>NW_025336480.1:8859611-9066763 GCF_004798865.1 Varanus komodoensis
TAGCATCTGTGCCTGTTCCCTCATATCAGTCACTGGATCTCCTTCCTCCTTACTTAGTGGTCCCACCACTTGTCTCCCCTTCCTCTTCCTATTTACATGCTGAAAGAAGCCCTTTTTGTTGCTCTTGATATTCTTGGCAAGTCTCAGCTCGTAATCAGCCTTAGCCTTGTGAAGAATCCTTCTGCAACGGGCTTCCTCCTCCCGGTTTACCCTTTTGTCTATTTCCCCCAGTGAAGCTGTGAAATGCACAGGATGTGGGGCAGGAAACGGCCAAGAAAAGAGGAAGAGCACAGGCTGCTGCTCCATAGAATGTTAGAGGAACTTTGGTAACCAAGATGGTTTGCCAGCAGAGAAGGAGCAGCACTTTTAGTCACTCTTGTTCAAAGGCTCCATGGCACTCCACAATAAAACTGCTTTTTCCTCAGTTTGGACAACAAAGCAACCCATGAAGGACTGCTGACTTTTGAACCCAGTTATCTATATGTGCTGCCCTTTATATTAAATCCCTGATGAGATTTTGGTGACAGATTTTGGTGTCTTTGCAAGATTAAAGCATCTAAGAAATTTACTTATTGTTAGATTGAAACCCACAAAATAGCTTTGTTAGCTAAGGCAGTAACACACTTTCATTAGTCTCTGAATGCTGCCACAATTTACTATGCATGCCATAACTTCACCTGTACTGGCTATTAGACACATACAATGAAATGTTGGCCTCACTGTGACCAGAGAATCTATTTTGTCCTTAGTGGAGGGAAGCAGTGTGAGCATGGCTGGTTTGACTATTATAGTAATAAATTACAGGGTGGAATCTTAGAAATATACTTTTTTAAACACAGTTCTGTTATGGGAAATGGAACAACTTGTAATTGTTCATAGCTGTAAATTTCCTGATTTGTACATACTTACTTTCTCTTTTGCCATATATTTGCAGAAAGATATCATGTCTTTTCATCAATACCCTTGCTAGGCTACCTAACAAGGAACACAAAATATGCAGTGTTAAGTTATACACTGATTCCTGTGGGAAATTATTAAGTAAATTTTAGAGACGTTTCTTGTGGTGACAGAGTTAAGGACCTTGAAAGAGGTTTGTGGGATTAAGTTTATAGAACAAGACGCTTTGAGTCTTGTATTGTGTCTATTGAATGCAATTTGAAGGACAATTACTTTGCAGATAATTATTTAATCACTATACTAACCTTTCATCCTGCTTGCTTTAACATCTAGAAAGCATCATATGACAGCACTATTCTGGCAGCCTGAAAACAATGTAATCACCAAAGGATTGTTGCATGTGCCTATCACCTCCGTCTGAAGCCAATTACATGATAAAAATTTTTAAGGTCAGTCTGATTTGTTGGCACAAATATGCTTAGAATCAAGGTAGACATTTCTACCTATTTTGTTGTTGTTGTTGGAAAAAAGAGTGCAGCTTCCAGAAAGCAACTGTCAAATAAACCTTGAGATTCAATAGCCATAAAATTGCTAAGTTGCTGCTCTTAGTTATATGGTCAAAGGGGAAGCTAGAAAGCTTGTATATTTAACACTGCTTTATTCAGAAGACACTGCACCCAACAAAATTAAAGGCACCAAAATGTTGTACTTCATTTTACTATGATGAGCTTTTGGAGGTATAAACTACTCAAGAGCCTTTGAACGTCCAGCTGAAAAAAAAAAATCCCAGACTCTGAAAACATTTGACATTCTCTACCACATTCTAGGGCCCAGGCAATGAAGATACACTATTTCACTGTTAATGACTTGCTGAAGTGCATATTTTGTATTAGAGGTCCAATACTCAGGAGAATACTTATTATACAACACAGATTACTTTCCTTCAGTTGTACCCAGTTACTTTTAACTATTATATACAAAGTACAAAATACAACACCGATCCTCCCATAATACATATATATCAAAAAGCACTTCATTAATCAAGTAATAACTATTACCAGACAGATTAACTTGCAGTTTTGGTGTCCTTACATCTTGGCCTATATTGGCCTGACCCTGTCTTTTTTTTTTAAATTACAGATTCTGATTTTCCACAGACAATTGAATCTGTCGCGGCATGTGTGTGAACTGGCTTGTACTTTTCTGCTTCGCATATAAAAAGTTCTTTTAAAGTAAGTCTTTTATGTGAAGGAATGACCATGCATGTAAAAAAGACAAAAATGTAATAATTTATACTGTGATGGGAAGCACAACAGCTTTCCAACCAGAATACTATTTGGCACTTGATTATACAATCAGTTATACTGGGAAAACTATCCCTACATTCACTTTGACCTTTGATTTGTTTACCTGAAAAGGAGTATAGCAAAAGACCATAAAAATCTATGTTACATAGCAAGACCAATGAATTCTTGAGTTCTCCTTCCTTTTTCTTCTAAAGATTGTTGCATAAACAATATCAAATTTTATCTTTAATGGGCAGAGTACAGAGTTGCATAAAGAAATAAAGTCTGAACCACTGAACTGGCTGAAGCACTGGAGAATTTTTGTGCATGTAGATAGGTATGGCTGATTCAAGAATGTAAATCTGTGACAACTTTGTGTCTTGTAGCAAAGGCAGCATCCTTATTAGAGCAACTCAGAAAAGTCACAAAATATTGCACAAGCTTTCCAAGATCTCCAGATCAGACAAGATTTTTAAGTAGGAGGTGGGGAGGGGGTAAAAAACCCTGACTTGATGACATATACATGGTCAGAGTCTTAAGATGGAATATAGGAACAGGTTGCAAACATTCACATTCTACTCTTTTCAGGTGCTGTGATAGTTTGTTGTATGTCAGTCTGCTGGATGAAGACATAAACAGTGACTGGTCCATCATCTTTGAAAATGCAGTGTTCCATTCTGCACTTTTCATTTTCTGGACAACTCCATAAACCAGACTATTTTTGCTTAACACGCAGTAATATTTCAGATTCAGTAATAATAAAATGTAAGGGTTGCAGATGGATAAAATTATGCAAAAACCATGAGAAAGGCACACTATTTTAAGTGAGGCTGAAAGGTTCAAAGATATGAGAAAGGCACTTCACTTCAGATTTGCTTTAATTAAACAGAGTTAATCATGCAGTTTTTCAAAACAGGAATTCAAATAATCTTGGGCCTTTGTGGAGGCTGTGCAAACAAGCAAGGTCAGAAATATTTTCATTCAGATTGGCTTTGCTATGAAAATTCATCTTGTTTTGTTAGATAGCACTTTTGTTTATCTCTCATATTTTCCTCTCTGCATGGACAATGAAGACTAATGAAGTTAACACACAGTTTTCAGGCTTCTTACAACTGGAAGTATTGGACGGCAAGTAATGCATACTTACTAAAAAAAATCCTATTCCATTGGCCTTTTCAAAAAATAAAAGCAATTAGATATGCCAAACATTTTTGTATGTTCTGGATGAACCAGTAACCAAATTTTGGGGGTCCTACCAGTAGAACAGACACTGCTATGAATAAAATTAACCAACATTTTGCTTGAACCAAGTTAAGGGCCATTGTAAAGGGGAAAAAACCTCAAGCCTCAAGTAAAAACAGGCTCATTAAAATAAGGGGAAGCAGTGACTCTGAAGATAAAGCAAAAAGCAGAAAGAGATGCAGAAAAAAGAACTAGCAACTAACACAAAGCTGTATGAATCAGCAAACAGGATAAATTGACTGTAATGCCAGATGTGTGGTTAAGTTTGGGGTACTTAAGTGTAACCAGGTTAATTCTCCTGGACAGAAATCACTTGGAGAAAAAAATAGCTATTAATGCAAGTTGATGTCTACATAGTTATGAAGAGCTGTGAGAAAAGGAGTAAGAAGTAACACTATGTAAATAAATACACCACAAAGGCTCATTCTTAGCAGGGTGTCACTGCTGTAACAATTGGTATGTTCTTGTGAGTTGCATCTTTAATCTTCTTGCTCTAAATTTTGTTAACTACTGTACCATATTAGAAAGTTATTACTGTAGTTGTTTTAAATATAGTTAATGATTTAAAATACAGCCACACTATATGTGCATCAATATGTGAAGTATTTGTGCTCTTATGCTAGGCACATTCTAATGGGAACAGCTATTAAAGTTTCAGGATAGTTCTCAAACTAGAGTTATTTCCCCTTGATGCTGGCAAGAATTCCTCATCCTCCTGCATGCATCCCTTCTCATTCAGATCTGTTTTGAAGTGTCAGGGATAGCATCCAGAGCAGTGGTACATTAGGGGCTACAGGTGGGATGAAGAAAAGATAAATTCCTTTTGGATGAGCCAGCGACTCTTCACAGGTTGGATCTAACTCATTTTAATATATTAAGTTGCCTGTTGGATTCAAGTTTCCAACAGATGAATAGGTACAAGATTATAATCCAGTCCTTTTATAAAATAGCTAGTCTTAGCCTGCATTTTGAGCCATTATTTGCATTACCAGCTTTGTCAATTGCAGTTCTTTTAGAGCAATTCTATGGCCACTAGACAGTACCTAGATGCCCACGGGATTTTGTGGATACTCATTCTGCTGCCTTCATCCAACTAAAGAACCCAAGTCATAGAAAAAGAGTGAGTCAGAAGGGGTCTCCCAGGCCATCTAGTCTGACCCCCGGCTCCACTCACGACATGCCCACCAAGTCAGTTGTACACAGTCAGAATAAACTAGCCGATGAATGTGGATGCATACACGGTCCTTCTAACAAGGTTGTGAAGTACACATAATTAGCCTTTGAGGTGCCAAGGAATGCTCAGTTGTTTCATCCTGTCAGTGTCCGATATGGAAATTGTGTCTATTGTTGCTACAGCAGACTGACACAGCTACCCTGTGTAATCTGTCACTTGGCATAATGGCTGCTGCAGGATTCCAGAATATCTATCCAGTGAGCTAATGGATCCAAAGAGCTACTACTTCTTACTCTGAGAGGTAACTGTGGTAACCAATTTGGCTTCAAGGGCCAGAGATCTTAATCATGGAAAAAAGTTTAGCACGCCAAGATGCTTCTTTTTTAAAAAAAGTCAATTCTCTTATCACCAGAAAATATGAGCCCATTATTTTGGGACTTTGCTATTACATATGAAAGAAGCACAAAAGCTGAAAACAGGGTAGACTACTTTGTTCTTTCATGATTACCTTTGAGTATCTTTTGTTTCGTATTATGCTCATTATATGCACAGTTATCGTAAGATCAGTAGCAATTATTTTCAGGCTGAGATATTTCAACTGGTGTCCTCCAACCCCATCCTTACTCAGCTATTGTATTACATACTTCATACAAATAACACTATCTTCTTATCCAGCTGCCAAATGAGAACTTCATCAGTAACTTAATCAAGTACATACTTTTCATACCATCCACTTGTACTTAAAGAACACATAAATCAGATTAGTGCATTTTTTAATGTCAATGAGGAAAAATAAAGCAGCAAAAGTTACACGTTGATGCATAGCACATTTCAGAACTCAAACAAACAAACCTTTGGAGATCTAAACAAATACTCTACATCATTCAGATATAACATGGAATGGAGAGGGAATGTATCAAATGGAAGCTGGCAAAGTCTAGGGAAAGGGCAACCCCCACTCAGTTTAGCAGGATCACTTTTGTTAACCCATTTTAATCATCCTACACCAAACCCACCAGCAGGCACTTTACAGAGGTTGCCATAGAACGGGCCCGTTCACCATAACTTGTCAGCCCTCTAAGCCAGATAGTTATTTATTACTGCCTATTGGGTGCCTGGCACTGTTCTAATTTGTATCCAAGCAGGGAGCAAAAACAGGGAGCTTTATCCTGCTGCTTTATCCATACATAGTTGATAAGCTAGGTTTCACCAAAGTTATATAGGGCTGTAGTAGAAAGATGAACTAGTCCCCAAACAGTAAATCAAAGTTTGAGTCTATACTGTCTGGAGGATTTATCGTAAAGAAAAGCAAAGGACAAATAAGGTCCCAACATCAGAAGTCTTTCCATTTATCATCTTTGGACTAGTGCAACCACCACCTGGCAAATTCCTGAGAGAACTTAAGGCAGAAGATGTACATTTTACTTAGAACTATCACCCCTCACCCACCAAACACACCACAACACTTTAAATGTTCAATACTGTAAAGATTTAACATGTTAGAATCCATTCTAGTCCCTGCAGTGCTCAAGGTTTTATAGCACATGTAATACACATAGAAATACCATGGTGCATTTCTTCAGCTGAATATGTAGTTACACATCATACTTCAGAAGTTAAATTACATGAGAGTAAGCAGGGACTCAGTTCCATAGTTTCTAGTACTGAGCAAAATCATTACACTACCACACATGTGTTAAAAGGTTACAATACTCCCATGACTTTATACTGTATAAAATATTAGGGAAATCTTTACAGAATGTATCCTTCTAAAACAATTATTTTACAGTATCACAATCTTTAGAATGTGCAGCTCTATGTTTAGGCGTATATCACTGCCTAAGGAACTAAATTGGAAATTGTCAAAAAGTGAGAGAATCTTAAATTGTCAAAGGAACAAACAAACAAAAAATAAATACCTAAAACTTTAAAAATAGTTACAGCAATGTAAAACAGGATCAATATCATTATTTTTGTGTAAAATACCTACATAAACATATGCCATGTTACATACACATCACACAAACAACTGTATCCATTACAGATATGAAAAGCCTGCCTGGGAGAGCAATTGAGATCATCAGGCTTCTTACCAAGAAACTGTAGCCATTGCTTAAAACTTTCCAGTCACAGAATAACATTTGGGTATGATAACTAGAGCACTAATAGCAAACCCTAACCAAAATACTTGGTAGAATTATGTTATGTATGGAAATTTGTTGTGCATTTTTTAAAAAAAAGACTTATTAAAATAGTCAAGTACCATTTTCCAAAATTTTTAAATAATGATAAACAGAGCAGATGAAATTTAACAATCCCTCCTTTCAGTGTAATGCTTCCTGAAAAATTTCCTGAAAAATTAGCTAATTTTGGAATGTAGATTTACAGCATTCTTTCTCAAGAACGCTTAGTAGGTTTCTTAGGCTAATTGCAATTAGTCCCAAATGTGTCACCTTCAGATCAGGAAGGGTGCTTAAATTCAAGAACTCTGGCAGAGTTTGCTCTCCAACCCTACTCCAAATTGCTGTTCCAAGGAAGACACGAGTCTCCATGTAGAATGTGGAATATCAGACCCTTAAGTTTTGTAGAGGACATGACTAAAGAAAAGGAATCCAATTTAACACAGGATTCCTTGCCACAAGTTCAGTCTTTCAATTTGCTACAGATAAGACCTGATGTCAGAAAACAAGAATACATGTGGCATATTGATAACTTGGGGCTTTAGGAAGTGAAAAGAAGCTATGTCCATGTTAGTTCTTCATCTTTTATCAGTTCTGTTTCATACGTTAACAGCAATGACATGGGCTGTTTGTGGCAATTTTACAGTTAAGTGTGCAATAAATTGCATCTGAGCATTACTGGGTATATATGCCAATGCTGGTTCACTAGCTGCTTTCTAAAGAATTATTTTGCTAGTATTTTTTCTCAGCAAATAAGTTCTTCAAAAGCTCAAGAGGCAATAACTATGGTTATAGGCAGCACACTCATCACTTTTTAAAAACAATTTACTATGTTTGCCTTAAAAGTATAAGTTTATGGTACATAGAACAAAAAATGATGAAGTTCCAGCTTCTGCATAGTTTCTCTTGGCAGGATAACACAAGCACAACGTCTTTTTTGCATTAGTCCTTGTCCCAGGAAATCACAATCTCTAATGCTGTTAGTTTAGACTCAGTGAATAGCTTGGTGAATATACTACAAGCAAGCAGAATTTAAGAATTTTGTGTGGGGGAACAGGAAGTAGAGCTGTGTGTGCACGGGAAGAAGGAAAGAAAAAGAAGGTCAAAGAATACATCATGGACATTGTTCTTGCTTTATAGTCTAGCAATTAATGTCAGCTGGTTTAAAGGTGTGGAATTTCAGAAATATCATCTGGTGTAATCAATGGAGGAAAATATTGCCGGTGTTTACTCCTGACAACAAGAAAAGTTCAAAGAATGTGCCTTGCTTTTCAAAATCTTTTAAATTGTATCGCTTCATTTCATTAGAGTCAAACTTTTGCTTTCAAGTATTATTCCCTTTAAATTTTTCTAAATTAATTAATTCCACTGTATAAGTACTTTGCTGGTAAAATGCTGCATTCAGTTCATAACACTACAGATTGTTGGATACATAATAGGTCCAGTTGTTCCTTAGGGCATTAAAAAATACTTTAGGCTCAAAGGAACTTGATATGGCATCAACTACAACTTTTGAAATTCTATATACTTCTCCCAACATTTGATTGCCTGCTTTTTAAAAACCACTTAATATATAAATCTGAAGGATATGAAAGTGCTCAAGACTTCACAAAAACAAAACACGTAACAAGCCCAAAATCCAAGGCATAAAAATAACTACTGATGAAGGAGTCTTACATATGCTGACAGTAACTTGACAGAAACTCCATGCATTTGATACACCACTGTAGTGAACTGTAGGATCATCTCCCTCATAGTGTTAATAACGTCATTCATGTGCAGAACTACATTTTAACAAGTCCTATTGGTCCATTTTGTCAAAAGTCAAAGACATACGATCACAATGATGTTCTCGGGTTGTTGGTGTTCAGTACATTCTGCTTTGAATTTCCTATTTTGTAGCTGTGTTTTCTGTTTCTGAATCTGAAAACAAATAGGAAATCATGCTCATTAGACAGCAGTGGCAAATTAGTTGGCTAAATACTCTTCTGTATTACATGATGCATTTAGGCAAGGAACTGCTTTCATCTAGTTAAGACAAACTTCTAATTTAATTAAGTTAAGGCAATGATTAAGAAATGCTCATGGTGCCCTGAGTGGGATTTATTTACTGGATTTACTTTCAAGTAAGCTTACAGAGAGTCAGGTTGCAGGAGTATTATGCTATTTTAGGATTGAAACAGCAATATTTCAGGAGTGTACCTAAATCATTTTTTGTTTGTTTGTTTTCAAACATCCACAGTGAGAAAATGTTTTGTACAATCTGAAAGCCTGTGTTCCGTATTTGGAGCATTGCTGAATCTTAGTAATCACTGTTGTACATTAGCAATCCTGTGGATTCAGTATATTCTGTTGCATTCATGGGGAAAGCTAAAGTAATTGAACTATGTTACACACCCTTTATTTCCTGTTACGCTTGCAACCTCCACAGCATCAGGGAGAGCAAAGGACTTTCAACTGCAGAATTCAAAGTTATAGGAATTTTGATAATCACTTTCATGTAGAATTACCTAAAGTTTTCTCACATCTTACTTATGGATGGTAAATTTCCCAGACAGTCCCAGGCCTGATTCAGCAGTTTCCAGCAGCTCCTGCTAGATTACATCATCTTCCATCAGTTTCGTGGAATAGAGTCTTTGGGTTGAAGGACTGACACCAAACGGTACTTCCACTTTGGGAGGCACAAAGATGTTGCTCTGTTTGATTTACTGCTGTATTACATAGCAGGGCAATTCATTTAAACTGAAAAGGGATTACAGTGGCCCTGTAAGAAGGGTTACAGATAAGGGGTGATGTGATGGTGGTGGAGAACCCAGACAAGCAAGGAGATCGGAAGAATTTTTCACTTCTTATGCCTGCTTGCCCCCAACAAGAAGGATCTTGGTTAACAAGTCAGCTTGTCCTCTGACCTGCTGCTGAATGCAGCAGTTCTAGTCATCTGTGATTTAATAAAGAATGTACCATTCCTGGTTGGACTGGGGTGTGGGTGGAATTACTGGGAGTGTGTGTTTCTCTCACTGTACCCATCTGTGTAGGAACAGTGAGGGCAGAAGCTGCAGGGGCTCAGAATTCCAGTTTCCTCTCCATGCTTCTGGTCTGGATGAGTATTCATTGTGATTATTTGTACCTTGTTTGGGCAGTTGGGCCAGACTGGAAATTCTGCAGACAAAGGCTGGGAATACCTCCTGTATATCCAAGTGAAATGGCTTCTAAGTTCTAAAGTGCTAAGCATGCATGTCACAGTGGGTTATGCCTGTTTGCAGTTAAGGCCAAGATGAAACAGGCTGTTAATGAACAACCTGCAACCAAGATACCTGAGAGACCTCCTCCTTCCTTACCAACCTGCCTGGACATTAGAGGACATTCTTCTAGTGGTTCCACATAGATCCTGGCCCATCAGCACAAGAAGAGATTTCAGCATGGTGGCTCCATTTCTATGGAATTCCCTGCACTGGGAGATCAGGCAGGCAGCAACACTGGTGCCTGTTAAAGTCAGTCTCATCCCAGAAAAACTTTTCTTGCTGATCACCCACACTCTTAATATTATGCTGTTTTAAAATGTTCTTAATATACTGATTTTATTCTTGCATTCATTTTAACTGTTCTCCACTTTAGAATCTGATAAGAAGTGCTATAGAAACACTGAAAATTGATGATAAAATCTAGAAATGCCCTGCTGGATGACAGGCACAATAGTGAGAAAGTTGTAATATTTCTTTGCCATTATCATTGCCTTAGACCAGGCAGTAGGCGTTTAATGGGCTCTTAGCTGTGTTCAGGTGGGCTTATCCCACGGTTTCCACCATGTCTGTCTTTCTATAAGTTGCAGATAAAGAACTAGGAATATAAAATATAGACCCCATATATTGAAAAGTAGGCTTTTATTTAAAAATTAGGATGGAGACATGATCCTCATTTGAACTGAGGTCATTTGGCACAGAGGATGGTCTGAAAGCATATGTTTTGTCTCTTCTCTGGCAGCCTTGCATGTCTGGCTCTGAGACATGAGAATGCTTAGGACCAGAGGTAAGCTGCTTTGAACTTCTCAGGGTATAATCGACCAGAAATTTCAAAAATTAACCTTTTATGTATGCAAAGAACTTATGTATGAATCCATGAGTCTTCTAACAAAATTTATTCTGGGTCTTGAAGGTGTAATTTAATTTGGTTTAGAAATTATTATTCTAAGTATTCTATCAGCTTCTCACATGACTTCACCTTGGCACCTTCTCTATGTAATTAATCTTTGAGTCTTGGCTATTGAGTGGTATATAAATGAATTAAATAAATAAATAAATAAATAAATAAATAAATAAATGTTCCACCCTTTCCTCTGAAGGAGCCCAAAGGCAGCATACATGATCTTCTCGCTTTGCATTTTATCCCCATAACAACCTTGTGAAGTAGGCTATCCTGAGAAGCAGGAACTAGTCCAAAGTTACCCAGTGAACTTCATGACCAAGTGGGGATCTGCATACACTTGAGCCAACATACCACACAGGATGCTCTTAAAGCATGTAAAAGGGTTCCATAATCATGTTAATTCATCAGAGTGATCCATATTATAAGCAAACCCAGTAAGTAAAACCCAGATTGCATTTCTTGTAACTGTATAAAAGGGAAATGAGAATGAATGAGTAGTTCTCTTGTGTCCAGAAAAATAAAGAATTTGTTTAAGACTACTAAGATCTTAGTTGAAAAAAGGACTAAAAACGGAATGAGATTACCCTTCTTAAACAAGAGAAAATTCAATATGCTAGTAAACAAAGAAGAAATAATCCAACTGATGATGCTGAGTCTGGATTATCTTCCAAAGCAGTTTCAGCAATTAGAAGGAAGTAACTGAAGATTGTACCCACAGTAAAAAACTTAGTTTTACTGAGACTCAGGGTGACTGGACAAGCTTTGCTCACATATAGTGCAAAGCCTTGACTTTTGCACAAAGAACCACCCCATGCTTTTCCAGTGAACAGATGGATAGATTTGCCTGTGAACATTATTCAGCCTTGTGCCCAATTCTGGCTAAAATGAGGCAAGGCATTTCAGTATTAAATTTATGTCCCAGTATTAAATTTAGGAGCAGTAAAGTAAGCAATATTAAGTTCTACTCTCACCCATGCTCACAATTTGTGACAAACTTCTAGTATGGAATGGAACACAATTAACAGAATGAGAGAAGGAAAACATTTAAATGCAAAACATAATTGTTTTCTAGCATGTCTGGTAAGGGATTGGAATGTTAGCCCATATAAAGCAGCAGGAAGGAGACAAAGTAGTTCAATAATTTCTCATAAAAATCTCCTAAATGTGCAAGTTTTCCTGTTGCACAATTCAACCATTTATTATGTAAGAACTTTAAAGAAAAACATGTTTTCTGTTATGGTTTTGCTCCTGGTATGATGTTGACACTTGCATAAAACCCAACTAAATTTATCTTTTTGCCTCATGACTTGAAGTACTTTAGACTTCTTAGCTGTAGGATGGTATCAGTGGGAAGCTGTTATTTCAGGAAAAAATGGCTTACCCTTTAATTCGAAGCATCTCTTCAAATGTTTCTGGTAGAGGGCTCCCATGGGTTTCTGGGAGGAAGAGGGTTAGAATGCCTACCAGCACGGTGAGGCTGCCCATTAGGATATAAGGCAGAAATCTATCATAGGCACCTGGGGAAATACACACAGTGGCACTATTTAATATACAATTGCATGAAAACTGAGGTATAAAATTAATTTATTGTATTTGAATGCCGACATTCCTCTAAGCTATAAGGCAGCATGCATTAGTTTGTGCATGTTATCCCATCAAGACTCTGAAATATACTGATTGATACAAGTTCATTCATCAAGTTTCGTAGCTCAGTCGCCACTGATGTCTCCATAGTTCATTTTCTATGCTCTCTAATATGCCACAAATATATAACACTTCAGTAATCTTACTAGAACTACTAACAGAAATTATAAGTCATCATTGGATGGGAACTGGGAACTAACTTTTTAAAATGCATTCCCCGCCCCCGGTAAGATTTATGTTGCAGATTTTGAAGCAAGGCGTGAATCAGATATAGCTGATAAACCCCGGACTTATGTGAGTGCTACCTAGAAATTGTAGGCAAACCTTCCAGAATATCTCTCAAGTATTTAGAAGACGTTTAAAGTACAACATCAGTACTAGGATTCTTCTTACCAAGGAAAACAAAGTAAGGAGCAATGATGCTGCCCACTCGGGATGACATGGAGGTGGCACCCACTGCCATGTTTCGTACTAGGGTTGGATAGAGCTCTGCAGTATAGATGTAAAGCATGGAGAAGGCAGATGTAATCCCAAACTTCCCCAACATCACCAAGGTAACAGACAGAGGGTAGAGGCCTGTGGGATGACAGAACAGTCGTAATAAGATCCCTATGCTCCTTATGAAACTACTTTTCAACATTTCCCCTTTCTACTCCAACTGCTTTTCCTTCTTTCCTACACACTGATTTTAAGTCGTGTTAGGTGAACCAAATCAAAGCAACATTTGTACCTTGTTTGTAGATTATAGTACTTGATTAAAACACAGGTATAAAACACCTGAGACTATACTGCAAGTAGAAAAGTTTTAAGAGCTTCAGGCAGTAAATTTGGATAATGCCTCTAGCATGTCACCAAAGCAAATTTCTTAGCTAATACAGTGCTGCAATATTGATAATAGATGTAAACCCATTAATTAAGAGCTGTGTCTCCATTCATGATAGCTGCAAACAAATTTCTGCAAGAATGCTACATGAAGACACTTCTCAGTGAAAGCACCAAGAAAACCTCGTCTTATCATTAGCTTTTATTTTCTACATGGTGAGGCTTGGGGAACTTTCATACTGACAGGGCTGCAATCTTCTGTGTTTGCAGATATCTGTTTAGAATAAACATATTAAAATGTTTCCTGGCTCAGAGAGGCAAACTAGATAATTCTGTGTCATCTTGATCCCTTAAGCACAACCTTACATGCTGAGCTCAAGTTTTGTTTTTTTTCCAAATTTTCTACTAGAGTCCTCATACAACATTGTCAAAGACTGCTATATTAAACAGGTGGATGTTCATACTTGGAGGTACTAGCTGAATGAATAGAATAACCCCTCCTCCCAGGAAGAGTGTGCCAGATATTGAGTAACACCGAGGTAAGGTCCGGAGGAGAAGCCAAGCAATCACATAGGCTGGAACTTCAATAACTGCTGACAGGAAACAATTGAAGTAGACATTTCCATGCAAGTTGGGGGTATTAAGTGACAGACCAAAGTAGCCTATAGATGTAAACATCCTGAAAAGGGAAAGGGGAAAAGATTAGCAAATAATAAAGGCTTTGACTTTCATAATATCTGCTAATCAACCATATAATACAAAAATCCATGGGATATTGCTTAACTCTTTGTTCTACTACTCTTCCATGGAATTGCTTTTTGAGCTGAAATACTATCACTCCAAAATCCAAGCAGCAACTTTTCTTCAAGTGTTTAACCTTATTGCATCATGCCCAAGATCTACAAAGCCCTGCTGTCTGCCAGATGATACAAACAAGCTATCAATTAGGGTGCAATGGAAAGGATCATCTTATTATTATCCCAGGAATTCACTAACATCACTGACCAGATTTTGCTCCTGAGGAAATTGTAATAGAAACAAATTGGGCATTTGACTCCTTTAATTATGTTTTTATATGTCTTCACAGCCTTTTCAGTCCTCACCCCTTTTTTCTCTTCATCTGTGTTTTGGTGTTGCCCTCTTCTGTTTTCCAGTATTACACTGCAAAATATTCTATTTTATGATTAAGAGGCTCAATCGATAGCAATTTTATTGCTTTTAATTTTTACAGCAAAATGAACTATAAAAGGAACTACTGGACCCAACTATTGAAAATGATTTTAATACTGTTGCTCTGCAAATCTGTTCCATCATTGGAAAAGTTTTATACAGAGAAGGCATGGTGCCTACCAGATGGCGTATCATCTGAACCTGCTGATTATCCACATGCACTGTTTTCTTTAGGGCACTGCCAGTATTTGTTTTGACTCTGTGTAATAAATGATTTAATTTAATTTAAATGTTGGAGGCACTGCTTTGCAGTGGTTCTGCTCCTACTTGGCCAGCCTATTCCAGAAGGTGGTGCTGACTCTGCATCATGGCAATTATGCCACGGAGTTCTGCAGGGTTCCATTTTATCCCCCATGCTATGTAAGATCTACACAAAAGTTATGGGAAATGTCATCCAGAGGTTTGGACTGAGGTGTCACCAGTATGCTGATGACACCCAGCTATAGCTCTCCTTTACATCTAATCTAGGTAAGGCAGTGACTGTTCTGAATCGGTGTCTGGATGGTGTGATGGTCTGAATGAAGGGCAACAAAGGGAGATTTAATCCAGATAAAATGGAGGTTCTGTTGGTAGGTGGTTCAGCTGCCCTGGTGGGTGATATGTGTCCTGTTCTGGATCCTCTTCTGCCCAACAGTTAAAGGCCCATGACCCCTGGCTTCCTTTGCATCTGTTCAGCCTAGCACAGCCCTCCACAACCCAAAAGGCTCCTGATGTGGTCCAAATGAATCACACTTCCAAGTATTCCAGCCATCTGATCCAGGTGAGGCAGTGGCTGTCCTTAATTGGTGTCTGGCTGGTTAAAGGTAAAGGTTTCCCCTTGATGTGAAGTCCAGTCATGCCTGACTCTAGGGGGCGGTGCACATCTCTGTTTCCTAGCCGAGGGAGCCAGCAGACAGTCTCCATGGTCATGTGGCCACCATGACTAAATACCCAGGTGCACAGAACGCTGTTACCTTCCCACCAAAGTGGTACCTTTTTATCTACTTGCATTTGCATGCTTTCCAACTGCAAGGTCGGCAGGAGCTGGGACGGAGCAACGGGAACTCACCCCATTGTACAGATGCTAACTGGTGACCTTTTCATCAACCAGCACAGCAGCACAGCAGTTTAAACCACTGCACCACCTGCATCCCTTGTCTGGCTGGACTGAGGGCCAATAAATTGAGACTTAATTCAGATAAGACAAAGGTCCTGTTAGTAGATGGTTTGCCTCTCCAGGTAAGTGATCTTTGCCCTGTTCTGGACAGGGTTGCACTCCCCCTAAGGAACAAGGTACATAGTCTGGGAGCGTTCCTTGACCCAGAGTTATCTTTGGAATTCCAGGTGATTGCTGTGGCAAGGAGCATCTTCCACTATCTTCAGCTGGTCCTTACTGGATAGGCAGAATCTAGCAACAGAAACCCATGCTCTGATAACCTCCTGATTGGACTATTGTAATGTGCTCCATGTGGGGCTGCCCTTGAAAACAGTCCAGATACTTCAGTTAGTACAAAATAGACCATAGGCTTTTGACGGGGACTGGCAACTGTGATCATATAACGCCAGTCCTGTATCACCTTTACTGGCTACTGATTGAAGTCCAGGCCCAATTTAAAGTGTTAACTTTGACATATAAAGCCCTAAATGGTTTGGAGCCTGGATTTATTTGCTCAAACCTTAAGGTCTTCCATGGAGGTCCTTCTTTGGGAGCTATCTTTGAAGGAGGTTAGAAGAGTAGCTATCTGGAAAAGGGCATTTTCTGCAGAAGTGTCCCAGCCCTAGGGCCTGCTCCCCAGAGAGGTATGCCTGGCACCAATGCTTTATTCATTTTGGCACCAGGCCAAAAGCCTTTATTCACCCAATATTGTCATTTTTACATTGTAAGATTAGAATGTTGTTACATGTTTATATTGTACTTTCATTGTGTTGTTATGGTTGTGAGCTGTCTTCAGACCTATTTGGTATAGATGGGATATAAATGTTTTAAATAAATAAATTACAGCATCTCTCAAATATCAAAATAGTACTGATTTTCTAAAGCATTTATTATTATTAAAAAGGTGGGTTTTTCCTCTCATTTCTATGTTGCAGTAAGGATTGCTCATAGAAATTTACTGGTTTTAATAAATAGGAACTGATGGTAAGGAAAGCTGTGTTCCCAAGTACAAGAAAGCCAGGAAGAACATAACAGCTATCAGATTATGGAACTCCCTACCTCAGGGAGGCTAGTCTGGCCCCAGCCCCTTGTTTTCACTGTTCACTGTTTGTTGATACTGTTTTCCCAACTGCCAAACTGAGTAATTTTTAATGAACTGATGTGCCTTTATATGCTATAATGGCACCTGCTGTACTTACTGGGACTAAACCAGACATTCTGTTACTTCTTGCGTGTTTTAGGATCTCACCATTGGCTTACCACAAAAGAAGAGACATGACAGTGATAACGGCAACGTTTCCAGTTCTGAACAGGTCCAGAATCATGCCCTTCTGCTGCTTGGCCTTGACATGCTCTACCTGGAAAGAGCAAGGGGACGAGAAACAATGCCAAAACCAAACTTAAATACCTGGACACCTAATAATCGAACTACAGCATGAGAAATCATTTTGAGCAAGCTACTGGTCTAATTAACTGAAGCCATGAATTAAGATTCAGACTGATTGAATTCTTAATTCAAACTGACTGAAAGTCTGTTGCAGGGAAATCACCAATTGAATAGATCAAGGGCGCTGTTGAAACAGTGCTAGGTTTTTTGTCTTGGTTCTTTTTGCTTCACTTTTGCTTCTTCTTTCATTGTATAAAAACATTTACTGGTGGCTGCATTATGAAATGTAGATTCCTATCCACTGTATGTGAACAGTTATCTATTTCAAGTTTCAGACAAATAAAAGGTCAGAACAGAGTGGCTCTAGTTTTCCTTCTAGCAATGACAAAGCCAAGTCACAGTTCAGAATTCAATTATTTTTTCAGAATTCTAACTTTTCTTGCTAAGACCCAGCTCATATTAATACTTACCATCATTGGCAAAAAGAGACTCAATGGCTTTAGTTCAGGGCTTAACATACATATGTGCTATTACAAATAAAAAAGGCTACCATGTGACTCCAAACCAGCTTAGTATTAAGTAAACAGATAAGCCAAGATGGAGCTCAGATACCTATTCTCACTTTCAGACATTTTAGATATGAAGAGTTTTCTTCCTCATGCCTGGACTTGTCTAGTTAGCATTTAACCTATCTAGGAATGTATGGCACTTCAAAAATAACCCTTTATTAGAGAATATTATGTAATTGTAACCTTTGGCAAACACAATGTCAGATAGGACTTTGCTAATTAGATGTTCATTCTGGCTTTCCTTGCAGGGCAATGGTTACATCTTGACAGCTTGGGAAAAGCAAGTATCTACAATATATTCAAAAGTGTTTTTTTCCTAATATAAGGGCAAGTGTGCCATATCTGGCTCCTTGAAAAAATAAACCTATTTATTTGGGCAAATTCTAACATGCTGTATGCTGTCCTTCAACTCATGCGTAATAACCCAATACCTGGATTTTTAACCCAATACCTGCATTTTTTTTCTACCCAACTGCAAGTTATCATCGTTGTCAATTACAGGGACAAGAAGTGAGGATGGCTCTAGGGATGTTTTAAATTATCTAGGCATTAATTGCCCTCCCCACTTCCCTAGTCACCGTAATACTGTGGGGCATTTCATTCCTAGTTTCCATCCTCATCCCCCACTATCTTTATTCCAGCAGTTTACTTTAGAAGAGAAGAGTAAGAAAAACCTTTCACTGTTGCCACTGTTGAACAACGGGAGAGTCAGAAATGCCTGCAGATCATGCAGAAAACTAACAATAGGTTCTGATCTACTTTCTGCACTTCCCTGCTTTACCTAAACATGTTTGCCTGCCCCTTTCTAAACTTCTAAAGTTGGGACAGAAAGTAACTAAACAAAGTTGGCCTTGTAAATAATTATTGTAATTTTTATTGTAAAAAAATTGTAAATAATTATTTTGGATGCATTTGCCCACTCTTTACTGCAATTGACACTACTACTGCTAGAACCTGCTCTTGTATTGTGTAATGGCTGATTAATGCTATTAGAGTTTCCTATCCAGGCTACCAAATATTAAAGAGACAAGAGTCCTTAAGTTTGGGCATGAGGAAGGAGAAGTAAGAGCATGCTGTGGGAGTCTTCTAAACTTTGTGCTGAATGCAGTTTGGCAATATTAGGCTGCACATGCTCTCTTTAAACCTCTTCTAGTATTTAAGAGTGAAATACTCTCCAAAGGATGAAGGAGAGTGCTGTAAGTTCAATTCCCATACCATAAGAAAGCGCTACAAAAAGTATGCATGTATGATACTTGTTTCCAGATACAGATTACATGCAGTATACTATTTGGATGTTCACATGTGGAAGCAAATGGCAAGGATGCATAAAGCTATCCTGTAATGTATGCTTAGTTGCTCAGCTTAACAGGAAGATTGGCAGCCCACAACACACCTGTCCAAGTGACACAGATAGCAGGAATATTCATGGTATGATTACAGAATAAAGTTGTCACGGCTTTACAGGCAAGATTGAAGATCTACTGGAAAGGTCTAGATTCAACTACACAATTGCCTGCACGATTGTTCTATATAACAGAAGTACCAGAAATTTAGCAAGCTCTAAACTAATGCTGAATAATACAGACACATGCTATAGGAGAAAAAAATGACAACTACCAAATGGGCAGTGTATCATATTTGGAGTAGGCAAGGCATTTTTACTCAGGCTGGATCAGCTGGTGATATTGGCCTTATCTAGGCAAGCTACCTTTAATCAAGCATTTAGGCAGAACCATCAGCAGAAGTTCAAAATACAGGCATTCTGTTTGCCGCATGCTCTGTTAGCAGCAGCCTGTACTCAAGGAGGCAATGGATGGCAACTGTTAACACATCTATGCTTGATATAGGAACATTCTCCTTGTCACTTACTACTTTAAAGCTTTCAAAGATCTTGCCACAAATACCACAGCAGTTAGGCCATGGGACAGGACAGTCTCCTAGCAAATTAAGATACTTGCTGCTACATTAATAATTAACTTGGGTGTAATAATTAAACACAATGATATGATTGTGAGCTACCATATGTTAACTGCCACTATGTACTATTTACTAATATCCCTGGTGTTTTAATTGGGATCATACTGGCTTATAGCAACAGAGACACATAAGCACACAAATATAATATTGACCTCTACTGGATCTAACAGTATTGCTGGGGATGGGATTCCATTCATTTTTGCAGCCTTCCGAATAATTGCTTCAGCTTCTTCAATTCTTCCTTGGGAGATCAACCATCGAGGAGACTCAGGAATAATCCTGTAATAAATTCAAATAATCCAGCTGATATTTTCAGAGCAGATTGTTTCCTTAAATTGGGGACCCAAGCAGTAATGTGGACATAATAGACACATGTTTTATTCATGTGCCTGTCTCATTTGCAAATAGATCCAGGAGTGAGATCTGTTTTTGAAATGAGAAGGTGAGGGGAGCTAAACTCTACTGGTTTCAAGCACTTTTCTTTCCAGTCCTGATCACTATTGATATCAGAGCTAACCTGAACAAATCTAATAAAGAAACAGTGCTTTAAGCAGCACAGCACACTGAAGGCGGCTTTACTCTTCTCAGACACACCATTGTGTGGAAAAATTAGTCTTCCCCACCCACACCACACACTTTCTATGTGAAAAGGGCAAGCATGTGAAATAATACACACAGCTGCCCCATCTAGTTAGGCCTGAATGTTGCAATTCTGTGTGCTTGCATGTGCTATTTTTTCCTATGTTTAATCCCATTGAACTGGGGTGGGTAGGTTATGAATATATTTAGGATAAGTGTATTGCAGAAGTTTAAAAAATAAACAGAAAAGCTGTTGTTTACTTTTATGCTGAATAAAAAATGAGTTCTTCAGTAGTAGATGGGCACACACAATTTAGAAGTAAGCTAATTATATTGTCTGTTCCTTAAACTAGTGGTCTAAAATGCAACGTATAGCCCAATTCTTAAGCACTTCTGATGGGACGATAGTAACATTCATTTCAGTGAAATTTAGTTAAAAGTAAACATACTCATATTGCAGCAACTTTAATGCACAGTCAACCATTATGAAAGCTGTGTGCAGATAATATACCTCTAGTGTGGTGCTGGCATTGATCAAACATCAGTAGCAAGGTAGAAATGAGCTTCATGAGTGCATGTATCTATAAATGCTTCTACTTACGTAGTAATATATTCCTATTTTGATAAACCAGAAATCCAAAAACACTTCAGGGACAGTGTGTGGCCACATCAATATACAAGTGCTTTGACTTCTCCCAAGCATTGAGTAAAGTTTTAGGAAAAATTACATCTCAATAGTAACTATATGGAACTATAAAGATGAATAACAGCTCCCAAATTTCAGAAAAAGCTGTTACTTAAATGAAACCTAAATCTAACATGCAAGGTGCGAATATATCAGCAGTGCCACCTCATAGACATCACAGAATCCAAGTGTGATTACCTAGGACCTGTATTTGGGATTAATCCAAATTTAATGCCCCTCCTCTTTCATTATACATTATCATTTGTCTTTTATATACGTTGTGATTTTGTTTTCTTAGATGGGGGAAACTGTCTTTTACTCTGTTTCCAGAAAAACATATCAGGAATTAGCCTGATATCTGCCGAAAAACCTGAACCAGTGATAAGAAATCATTTTTGTAATAAGTTAAACGCACATGTTAGTTCCTGTACAACAGAAATCAGAGAGATAGAACGTCCAGTGTAAAGTACCATATTTCATTTGGTCTGAATATTTTACTCATTATTAAACAGGATTTTTTTTCCACACCAGTAGATGATGGTAACTCAATGTTTTGTTAATGGAGAATATTCTTCTCATGTACCTGCGCTAAGACCACACAGTTCACACAGGATTGGTGGCAATTATCTTATTGCTGGAACAAAAGGACAGCTCCTTATGGTGGCGCCAGAACCTGATCTGAATCCTATCTGCATGATGACAGTCAGTAGCCCTTCTCTCCCTTCCCTATGCAGTAGTTTATGTCACACAAAGGACTTAGACAAAGCAGTGCTTGCCCCTCAGACTGTCAGGGAATAATGACAAAATACTGTGTCACTGATCATTTGCACTTAACATTCACTTGCCAAGCATGGGAATTTTTAACATGGTACACACTAAAGCTGATCTATGGAACCAGGATGCCAAAGGCTAGTATTTCTGGCAGGCATTGTCTAATCCTTTTCTAAAACTCTTGTTGAATATGCTGCTAGCAGGTTCTGAAAAGGAGAAGGTGCTCACTCATGACTGCTAAAGGAAAATCCAATTCCCCACAAGCATAATCTGACCTCATCTCAAGCCCAGTATTGCGTATTTTCCAGGGACATTTAAAAGCACCATTGTTTTCCTTCTTGAGTTATTTGATGTATGTTCCAGCTTTCAACCAAAATGACTAACAGTAAAACAGATACATCCATATTAAATATTAACATCAGCCATGGCATCCTATGTATGCTTACCAGGAAGCCTGCCCCACTGAACTCAGTGGGGCTTACTCAGTGGAGGCATAAGAGTACTCAGATTTCTGCTGCAAGGAAGACAGCTGGATCTGCACTGTAATTAACTAAATCTTACATATTTTCATATTTAAATGTGGATGGTATTCAAATTGAAATTAACTTTCCGGGAAATCAGCACTGGGAAAATGGCACAGAAACTTTATTTCATGTGCATGGTACTAATCTCTCTGGAATGCTGGGAAATCAGTCCAGTTCCTCCACTCATCCTCAGTAAGTATTCGGCATATTCCTATCCAACACTCCACCACTGGTTTTGGTCTTCCCCCCAAAAAATGAGTGTGGGATCATTGGCTGAACAGGGACGTGGCAGGCACAGAAAACCATCCAGCATCCTAAAACCACCTGGTGTGCCCATGCTTATATATGAAGGCAGTGTATGTGGGCAGAAAGAAGGTTCTAAACCCTATGGGGAACCCTCCACAGGGAAGGAACATGCTCCATGTAGTTATTCATTGAAAACAAAAGAGAAAAATACTAACTACAAGGCCTTTCACCATTTCACTATTACTTAAAATATATATAATTTATGTAGACCTATAAAACCCATGTTTCTTGGTTTATGACTATAGCAAGAGCAGCATTCAATAAGGTAAATTTATAAATTGTGGTCTACCTAAAAATAAATGGAAGATCTGGGTAGGTAAGCATAATTTACCTCACAGGACACAAAACTTCTGAGCATCAAGCCAAGTGCCACAAGTTTCTCCTCCCCACTGTATGCTGCTTCATCAAGTCAAGGACACATTGGCAGGCTTCTTAATTATTGCATATTTTTGTTCTCTTTTCACATTGAAACCACATAACCAGCCAGAGTTAATTTGTATTAAAGGACAATTTGTTTAAAATTGCACTAATCTTTAAAAGGCATAAAAGAAAAGATTGCAACAGTAGGCCGTTAGTAAAATAACCAAGAACAGATGAGAAAGAAAGAGGGAGTTTTATGCTTTTGAAAGTTAGCAAGGGTGGGAATGATGTTGAAGAATGAACTGATTTAAGACTGAAAAGAACATGAGGGTAGAAGCAGGACAGACACAAAACTAAATGAAGGTGGGAAGCGAAAACTTTAGTTTCTGTCTAATAATGTAGCTACTCAACTCAAATGGTGAGACATATGCTCCCTCTGCCCTAAAGTTATTAATGCTGAACAAAAGTCACCTCCAATGATTACCTTCCAATTGGTGTTCCTCTTTCAACAACTGATTATCTTATCTAATGAAATAAACTGGGGCTCTCCAACCTTTTGGACCTGCGGGTACACCACAAAATGGTGGATGTGGCTATTTATATAATGACTGCCATGGAGACCTGTCAAAAGAGCTGAAGGGAGAAGGGTTTGAGGCAGGGAAGGAGAGGGAAATGGCAAGCCAAAGGTAACCAGGAAAAAGCAAGACTAAAGGCTAGGTAGGGAGAGAAAGATGGTGGCCAGGAACAAGAGCATGAGAGAAATAACAAGGCTAGAATCTGGAGTGGCGACGGAGAAAGCAAAGGGAAGAAGTCCCTGTGGAAGAACACTGAGTAGGACCAGGACACAACTCTTTCCCTTCTCTGAACAGCTGATAAACACCATGTTCAGGACTAGGAGAAAACCATGCTCCTCTAATGTTTCCCAAGTGATTTATGCTAAACAAAATTGTGAAGGGGGCAGGGACTTGAGAACAGTGACAAAGAACAACAAAGTAACAAAGTACAGCACACTACAGTACAGTGGAGAACACTAACCTGGGTTGGGAGGGGAGGTTATTGTTTTGAGGGAGAGTTCCCCTCCATAAGGACATTGGGGAGATCTCTTTCAGGGGTTTCCTCTCTTTGTCTCTTAGCTGCAGGGTCAATTTTGGTGAAAAATCTGTCTATAGTCACTTGTTTTTTCCTGAGCTGCATAACTCTCCGGAAATGAGAGACCACATTATTGTTCATCAGATTCAACACTCTGTTCGTTACATTTATGTTGGGGTGGTACTTCTCAAAGAAACCCTGGCATGGGCGCGCTCCTGCAGGAAAGACAGGCGCAATCTTGGCCATCTCCCCCCCTCCCACCAGCATGATCACGGTCATCTCCCCCCCCCCCCCCCCCCGCCACCCAGTGTGGAGATGGCCAGGGTTGCAGTTGCGTTCGTGCAGGGAAGATGCGTGTGATCATGGGTGTACTCCTGCAGGAAAGACGGGCGCAGCACAGCACAGCCGTGATCACGCATGTGTTCCCTGCACGAATGCGACTGCAATCATGGCCATCTCCCCACTTGGGCGGGTGGGGAGATGGCTGCGATCTTGGTCGCCACCCAAAGTGGAATTCGTGACCCAAGTCAAAATTTTCATGAAACTTTTGTTCATGACCCAAGGCGTTTGTGAGCCAAGGTACCACTGTATATGAAAAAATGCATGTTGTGAATAAAATTATCTGCTACGTTATCTTTGTAGACTAAAGACTAATAGTAGAAGGGCACTTCAGGAAGAAAGATCAACCCCGGAGTACATTTGTAATTTCTTATGGTCATTCCATTGTGATATTTTGTAATATTGTGGATTGACAGGGTGGAAAGCACAGACTGGATCCAACATTTATGTTCCAGCAGTCAAAGTGGAAAGCTCAGTGAGGCTAGGAGTGAAGAATGGAGTGGAGAAAAGACTGTACACACTTCCTGTAGGCTAAAATGTCAAGCCTAGTCAGAGATATCAAGTCTTTATCTTCTTAAACAGTGTAGTAGGTTCTCATCAACCTTTTCAAAATGCACAGCTGCGATATATTAGTAAGAAACTGAAACTGATGTGTTCAAATTAGTGACATACATCTTCACAAGAACAATATTTTAATAGAATTTAATTCATTTTTAATTAAGCAAAGGAGGTTTGGGACAGATATGGGAAAATATGACATTGTGGCATTGCAGCCCTTGCTGAATTGTTATTTCAAGCAAGCAAGTCAAAAAAGTCAAAAAAGCACAGGTGATTTCTAGAACAGGAAATGTTCAAACTGGACATTTCAAATCCGCATTGTTTGTGGTCCTTTCCCATCTTTTCCTTTGGTAGGACTATCTAAAGCCCACCCATGCCCATCAGCATGCCCACCAAAAATGGAGGTGCAGAAGAGCGATTGTATATATACGAGGTATTTGCCTTGCTCCTCTTCTCCCTTCTAGTGCATGTGGTAGAATATGCTACCATGTATGTAGTAGTTGTTCAAATCAGCCAACCATGTGTATAGTCCACAATCACTGTATGAATGGTTAATGCAAACTTCTTCTAGGGAGGGAAAGAATATGCTGTATGTATGCTTAAAAGAGAGCCTTAAGTTAAATAAGGGGAGAGCAAAGAGATATGCATGGGAACACAGACAGAAAATGAGGGATTATATAGAGAGACTGGTTGGTGGGTGACACAAAGAAAAAGAGGGCTGGAACAAGGGAAAGGAAGGAGAGTGTGTACTGTGGGTTTAAGGAAGGAAGAGGGAAAAAAGGGAGTGATGTGAAGAGAGGGTTAGGGGAAAATATGATTTAGGGAAACCTGTGGTAGTGGAATGGGAGAGATAGAACATGCATGCTGTGCCACAGATTTAAATTTTGTTCTTATTATAGTTAACAGAGATGTTGCCTCACTGAGTTAAAGTATGAAAGTGTCCCCGAGAGGCATTTAGTTGGATACTTCAGTTTTTCAGTTTAACAATTCAGAACACCTGTTTCAGTGGAGGTGAAAAAATATTAGCTGGGCTGGTGAGGTGAGGCTTACTCTTATTCATGGTCTCTTCAGGATGAAAGAAGAATTCTTACCGTTAAAATATTTAGCAACAGCATGGTGATAGCCATGGAGATAAGACTGCTGACAGCAGGAGCTGGACTTGCTCTAGTAAGTTGAAATACTGCCACAGGCCACTCGAGTGGTGAAATAAGGACATTCTGCAGACATAGCATGCCTGGGTAGCCCCACCCCAACAGCCATGCACAGAGCTGGGCTATGGTAAAAGATGCTTGGTACTTATAGGGATTCCGTATATTACTGTTTCCTTTACTGACATTTACATTCAATGCACAAACACTGGTGGGGATGGCAAGGGTAGGCCAGCCATGTAACTTTGGAGACAAGGCCAATCGTACAAGGCCCACTTCTACAAGAGTACCATACATGTGCATGACACAAACAGAACTATCATGCTAAGGCGTTTTAAAATGCTACACTAGAGAAACACAACATCCCACACCAAACTGAGCTCAAACTCCCCCCCCCCCCCGGTTTTAGTACTTGAATAATATCCTACTCGTTTAACATAGGCATTAAGACTATAACTATTAGGTTGCTCAATGGTTTTATGGGGGTGGATCCATTCCTAAAAATGAATTTACTTTTCTTCCAATGCACTCCATATTCCTACTCTGCCTAGTCATGTTAAAGTTGTTGTGAACATGGTTCAATAGATCCAATATATGTCCAAGATACAGCAAGTATCCAAGCAAAATCATGTTATCTGAACCAGAATGGGCAATATAGATGTAGCCACACTTCAATTACTGTCCTTAAAAATGCACATGATCTACATGGCGTACATTACCTGTCAGGAAGAGTTGTAGTTGCATCCACAGAGAAAGGGATGGAAGAAGATTAAGAAAGGGAAAGTTTGTACAAGAAAGTTCATCTAGCAATAATTAAGATTTTAAAAAGCAATCAAAAAGCTGAAGATTAAAGAATAAGATAACCCAGAAAGAATTTCCAAATAGCCCTGAAGAGACAGGACAGGGCGTACTCAAATAAACAGGCAGAGTCAGTTGGGTTCAAGATGAACCAGAACTTGTTTGATGTTCAAGACAGTTCTCTGCTCTTTACAGTGAAAATGCCAGAGATGAAAAATATATCCACAGCAACCAAAGGCTGCTTTAAAAATCCAGCTGGTTATATAACAATGTAAGGTGAAGGTTATCAGCAACAGAGGGAACATTTCTGAAGCTGAACACCTTTCAGAACAGTTAAACTCACCACCATAGTGGAACGCAGCATACCCCAGGTACAGTAAGAGCCAGTAGTAGCATCCGCCAGTCTCTGATGAAGTAAGCAAATAGTGGCAGCAACATGTAGCCAATTGCAAAAAATATGCAAACTCCTAATGTAGAGAATATAATACGAACTGATTTGCCAAGAATTTCTGTGCCTGTTTAAAACAAGGAGTGTGGGTTAGCATCTTAACTCTTTCTTTTTGAAGTTACCAAAAATATTTTATTGCATTTTGAAAAAGAAATACAGCGTTTAAAGTGGAGCCATCTGTGCTACAGCATGGACCAAAATCAGGGTAAGTTTAAAACAAGCAAGCAAACAAACAAGAATAATTGGAGAATTCTCCAGATGAAACTACTGCTTAATGGTAAGTTAAGCTATAATAGTGGTACTGGAGGGAGAGAAATCTGAAAAGGATTTCTAAATGGCTATTAGCATTAATAAGAATGTACTTTGACATTGCTAAGAATATTAGAATTTCCTTTGCTAGATTTAACTAATTTAATTGGGCTTCCAACAGCAGTCAATCATATACCTCTAGGACACATTGGGGAACCTCTGGTCTTCCAGATGCACTATAGTTCCCGTCATTCTTGAACATTGGCTGGGGCTGATAGGAATCCAACAACACCTGCAGGTACACAGGTTCTTTCCTCTAGGCAATCACAAGTAGGGCATGAAGGCGATGGTTATGTCATTTGTTCCAGTACCCAGTGTTTATGAATATACAACCTGGCTTTATGGAAACTCTATTTTGCTAAGGCACACTGCCTTGAAATGTGCATACCTTTACCCACTCAGTAGCTGTTCCACAAATGAAATTTCTATAGTGATCCCACTCAAAGCTCCATAATCCCACTGCACATCTGACAGAAAGAGAGACCCATAGAGGGAAGCAACAAACACAAGGGTGGGGGAGCAGAACATGGGTGATGGCTGTACGACAAAAGGAGCTTTGGGATGTGTGTTAAGTAGAATGCAAACACTTTTACAAAAGTGTTCACTAGGAAGGGAAGCACTGAAGTGGTGGATGAAATTGATACTGTCAGTGACAAAGTGGGAAAAAGGTTATGCTGGACTCAATAGGTGAGTCAGACAGGCAGTCTAATTTTTTGTTGTTTTTGTTTTGCATTCCTGTTTTAATGAGGACTCAAAAAGTTAAATCACTTTGGTGATCTGATGCACCAGGGAGCTTTCCCTGTTAGTCAGCAATTCCAGCAGACCAATTGAAGAACAGATCATGAGGCAGCAAATGAAGAATTTTGCTAAAAAGACCAAGTCATGGCTTGCTTCCAAGCAGGTGATCGCCAGGAGTGACAGATGACCTACTCACCATGACTTATCCCCCGGAACACTTACTCTGACATGTGAACTTGTTCACTGTTTATTGACATGTGAACTTGTCAATAAAATAAAAAAATTAAAAAAAACCCTGAACCTCTTGTCAATCTTCTTCGGTGAACTTTATTATTACTGGGAAAGACGGGGGGAAATTCTTCTTTCTATTATTCCTAACTGTACAAATAAGAATTGCAACTGTTCTTCATTAACTAGAATTATCATCTAGTTTTCATTGATTTTTAAAAATATTACTCTTAGGTAAAGGTGACTTGTTTTTTAAATATACTTTTTAGTTCAAGTACTAATAATCTCATGGAAGGCATTTCTTTTTTCCCCCTAACATATAGAAAATAATATTCTAAGATACAACCTACTTTTAAAAAGTGCATTATCTAAATGCAAAGGATGAATGCCTTGTTTCAAAATTCGTATTTTTTCTTTTCACAAATGAATGTTTGTGCACATTTGAATTGATGAATCAATGAAGATTTCTTTATCTGGGTGTCAGACTTATTCATAATCCACAACTGAACAAATGTAGGGAAGCAAAAGAAGTATCTTATTTTTGTTCTTTAAGGCTTAACCTAGTGGTAGGCGACGGGAAAAGAGGAAATTGATATTTATATGTGGGACTTGAGGACTAGAGATGAGTCTGTTGAGTCTACTTGCCTTACCCACATCTCTCCACACCTAAAAAGAAAAACAACCTAATCTGGGAAGTAAAAAGAGCTGTTGTATTAAAAAGAACAATAAGGATAATGGAAAAATGCACTTCCTTGGTTCACTTTGAAGAGTAAATAGAAAACTGCCATAAAAGCCTAGTTCACTGAGATCCCCAATCCATGATCCTTTCCTGGTACCACTGGTAACAGAATCCTCTGAAGAAGCAAAGTTAGAATTCTAACAATTGGGGAAATGCAGCTTAAGAACAAGTTGATTCTGAACTGAATACCTCTCCTTCCAAACCAAAATCCCCAACTTTATCTTCAAGGTGGACTGTGATACTTATGGGCAAATTGACTGGAACATTTGACATTTCTTTAAATTATTGGGTCTCTTTACACGACACCATAAGATTAAATCCACTCCCACCCATCTCAGCTTGCTCATCAGACTTTTGCACTGAACTTGAAACTGTCTTGATCTCAGTGACTGCTTATCTTGGGGTCTCCTGGCCTTGGCATTTCAGCTGTGAAATCCAACCCCACCTCCTCTTTCACTACTGGATCAGAATCTGAATCGCTTAACAACATTTGAAGGATGCATTCTAGGAAAAGTGAGCCCCATCCCTTTAACCTTCAGTAATTCACTGAGCATATTATATACTTAGTATATAGTAATTTAGAGTAGTGTTCCATACACACTGGATCAATTTCAAAATTGCACTCATGAAGCTCTTAGGGCTACACATATACTGAGGCAAGATAAAAAGACCCCAACATCAGGGAAAGGTACTGGGTCAAGTCTGACTGGCCACCCATATACCTGTCCCTTGTTCTTCATGGGTTATTACATCTCATAGGGAGAAGACCTCTGGCTCCAGGAAGTTATAAATTCTTCCCTAAGATAGCCATGGTTCAGATGTCTTTCAAGGAAGCGGTATTAGGCCACTCCTGAAGAAGCCTAACATAATCCTGGAAGATGTTAAGAACTATAGGCCAAGTGCCAATTTCCCCTTCCTAAGCAAAATGCTCAAATGTTTCTGGTCAACTTCAAACATTCTTGAATTAAACTAATTATCTAAATCCATTTCACTTGGACTTCAGGTCTGGTTTTAGAATAGGGTGACCTTTGCCAAGAGAAGGGCAGCAAAAGTACAGCCCTGTTGATTTTCTTGGACCTCTCAGCTGTTTTAAAAACCATCAACAATGGTATTCCCCTGTGTAGGCTATGTGGAGTGTGCATTGGAGGTGCTGTAGTAGTTACAATCCTGCTTGGATAGTCAATTTGGTAAGACGGTGCTAGAAGAATATGGCTTGGCTCCTTGACGAGGTAGGATTCAACAGGGCTCTATTTTATCCTGCACTCTGTCAGCTGCATGAAAAAAACTAGGGAGAGTTATCCAAAGATGAGGACCAACGTGTCATAAAGATACATGTAACACCCACTTCTGTTTCTCCTTTTCATCATGTCCAGTAGGTATTCTAAGTCAATGCCTAGGTGCAGTAATGGACTGGATGAGGGCTAATAAACTGAGATTCAATCCAGACAAGACGGAGGCATTATTAATAGGCCTTAATAATCTGCCTTACTGAGTAGCGTTCAACCTGTTCTTTTAACTGACATGGTTCAAGTGGTAGAGCACATGTTTTACACATGGGAAGTCCCAGCTTCAGTTCCTGACAACTTCAGGTAGTGCTGGAAAAATTCCTGTTTGAAACATTGCATAATAATACTCAAGTAGGGAGCATTCTATGTTTCTTAAATGGCCCTGGTAAAGTTTGTAGTTTGGGGTTTCTCTTGAATTTACCTTTGCACTGAAGGGCAGCTTGTTTATTTCTTACATTTCTACACCACTCAATAGCTGAAGGTGGCCTTAGTAGCGACAGTGCCTATCTATCATCAGGTTGGGCTGATATACCAACCATGACCCTATCTGGATATATAGCTTAGTTACATGCTCTGGTAACCTCTTGTGTGCATTACTCCAATGTGTTGTATGTGCAGTTGCCTTTGGAAACAGTTCAGAAACTTCAACTGGTTCAAAAACAGCAAGATCCGAGGTTTCGGCAAGGGGCGGCATAGAAATGTTATAATAATAATAATAATAATAATAATAATAATAATAATAATAATCCTCAACGTAATTTAACTGATATGATACTCTGTTGTGTGTTGTGCTTCCAGTGTGTCCCCAGATTCAATACCATTATTGACTTCTAATGGCCTAAGTGTCTGCCACCATGTTACCTGAGGCATAATTTCCTCCCCATTTTAATTTTACTACTACTACTACTACTACTACTACTACTACTAATAATAATAATGTGATTGTGCCATAAAAGTCTTTGCCCTGCTACTGGCTTTTACATAAGCTTTTATTCTAGTTTTATTCTGTTTTAAACATTGCAATTTTACATGATTTTTTATGCTGCTATTATATTCTAAAGTTTTAAATTTTGCCTCAACTGCCCAGAACCCTGTGGCAGTACAGTAATGTAATACAGTACAGTACAGTACAGTACAATACAATATGTAGCTATTTGAGAAACCTGTGGAGAAGAGGAACAGGATAGTTACTGAATGTACCCCTCCTCTATTCTCTTCTGCTGAGACTGTTACTTATTCACCAACAGTGTCCTGTATTTCTTTCTCTAAAATCATACTAATATTTTCCAATACAACCATCAGCAAGTTCAAAAACTAAGCTTATCAGATGTATGATAGACTAGGAAATCCAATCTACACTGAACATATAGATCAGTCCACCTTTCTCAGGCATCTTATCAGGATGGGTCATCCCAATGCTGAAGGAAAAACACTGTAAGAATTCATTTGTAAATTGCAGTAAGTTCTGACTATTTGGCTTTGGTATAACAACAAATTCCATGTTTCCTTCAGTCTGAAAAGCAAGTTCTCAGTTAATTTACGAAAAATAACATTATTGAATACATTTAACTGGATGAGATTTTCAGCAATATATACCTGTCTTTAGGAGTAAGTCCAGCAGCAATTTTATCACTACATCAACATTTCAAAATAACCATTTCTTTTTTTATAAAAAGCTAAGAATGAATTCTAGCTGTCTCAGCTGAGTGGGCAAAAAAGACCAATAGATACATAACTACTTTCATCCAGGCATGATTGCCTTATGGAACTGTTTAATTACCTATCATACTCACAAAGTATTCCTAGTACAGAGATCCTACAAGTCATTCAGTTATTATTAACCTGGTTCAGTAAGGCTATGCAATGGAGCAACCCCAGTTACAATGTTCATAGAAGGATGCAGACTTTGACTGGGATCCAAAGCTAGACCAGTACATTCAAAGGTAACTTGAGCTTGTGTTTCTAAGAATAGCACCCCTTTAAGCCACAAAGCTTCCAGAAATCTTAAACATCTGGACAGAGATATCAAGGTTGAAGAAAAAAGGGAGAGAGAAAGCAGAGGGGCATGTTTGTTTTTCCAAGGGCCGTTTTTCCCATATTCTGAAGGAAAATGGAATAAAAATTATTCTAAAAGAAAATATTTCATAAGACAGAGTGTTAATATATTGCTATATGATCATTAATCCTCCAAACAAGTTTTAAAATATGTAATTTGATTACTTTTACACAAGCCTTAAAATATTCTGAAAAATGTGAAGCCATGGAGAAGAAAAGGGAGTCAAATTTCTGTAAAATTCCCAACATAGTTATTTCTTTCATTTCTTATTAAAATTACTGTAATGATATACCTTTACTAATGGATATTCAGGGATGTTTCAAGTCATACTTTGTTTCCTAACATATGACTGAGTGGGGAAAACACACACATATTTTTATTTTCTTCAAAGTTCATTTTTTCCTAAGTCTCCTTAAGAATCAACAGTTTTTCCCCAGGTCTTCAAATTTCCAGAAATTTTATTTCTGAGAGTGAGAATTATGCTTTAGAACAGTCTTAGAATGCTTTATTAATGTTTGATTAAGTCTAATTTAGCAGTCAAGCTCCATTTGTGGGTGAGAGCATGTAGGGACAATGAAAACAGTATTAACTGAAAGGCATTGGAGGGACCAGTATTTATGACAGAAGTAGCGTCTTGGATGCCTTAAGAATAATTTGTTTAATTATTTTAATTCTTTTTTTTTGTTTTGAAACATTGTCTGGTACTAAAGGTTTTAACCCTGGTTCAGAGGGAGACTGGGACTCAGGAGATCTGGGTTCTAGCCCCCACTTAGCCATGGAGCTCACTGGGTGACTTTGGACCAGTCACAGACTCTCAGCCCAACCTGCTACAACAACAGGATTGTTGTTGGTGTTGCTGTAAGAATATGACTGAGAAGAGAATTATGTAAGTAACTTTCAGTTCCTTGATAGGAAAAAAGTGTGATATAAAAATAACCAATGATTCCAGGGAGCCAACTGCCTAAAATTAATACGTAGCAAGAGAGTTTTTGAACCTCTTGGAGTGATAGAGAAATTGCACTAATAAAGTTAATCACCATCATGGGGTTAGGGTTGTAAGAATATGACCGCAAAGAGGAGAATTATGTAAGTAACTTTGAGTTCCTTGATAGGAAAAAAAGTGGGATATAAAAATAACCCATGATTCCAGGGAGCCAGCTGACTGCTTAAAAATTAATGTGTATCAATATAAGTTTTCAAACATCTTGGAGTGATAGAGAAATTGCACTAATAAAGTTAATCACCATCATGAGGTATTGTTTGATCCAGGTTAAACTAGGTGAAATAAACTTTCTAATCTGATCACCAAAGTATGACACATAGCTTGAGATCTGCAAAAGGGATCAAAGTTCTTTTTACAGGAAAATTAACACAAATGTGAAATCTAAGACATCAATATGTTGTTTCTTAAATATTTATGTGCCAAAATTCAGATTACATCGGCATGAGAGAGAGAACTGCAATCACCCAAGCAACTGAATTTACCAGAGCAACAAGAAGAGAAATGCCATTATAGAACAGTTCTAGAAAAGGAGCCAAGAAAAACCTCTTCCAGCTGGACTGAGTCTTAATGATTTTATTTGAAACAGAGATTTCAAAAGAAGATTGGTAAAAGCAGACACAATATTTTCGGCAGGCTTCCTGCTGTTACACATATCCTCATCAAGGTACTTTTAGTAAGCATGAAGAACCCCAGGGTTTCTAGAATTTATTTGTAAGCAGCCGACACACACACAATACAAAATTGCTAGTTGCTGAGCCACAGAGATCCCACTGATCAGGGGCACATTTCAAGAATAAAGCAAAATGGTTTTTTCCCATAGTCCAAGGGGGGAAAAAAGCCAAGGGCCTCCCTACCAGAAAGTAATTGCTCCATCATCATTTGAGATGAGCATGCGTAGCCCCTACCTATGCTCAACTGAAAGGATTCCAGCAGTCCATAGGCATACATTCTTCATATAGCATGCTAACTGGCTGCATTTCACGGCTGCATTTCACACAACTGTTGCTCATGTCTCCCTACTTATACAAATCAGTATCTCTGCTCCAGAAGTTCACCATTAATATAGATCTTTTCCCAACTTCTTGCCCTTCTCCACTTCGGCTGCAGTGTTTGGGTTTGTGATGACATTATCTGAAGTTTTGGGATCAAGGAATACCAAAATGAGAAAGAAATATTTGCACAAGCAGAGAATATGCCAAGGCCTTTTTGCTTGCAGTATTTGCTAACAGAAATGAATTGTTTCTCAGTTCATGTTGCTGAGCAGAGAATTAAAAAAAGAGAAACAGATCACATATTTTTCACTTCTATACACTAAAGGAGGCTCTTGCTAACCCAATGCTGAGCAGGGAGAACACCAGAGGTGATATTCGCCTTGCCATTCTTCCTGTTCTGCATTTCCACAGATGGCTGCCCTGGGCATTTTGAAAGAGGAAGGAAAGAGGCTGAAGCAGCTTCAGGATGGCTCATCTCCTGACGGCACCAATTTCCTCCCTTTGCCTGAAACATTCACCCTCTTCAAGACTGCTTTCATGACTGCAGGGAGAAACCAGTAGTTTTTTCTATACTGGCTGTGAGGGAGGGGAGACAGCAGCATTTGTTCTGCCTCAGAGCTGGGAATCCAAGCTATCCTGTGATCCAAGGATCATGTTTAGATGCCAGAGGATTGTTCCCTATGAGTACCTCCTTAGATAGCTTAGAAATGATTACTTCAGTACACTTAAAAAACCAACAACAACCTACAACAGCAACCCTTAAGATAATAGCACTCATGCAGGCATTTGCTACCAGTAAAGACTTCAAAGAAAAAAAAAATCAGGTCTCAACATGTCTTTAAAAACTTTTCACCATGGGGAATTTCATGGATTTCAAAAGGAAGCTGAACATTTCCTCACATTTTCTTTCTAAAACAGCATAAGCAATAAATAGTATATTAATACATGAAATGCCCAGTGTCAGTGAAAAGTATAACCAAATTAGCTGTGTTTGGAATGGGGTGGAGGGATCTGTGTGGGGAGAACCAAAGGACAAAAATCTGCATTTCCAAGAGGTTGTTCTGAAGGAGGCTATATGGAAACAGACATGGTGTGGCAGACACTCAAATTCCACCCAATGGAGGCTTATTCTGCATAGTAAGCCATTTGTTACCTTTGTGTGTCTCTCCCCTCCCATTATCTTCATGGCCATCAAAATGGACTTTGGAGCAGAACCTTTGTTTTTTGTTTTTTTTAGTCTTACTCGGTAAAGTATCATGTGTATCATGATGGAACAACGTAACAATAGGGAAGAAGTATGAATATTATAGTACTTGCAGGTATATGCAAGTCTAGTCTCCAAAGCAACAGGACTTTTTTTTAAATGTCTACCTTTTCAGCTTATTTTTTGGTTCACATATCCAAACATTTGCAAGCATTACATACTCAGCATATGTGCAGAGGGCAGGTTTTGTTTTTTTTTTAATGGTTTTCTGCTTGACACATTCCTCAGCAATTTATTGGTAGTTTAACATCTAAAAATTATTTCCACGCCACTGCTGAAATTCTCTAAAAAGGAAAAGGCACACCTGTCATCTCATCTTGTTTAGCCTTGAGCATAGGATGCCTGACCTTGGTTTGGCAATAAAACAGTGGTCTGGAATTGTAAGCCAAAATCTTGCACCATAAAGACAAGGTATCAGGGGGATCACAGAATCCCAGGCTCAACCCTTTCAGCCTCCTTCCCCATGGAAGGGGGACATTCTTCCTAAGCACAAGAGGCAAATGTGAAAGTCTTAGCATTCTGATCCTCAGTGTTGCTGTCCTGGCAGAAACAGTGTTAAATGCCCTAAGAATGCTCTCCTTAATTTTTTTTTTTTTTTGGGAGGGGAGGTGGGAATTGCTTTTTTTAAACATCAGCATTAAGGATTGTAAACCTGGCTCTTCCTGGGAGTCAGCTGATTGCGTAGAAAATATTTAGCAATATAGTTTTTCGAACAAAATGAAACTGCAGTACTAAATGAACCAGACTATCATGGTAATATATTCAATCAGGTAAAACAATGTGAAATTAACTCTCTGAATATTACATGCCTGCACAGCTCAGAATGCGGAAATAAAAGACCAGCAGGGACAAAAAAATCCTATTTGAACTGCCTGCCTTGGATGGCACAAGCAGGAATATTTTAAAGCACTAAGCTACCATCAAGACTGATGGCCCGCAGACAACTTAGTGGCTTGTACTGCAAGTTTTTAAAAGAAGCATGATACGTAGTTATTTCTTTTAACCAAGACAGTCTGGGCAAGCTTATTATATAATCATTCCCACTCAATGAAGCAACCCACCCCAACCTATTCCTACCACTAGGCTTCCTATATTGTAAGTCAGTCCTAGTGCTGATCTAAACATCATACAAGCAAGCAAGCAAGCAAGCAAGCAAGCAAGCAAGCAAGCAAGCAAACAATTCCCTTAACATATGGCTGCCAATTAATACTACTACAGGAAAAGCAAAAGCTTTCCAAGGCAGTTTTCTCTACAACTGATTTTCTTCTAGATTGTGAACCCAGCAGGAAGAAATATTTTACAATATGGCTGGAGGGAAACAACTGAGGGAGAAAAGGTTAAGAACCTCTTCCTAACTGGTGATTCTCTTCTGCGAATGCCTCTCTTTGTTACTAAAAACCCCATGTATCACTGTGTATCTTACGTCTTAGCAAAGGTGTCAAACTAGATTATGACAAATGAATTCTGCAAAAAAATGAAAGCATGAATTCTATTTTTGAACCAGCTCATTTTTGTCTATTTGTGTCAACTTTCAAACTCCATTTAATGCACCATCTTCTTGCATGTTTCAGTTACTGACAACCATTATCAAGGTGAAAGTGTCTCCTTTCATTTGGCAAGTTCAGCAGCTTTCCTTTTCTAGCCAGTGTTTGGAGGGCTGACCTCAGTTTTCCACAAATGATGTTTTGTACTTTTAACCTATATTAATACTGATAGTTTTCCAAAATACAGTTTCACTGCCTAAATATGAAATCCACTGTAATATTAAACCATTCCTCACTATGCATAAATGATAGTGCTTAGGCACAATCAATCCATCATCCTACACACCTGTTTAAAATGAAAGAAATAGTCTTACCTAGTATGAAGGCCACAACGTAGTTCGAGATCTGTCCCATGCCAACTATAACAAAAAGTACTGTGAACATTTCCCAGTTGGTTGAGAAGACCTGCAGGAAGCTGAAACCTGTCTGCACACCCATGGTTGCAAATAGAACAGCTTTTCTGCCAAACCTTTCAGGAAAAAGAAAAAGAAAGTAGAATACTGTCAATGGATCCACAACAGAATTATTTCAGGGTGATAATGAAGCCAAGACTAGGCAGGGGCAACCAGTTCATGGAAAAGATGTTTCTCCTACAAGCAGAGGTTGCTGCCCACTGTGTCACATCTGTGCCTATAGAACCTTGAATTTCAATTCAATTTGAATATTATTATATCCATTAGAATAAAAGGCAGGAATCTATATAGAAGCATATCACAAGTGCATGTTGGCCACCCATGTTATAAGCCGCATTAGCAGCAGCCATTTGAGGCATGCCTGGTTCAGAGCACAGGGGCACACATGCCCACTTGCTTCATTGCTTTCTTCTTCCCAGGTAATTTTCTTAAAGGCAAAGGTACCCCAAGAGAGCTTGATACATTTTTATGTAGACCATTTTGAGATTTTATAATAATCAGATGGTATATAAGAACTTTAAAATAAAAAAAGACATACATACATCCTATTGCATGAGGTAACTAAAATGCTGACTGCTTTGTTTGTTTGTATATTTATTTAAAACATTTCTATGCCGCCCCCATTGCAACAAAGCCTCAGGGCGGCTCACAACATCCAAAATAAACATAAAAATACAGTCAAATCATTATAATGCACATCTAGTACTAGCAAGTCACAGATGCAAACTGATGATAAGATTGCAGCAAAAGGCAGTACAGTTACAGATGAAGAAACTCTGCTTAAAACTGTAAATGTATTTATACCGTTGGATCACTGAAAATTCAGTAAGGCAGAGATAAAATTCGATAGTTTTCCGCAGTGCTACTTAGGAAATGCAATTGGATAATGACAATTAGAAAACAGATATCAGTAGTTATAATGTTATTATATATTATCAGCTTGTATTTGCAAAGTGAAACCTCTGAAAATTAGCCAGCAAAAAATCCTTTGCCCTGCTTGGCAACATATTTAACTGAACACTTGGTGGCAGCATGTCATGCTTATTATTTATGCAATTGGTTTTCTCTTGGTAAGCGAAGCAGAAAGGCGCTCAATAAGGCAATCTTCGGGTTACTAACTAGAACATGAATGGCATATGACAGTAGCACACATGAATCTGTTTGGCGTTTTCACAGCAGATCAGAAGCCACATGATTGCCCTTTACCAACAACTTAAGGAGCTAACTAAACAATGTGGAAAGTATCCAGTCATGCAATAATGTTATGCAAGACACACTGCACTCATTTAAGGGACTTCTGGCACAAACAATAGCAATAACCTGTGCAGCGGAATTTCCCAGGAGCTGTGCTAGAGGTTCTTAGGCTAGTGCAGTGCAGTTTATATTGTGGCAATGACACTGTTGAATTCCATCCTAAGTGCAAATATGCAGGGAGGAAGGGGTCACAATATTAATTTTATAGCCCAACAGAAAAAGATAAAGTTTATGTTCAAGCTCACACTTTCATAATTTAGAACAAAACAAAACGCTTCCTAACAAAATGGCTGAGGTCGGGTTATATGTAGCTTGTCTGCTGTATTCTGTCCTCAAATTATATCACAGATTTTAAGAACCTTGTATTTACAATTTATCACACTTAGCACAATTTCCTTTTTTAATCTGCTTGCATTAGTTTATTTTTATTCATTTCCTTCTCCTGTGGAACTATGTATGCTTCACACACTGCTACATAACTACCTGCTCATGTAAGTGTAGGATGCAGCAGCAGGACCCCTATCAGTTGTCTCAGTTACCACAGTGTCACTTAACCAAGGAAGACCGTCAGCCTTTCATATTTGTTGGGATTTGGAGTACAGGATCCCCACAAAAGTGGAAAAACCACAAATATCTCTCACTCTGTCTGGGGACACCATGATTGTTGTCTCGGTACTAGTCAGCTTCACTCACGTGTTTTGTCTCTCATGGGTACAAAGACTCTAAAGAGATTCGTGTTTTTTCCACTTCCGCAGGGCTCTTGAGGACATAAACTGCATGAATATAGTATTTGTCACCATCTGCCATTTCAGGCATTCACTGGGGGTCAAGAACCTTGGTCCTGCAGTATTATTTCACTGAGGCATACTCAAACGAGTGCAAAACATAAAGTGATAATTCAATCTGACACTGTCTCTTAAAGCCTGCTGCTGTAGTATTCAGAAAGCATGTCTGATTTTGGTTCTGATTAGAGTTGGGATTCATGCTGAAAGTCTATATTGTTCTACTTCTCCAAACTGTAACACAAAACAAAAAAGCAAAGCAAAATTCTAGGGTAGCTGAATGCATTTACTTTACCTGTCTGAGAGCTGTCCTGATATAAAGGATCCAAGAAGCACACCCACAAAGAACAAAGATGTAGTTAAGGGGGTTTTCCAGTCATCATCACATACCAAATTCCACTATAAGAGAAACACAAGCAAATTCCATGTCAGTTTGCAATTACTTAGGGTACAAACAAATTAGATAGTAGCTATACTGATGGAGTCTGAATTCTGGAGTCTGGTGACTAACACGGAACAAGATCTTTGGAAAGTGGGGAAGAGATAAATGAAAAGAACCATTGAGCAAGCAAGCTCACATGTTTACAGAGGGAAAATAAACCATAGAGGAACTCAAAAAAAAAAAAAAAAGGCTCTGGGTTTTAGGGTGGTCTGTAAGGAACCCTAGCCAGCCACCCTCCCTCACCAGGTTCAGACATTGTAACAGCTCATGATTGGAAAGTGTAAGTGTGTTAATTAGGCAACTCACAGTTGAAATGCACAGGGAGACAATTTAGCAATTTTTTTCTCCATGATCATATAAATTGAGTCAATGTGCAGCAACTGAAATTATCAGGGAATTTTTTTTAAAGCTTAGAATCAACAAATAAGTGGGGATCACAAAGAAGGATTAAAACATTGTCAGAGAGAAAGCAAATGAAGGAATATTTCTTTCAGTTTCATCCAGTCAGGGATGGGGGAGAATTTGTTTGGCCTGCATTTTTAAGTAAACTGACCTGATTTACTTTTCTCAGATTTATATGCAAATTAGAATACAGATATCCTTCAGATAATATATCCCCCAAATTTTACAATGCAGTCTTTAGATCAAAATTGTGTACAAAAGTGATTTACTGAACCCAGCTCTGCAATTTTAATGCATTTTCAAAGTAGTTATAATTAAATGCAACTCTGACACAAACTGGAAATAGATTCTCCATTCCTAATTCCAAATCTAGTATCACAAGCAGGAGAAGAAATGGACTGCTAACAGATTTAGTACAGACAAAAATATTTTTCCCACAGTACAAAATTAACTTATAAAACTTACTGCCATAAGTGGCAATACTAACTGTCAGCTTATTTGCTATTAAAAGAGGATTTTGAAGGCATTAAGAAGCTCAGGCTGAGCTGGGAAAGAGGTAATCCTGCTAGTGACCATAAATTTTTGCTTTCTATTAAGGCTGCCGAATCTGTGATTATCTCTTGTATGCATATATGTAGGTACATTTAATATATGCCTTTCTCTTCCTTGTTCATGCATGCTGCTACTTGTGCAATGCAACTGTGGTTTTATGACCCATCTGTTGAAGACTAATAGCTTGGAGCAAATCAGTGTTGATGTTCCTGGGCTCTGCCTTACCATTTATCTTCTGCCAGTTAGTCTACTTTGATAAACATCACTTAAAGGTTTAAAAGTAATTAGCTCTGTATTGCAAATAACTTGCCTGTGTGTATGGAGTTCACACGCATCTACTGAATATAAGATCATTTTTTTCATAATTCTAGGCCAAATAAGGTTAAGAAGAAAGTCAAAAAAGCACAGAAATGTCAGCAGCTAGATCTGACTCATGCAAAGCTTGGGCTACATTTCTGTAAGTTCTGCATCAGTTACACAGGTGGAAATAATCATCTGAATGTCCACTCAGTTGCAACAGAATCGAAACTAACAACTCATTTCTACTTTTTCCTATTTGGACACTTCAACACCTTCTAATTGATTTAAGGAAAATACTGAAGAAAGTGGGAACCATAGGGAAAAATGAACTTTTCAGAGTTTTTTTTCTCCCTGAAGAATGACTGAAATAAAACACAACCCCTAAATAATTTTAAGAATAAGTAATGTCATGGGGAAACATTTACCTTTACATCATATTCTAGTGCCATAGTATCTATTAAAGAATTCTGAGGGGAGGCAGTGATGTAGGGTTTCCAGAAAATTTTAAGCTGGACAATTTTGAGGAACTGGATTAATTTGCAGAGGGTTATTTGCATAAGAACAGTTTTAGTTCACCGTAGAAAATCAGGGGAGCCCCTCCAGAGGTTTGATGAGCTGAGACCCCACTCAGAAAATTTGCTTCTCTGATAGACGACCTCCATCTACTCTATCTAGCCACCAAACCAACAGAATGGAACACCATTCAGAACGAGGACAATACACTTCGATCTCAAGAACCTCTCCCCAGCTTGTTCCCTGCCAGCTTCTTTCCCACAGTCAGGAAGGAGGAGGACCTCTGTGGTTGTCCTTGAAGTGCTTTGATCTAGGGCTGGCTCAATGGGAGAGTTTGGGCAGCCAGGGCCTCGCCAGTCTCAGCAACTCCAATATCAGAGTGAGAACTCTGAGCCATGGTGGGTTCAGCTACCCACTCCCCCCCGCTCCGAGTCTGAGCCATCATTCCCACCAGAGCCATCCATATCTCCTGCATGCCTGGAAAACTCATCCGAGCGCACGCACACGACACCCTCCTGGATGAAATCTCCTCCTCATTTCACAAGGGAGCTATAGAATTCACACCACCTAAAACCCCTGGGTTTTATTCCAGCTATTTTACAGTCCCTAAAAAGGATGGATTGTCCTATCCTGGACCTCTACTCCCTCAATAAACATATCTGACCCAAATGTTTCAGGATAGTCTCTCTACAATCCATCCTAGGTTTGGGCACTCTTAATGCTCCCCTTCTCTTTGCTAAGGGTGAGTGATTTAGATGGTTTCGTCTTCTTATCTGTCTTTTCCCATTTGACCACTTTAAGAATTTTTGCAGGCAGGAAAGCCAGCATCATGTCCATGGTTGGGGGAGGAGGCAGCTCCAAAGCTCAGCTTTCAGTTGGTCAGCTCCATGTTTTCTTGCCTGCTTCTGAAAGCTTGGCAATGATAGTAAGAATCGATGGCATGATTCCAAGCAAAACAGGCAAAGAGAATGGCCGTCTGTAGGAGGGAGTTTGTTGCTGCACATAGTACAACTGTGAAACTGAGCCTTGAGCACCATTTTGTCTCTCTGACAAAGCGTAATGAAGAACAGGGCTTAGTGGTTATACCAGCTAGAACTCTTATCCTCGAAGTTTGTTTGTTTGTTTATTGCTTAAAACAGAACAATATAGAATGAAAGGAAAAGGAATACACCCGTGAACAGGCAAGAAGTTGTCAGAAATGAACAAATTGTGAGGTAAGTGGGAGAAGAACTTCCTGATGCGCTCAAGATGGCGGTCGAAGAAGAGCTGAGGTCTCGGCAGGAGCCTCACCCTCACACTAGTCACATTTGTGGCTGTAGTCCTGCCAAATACTAAATCAGCTTTGGAATCTTCCTGAAAACTGCTCCGTGCATGCGCAAAGAGCCCATATGTGTGGTAAGCCTAAACGGGGGTGGGGGGTGGGGAGTTTACAGGGGAAGAACTGATTAAATGCAGTGAGAGCTGAGCAATTACTATCCCTGCCTGCTGATTCTGCCCTAAAATCCTTTGCTACAGTATTTCTTCAGCAAACCTGGCATTGTCAAGTAAGTAGAACTTAGTTTGTTTCTTAAGCAGCTTACAAAGGGATAAAATGCTTCACTAAAATATCAAAGCAGGATTTAAACAATTAACAGTCCAATAAAACACAGAAACATTAAACAGACATTAAAAGCCTAGCAGACAGGATAAACCTTAAAAGCTAAGAGCAGGCACTATAATGACACAGTTGTGGGGGGGGGGGGTGAGAGCTGATTTTTAATTAATTTTAGGTGCTGTGTTCAAGCCTGATAATCTGGCTGCTACATTTTACACAATGGAAGCTTCCAAACAATATTTAAAGACAGTGTTATGCAGGAAACATTGCAGTAGACAAGTCTCTATATAACCAGTAGTCAAGCCCGTATATGACTTTGGATTCCTCTTCTCCAGAAACAGCAAACTACTCAGAATGGAGAAAAGTGCTCCTTTCTAACTGCCAGCGGTTGCACATCCAGAGAAAGCAATGGATCAAGGGAGAACCTTTAAGCCTTGCACCTGCTACTTCCTAGGGAGTGCAGCCTCATCCAAAATAAGTTGAATCTTGTCCCTTGGACTGCTGGGAACTTTTGGTCGATATTATATCCATCTTGTCCAAATTATGTTTGTTAGTTCACCACCAATCACTCCTGAGCCAACATCTGGCACTGGCTGATTGCTGAAGAAACAAGAATGATCACAGTTCCCATCCAGATTTCCTGGCCTTGAGAATATCTTTTCATCAACATACGATGTTAGAATTTTGAAAATTAACCAGATGGTTGAAAAAATGCCTGCCATTGTCTAAACTGGGTGTGTGGGAACTTGAATCTTACAGATACATATTTTTTTTAAAAAGAATAAATTCTGTCCTCATATTTTCAAGGATTATTGGTCCTGTTTATGCATTAAGTTTACATGACTGAAATATAAAACACAATTAGTTTAAGCAGCAGTGGTCTGAAAATAAAGCTAGGCTCCTTGGCCACTTTAGTCATTTTCAAAGCAGTGAATGTTTCAACCATGTACATGATGGGTTTTGCACATTTTTAAGGGTAGATTAGATCTGAAGATTATGAAAGTAGGTCAGAAGTGTTAGGCAATGTTAGAAGGCAAATAAAACATACATTTCCTGGCTTCAAGTGCTCTATTCAAATATAGTCTAAACACAATGTGTTTACTCAGTGGTAAGCACTGCCTATTACTAGAAGGCAAATTTAATATGATCAGAGTGATCTAACTGCCCACAAAGCGTGTTATAACTACACAAATCTAAGTGATATTATTTGCATCCTTATTATAGCACATACCTACTTCAGTCACCAAATGGAGTGTAGATTTGTTACCAAATATAAAATATGCCTCTAAAAATCTAGAATTTTACTTTCCACATTATAAATACACAAAAGTTTATGTAGAACACAAACACAAAAGTAGAAATGTTTTAATAAATAAATAAATAAATAAATGTTAGGCTGGGGCATCTTTTCAGCACAATAAAAAGGCCAGCAGTTGATCAAGGCCAGTCACTGTTCTAATTACATACCTTTGGTAGTTTACAAAGAAAGAATACTCAGTTTTTTGCCTGCTTGCTCCAAGTCTTATTTTGTAAAATTAGGACATAAGCTGAATTCACTTACATGTCTTAGAAACTATAAACTGCCAAATTAATGCCAAAACTATAAAAAGTCGAATTAATATGGCTTTTTCTTGATGTTAAATCAAGTTAAAATTCATTGTCACATAAATACAAAACCAATGTTGATTATTTTGCATCTGAGAAATATAATCCAGCGATTTGTGTTCTTTTATTTCTTGCTGTATTTAAATTATGATATGCAACTTTTTTGTATTAAGGACCTCATACAGCACTTCAAGAGGAACTATAACAATGGACAACTCAGTACTGTCCTCCACTATACCTGCATCATCATCCATTGCGAGTGACAACAGCTAGAAAAGCATCCAATGATCTAATTAGCCTTTCCTTTTTGACTCTATAATTCCTTTCTCTGAGTTTCCCATGGTCCTTTCCTCCCCTTGCCACAATTGTCCTCTTTCCCATATACGTAGCTTTGTGAAATACCTGCATGTCAATCACCTCTGGTCTCCAAGAGCTTGAGAAGCATTTATTCCTCTTGCAACAATAACCCATTTCCCAAACCAAGATGGCCACTCTGTACCATTTCACTTCAATTCCTAAGTCTTTAAAAATGTACAGTTCTAGCCTCTTTGAATGCTGCCTACCTTGCACAGTAAACGAATGAATTGGCTCCCAAGGAATCATGTCTTAAAAGCATACTGCTCATTTAATTAATGAAATGGACCATGGCTGTACTAGATATTATTCTTGTGAAACTGGAGACAGAAGCAGAAACATCTGTAGATGTGTAATATGAAAAGTTTGTATGATGGATCTTCCTTTGTGTGGTAGGATAATTTAGACATGACAACACTGTCTTGCATGGAGAAATCTAACTAATTTATTATTTTATTTATTTATGCCCTGCCATTTCTCCTCCCCCCCTCCTCCCTCCAAGCTTATGCTCCCAACAGCAACTCTGTGAGTAGGCTGGGCTGAGAGTCTGTCACTGGTCCAAAGTCACCCAGTTAGCTCCATGGCTGAGTAGGGATTAGAACCCCAACTGAGTTGCAGTCCCACACTTTTAACCACTATGCCACATTATCCTGGGTTTGCAAGCACTGCTTTCATTCAACATATTTTAATACCACCAAATGGTTGGCAAATTGGTAAGAGGGATGGAACTGCATTTTTGACAAAATCTGGTATTCATCCTAACACAATTTAAATGTAACAGTGCCACTAGGAATGATGGAGAGGGAATTCAGTCCCACACTATCCTAGACGTATTCATTCACACATATACGCAGAGGGTATATGAGGGAGAGGCATGGTGACTGTGACTGATGCTTAAAGCTGGAAGTAGACATGGATGGAGTCGTGGACTTTCTCTTAGCCCACATCAGTAACGAAGCAGTATGGATTGGTCTCACTCTTTTTTACACATATCACACCTCACCACTTGCCACACACACACACAGGGAAGGCTTGAAAAAGCCTAAATTTATGTTTCTGTCAAAGCAGGAAAGGTTCTGGAAAAGGCTCTGTAAATATGCTCAACTGAATAAGTGTACCCAATTTCCATGATTGGAAATGTCAAGCTATTTTTGACAATTACTCCCATCATTCTCAGCCAGTATATGCTGTAGTTCAATACCTTTGGCAGGTATTTGGTGAATGGGTAAGTGAACCATAATACAGTGGCTGGTGGGATAGAGGATAGCAAATGGGAGGCTAAGTCAAGGGATTGCAGTTGATTTATTTTTATAATTGAATTTATAATCCACTTAACCAATGACTCATGGCAGGAACCCTCAGCAACCCTTTCAGCCCACATTTCTCTCCTCCATCATCAATCTATCATATAGGTAAGGGAAAATAGGAATACATGTTCAGTTAAAACTCCTTGTAAAGTAAATTGTGGGGGGGGGGGGAGAAGTTCAAAAAAATTTAAAGCAAAAAAATCCAGAGCACAATTACAAAAGGAGAGGCCATTCTTAAAAGATTATTTCTTTAAAGCCAAAACTCAGAGATATAAACAAACACACAAAGATCCTAAAAGAGGAATAAATTCACAGTCCCAAAAAATCAAAAAGCTACACCCCCATTGCTGCTATTCCTTTTTCCTAGTCTCTTTGAGCTTACTGGTACCTTTGGTTGCAGCACTGGCAATACATTCCACAATTAATTTGATTTTTATTTCTCTCTCTCCCTTTCACATGCACAGATACATTCACTCTCCAAGGCTGATGTCTGCTGTAAAAAGCAATTACAAAGGGGGAAGGGAAGATAGATCCCCCTCTATCACAGGGTTTCTCTATCAAATATTCATTGCTGTGGGAAGAATGGTATCCCAATTATTTGTTCCTTCCTCTTACATACACTGATTGGCTGTGGGCATCCTCCTTCCTGTCCATTTCTTCATTTAACCCTTCAGTCCCTTGACCAAACAGGGTGGGACAGTGGAGTATCACCCATATATGGCATGCAGGCAGTTCAATTATCCCTGAGGACCATCCTCGTACAAGGAAAAGAAGCAAGAGCTGCATATTCATTCGTTAGCAGAATCAGAGCAGACAGGCATGCTCAAGAACACCAAGGAGACCTGTCATAGCCAGCAGTAACAATGGAGACTGGAATGAAACTGATCTAACTGCACAAGTGAGTAATCTGTTCTCTCCAGGAGGAAATGAATTAAAGTTGACTGTCCATTCTTCTCATAACCTTAAAGAAAATCTGTGTCTGCAAATGCATAAATGCACTGATCCTTACTACCCATGGCTTCTTAACAACCACACAGATAATCACTTGCTTTATTCCTATTAGTTACACATTAGGCCTGTCACTCTGCTTACTTGCTGAGAACATGGAGAAAGCACATTAATTCACATAGAGAAAAGGGAGGAATTATAGCAGAAGTGTATCCCGCCTCTCACACACAAATTTTGGAGGCTTGATTGGTCAGAAAGCATTAAAGAGAGAGGTACTATCAGGACTGAGGATAGGGAAAATCCACCTCAAAACCACAGCAAGCCAATCTGGAAAAGGCAACTGAGTTAGACAGGGAACAACAGAGTAATGAATGAAAGGGATTTGTATGTGGTGGCTGCTGGGATGTGTGGCACTAGCAGAAGATGAGATAGAAAACAACAAAACCAGCTGGGATTTGTGATAAGCTGTCAGGGAAATGATGGTAAGTTACCACCAATGGTGGCAACCTCTCCATCCTTGCTTGTTATGAAGTACAAACCCACCCAGTGAGTGGAACAGTAATCAGTGGGGATAATGGAGACAACAGGAGGAGCACTACAGCCACCAGCAAAACTGAACACTCCATCCCTTGCTTATCTCTTCACTCTAATCTATGGCTATGTATGAAGATTTCCTTTACCTATGGACCAGAGTATTGGAAAATATTTTTCTAACTGGAGTCTTTGGGTGGATTTGTACATGATAAGCCACTGTATTTATGATATACCTGACACTCCTATACAGTTTTCAGCCCCAAAAGATTTTTTACTCCTTGAAATTTCCCAACCACTTGAACAATACAAGTGCAGTCTGAAAGTTCATCTCAGATGTCAGACATCAATTAAACTGAGTTTTACATGTTCTTGAGATGCTACCACCTTGGAGGCACTTGCAGAACTGAAGGGCTGCTTGGGACACATAATCCTTCCCCCTCATAATTTCCCACCTCAAGTTTCCATGAAACTGTGGTCATCCACAGCTGGGAAAGAGGCAATATTTTTTTTAACTGCAAAAAGTGGATGGAATTAAAAGAATACCAGGCAACCATACACAGCCCTTCTGAAGTACCACTAGGTCACCCTGGATGCCTTCATAGCTACCAAAATGGGGATCAAAAGAATGAGCTGACAGCTCGCTTTTGCAATCTCAGGGGAAAAACCCATTAAGAAAAAAAAGCTGCAGCAAGCTCAAAATGCCTCTCTGGGATGGCACCTTATAAACCAAGGTATATTGCCATGTCATGCGAATCCAGTCAATGAGTCAGCACTTATTGTTCCAAGGTTTCCCCTGTAAACAGGTATTATATACTTCATGATCTCTGAATCAAATTTTATGACCCATGATGGATATTTATAACATGTCAAGCCACTGTCCTTATTCCCATCTGCTTGCTTGTTCTTACATAAATGGGGAGTCTAGCACTGCTGCTGAGACTGAGTCCTAAGCCATGAGAAAAAAAAACCCTATGGGATAGGAATAAGTGCTTCTTTCCAGGTACTTGCTAGTAATCAGGAAATATGAAGCAGAGATTACTGCAGCCATCCTGACAAACTGAGTCAATTAATTTGCACTGCAGCAAGGCAAATAGAGAGAGGCAGCCAGTACAAAGCAAATCTCAATACAGAAAAACTGCAGCCAGGAACAGGAATATTAGTATATTCCAAAAGTAACTGATATTAGTAAAGAGTGGGCTGTTTAAGCCTGGTTTCAAACCCCACTTAGCTGTTATCATTCCCAAGGCAGGAATTCTGGGAAATGTTAATACTGTGAATTGCCTTACCGGAAAATCCTTAGCTCTGTTGTCAAATATCATTTGCCAGGATTCTTGGAGGAAAACCATGACAGACTAGCTTGAAACCAGTTTAAATTTATAATCTAGACCGAAACAGTCCAAATCTAAATACTGAAAATATTAACTTGTGAAACACCACATTCTGTTCTGGTTTGAAGAATCACTATAACCCACTGAGACTTATTTAAGCAATACTCGTAGTAGGCTTATTTATTTGTTTATTATTTCATTCCACTTCTACACTACCCCATAACCCAAATGTTCTTTGGGTGGCTTACAAATGTGGAAAACAGCATGATTAATACACTGATAAAACATATAGAAACAGTAAAATTAATAGGTTACAATCATCTTACATAATAAAATTATAAAACCATCACACAGCATGCCAAAATACAACCAATAAATTAACATCCCAAAATTAAATTGGTTGAAACACAACAATTCTCAAATAATCCAGTTTAATCTTCAAACAAGCCATGTTGCCCATGTTTGAATGACCCAAAGATGTCAAGCCTCCACTGGGAGTTAAATATTCAAAATGGACAACCACATAAGCTGCAACCCACCATGGGTTAAATAAGTCACAGTTCACTGCAGCAATTCTGCAACCTGCCCCTTTCTCAATTACTCTGTAATCAAAGAAAAATGCCAGCATTCATAGGGTGGGAAACACTGCATATAACTAAAGTAGGTATTTAAGCCATACCCTAATCACCTATAGAAATGATTTAATAAAAAATAGCATTCTTGGTTATATTATTCTTCCTTGCATATAAATCGAAATAGTGTATTCCAAGGGCAGGGAAAGACCAAATTTACACCACAAAGCATCTAAATAATCAGTTATATCAAAAGTAAAACTTGTAGGTACTTAGATGCTACCATATGCCCAACACTGTCCAGAAAGAGGTAAGATGCTAGCCCATAGTTGTTGAGATCAGCTGGGTGATGCTATTGGACTCCAAATTCCATCAGCCCTAATCAGCATGACTAATGTTCAATGATAGTAGGAATTCTTATCCAACAACCTCTAGAGGTCCACAGGTTCCCAACCAATTCATCTTTTTAAAAGACTACAATCCATCAGCACAAACAGCAGAAACCAATCTTCCAAGAGGATAAGGCTCTTCAAAAGAAAACAAACACACACACACACAAAAAAACATTTTCACTCAAAGCACTACCACATACAACATTGAAGAAATTTAGCCTTTTTATTGATGTTATGCAAAATGGCCCTTTTGACATATCAGTGCTTGATATGTTAGTCATTAACTAGTCACTAAGTTTCTGTCACTTTAACTAAACATTATCACAGGGCAAAGTTTAGTTTGGAAGTTTAGCATAAAAGTGCACTTCACTAAAGAATGGAACTAACATAGAAATGGAAGGGGCCTGTAAGACCCTATGTCAATTCAACCACCTACTCCAGTTCACCATGTGGTTGCAGCCTGTGACTTTCCAGCTTCGCAAAAGTGATTTGACATGCTAGCTGAAATCTGCAGTTACCAGATCGTCCAATTTCATCATTATTTACTGCAGATATGATTTTTCCTTGCACTGGTATCCTGGTATTGTTTGCATGTCTGTCACATGCATGGGGGTGCATGTGACAGACATGCAAATCTTTTCTCTGTATGCACCCATGGTAGGGGAGGACAGAGCAAGAGGAGGGGAATACAAAGATCTGTTGACTCCATGTACAAGAACCCAGCTGATACGGGAGAAAAAAACTATGCTTTAGAAATTCAGCTGGGGTGACTTATGACTGCAGGCTGCAAATTGTTTTCAGAACAGTCTGTGGCACAGTGCCCCACCTCTAAGACTTTACTCTGTTACTCAGTATAAGGTTACTAATTAGCTCACCTGCTTACACCAGGGTGCAACAAACCTTACCTCTGTGTGACACATGACAACATGCTAACATTGACAGGATTCCACATTTACATATCCATGGGACATCCCTAGAGACACAAACAAATATATAACCTCATATTCTCAACACAAATTACTTTTAAGATCAGTGCACTCATAAAAACCCTGCTTCAATAAAAGCCATGATCTGCCTTGCCAAAAAGCTTGGCTCTGGAATGAAGAATGCATTTTTAATACCAGGGACATGAAACTGAAAATAGTTATTGGTTGTCATAGCAGAAGGAAATCATTTATTATTTCCACATGTGCTTACCAAACAAAAACCCAAAATCACACAGTGCAGTGTGTGTACAGTAACAATTATACAAATTTATGAAGGTGTATTAAAAACAACATTTGTGAGCTATACAAGGTATACATTCACAAGGAAGAGGAGGTTTTAAAGAAAAACTTTATCAAAATGTATGGTTATGAAATTGGAACACATGGCAACCAAACACAAAAGAAGGTATTTCTAAGCAGCTTTCTTCCTGGCAGGGGTAGCATGCCTATGTGCAGTAGTGCTATAAGCAGATGACCAGCCTCCACCTTTCACAAGTACATGTCAGCAAAGATCAGGGAGGCTGAAATAGAAATTTATGCCAAAACACAACAGTTGCTCCAAAACACTGCCTATTATCTCCGATAAATCTTGGAAAACAGGAGAAGTGCCAGAGGACTAGAGAAGGGCGAACACTGGCCCTATCTTCAAAAAGGGGAAAAAAGATGAACCTGGCAACTACAGACCAGTTAGTTTTACATCAATCCCTGCAAAAAATCTGGAGCTAATTATTAAAAAATCAGCCTGCAATCATCTAGAAGAAAATGCAGTGCGTAATAGAAACCAACTTGGATTTATCAAAAATAAATCCTGTCAGATTAATTTAATCTCATTTTTGACTGGGTAACCTCCCAAATGGACAGAGGGAACACTGTGGACATAATCTGCCTAGACTTTAGCAAAGCTTTTGACAGAGTGCCCCATGACATTCTCAAATTGGGTCTCTTTTATGGCTTGCTACCATTATAGGTTTTCTGATCCAGGGAAAGAATAATATGATAAACCTCAGACTATACACAAAAAGATACACAGACTTGTGGATTATTCTTCTCAAAAGGTTCACTTTCATTTGTACTGCTTGCCCCTCCCTGCTCACACTTAAGCTTCTTGTGCAGATCTATTCTATTCCACTCCCAACAATCTTCTATTCATTGATTTTTTGAAACTTAGCATTTAAGAGGTAAGGGGTTGATTCCGTGTACATAGATTTGCAAACAAACAATGGGATTAAGGTTTTCTCAACCCTGTATGCTCATTTTATAAAAATGTTGCTGTGAAGAAGCAACATGTAATCTCGACAGACACAAATTCACTGTTTTGAGGATTGTAAAACCAAGCATTTGTGATAATATCTTCTAGATAGAAAAAACTGCCCAATACTCTTACAGAAGCTTCTAGAAGAACACGACATTGTGAATGGATTAATGAAACTCATTTACCAAAACATTTAAACATCACATGAATATACAGTCTCATCTTACATAATTAAAAACTAACCCTTCTTTCATTGTGAATAGCCTTTGAACTATAATGCATCTTGAATAGAAAACCATTTTTAGATAAATTTTCCTCAAATAGCATTTTATTTAAAAAATTCAATTTCAATTAAAAATCATTTTTTAAAAAATCACTGTTTTTATTCACCCTGCACAGAAATATGGCTGGAAGCTTTGCAGTAAAACAGAGGCAGAGAGGGAATAGTGCTTTTAGTGCTTTTTAAGTGCTTTTCCCCTCTTTTTTTAAAGCAGAAAATGTATTTTTAGTGATTATCACCAGCTATGAAAACAAATCAAAATTACTAACAACATCCTATCATTCAGCTTGTATTTAAGAATCAAAACAATTTCAGAGAAACTGTTGGTAATCATACTTTCATGTAAGTGAGATTGCTGCTTTAAGCAGAAATGGTGGTGGGAAGGGGAGAACAATGAATAGTTGGACTTGAAGGGGAAGAAAGATGTTTGCAGGAAAGACAGATAATTTGTTCTGGAACTACATGCTAACTCCAATTAAACTGTGCATACCTATATACAGTATATGCTCCCCTAGAGATGTAAAGGCATGAAATAAGGGGAACAACTCCTTGAGTAGAAGTACTTTCAAAATGTTGGCAAACACAGTAGCATTAGGTAAGTCCTCCGGCCCAGAATGTTCTATAGAGTCCAGTGGTGCTCACTACCAATGAAGTGTGCACAGTGCTGGAGTAGAAGATGTTCAGGCTTTGAATATTTCTGGTGAACTAGGCCTGGGGAGAAAGGAACCATGTATGAATGGCATTTTGTACATATTCTTGATAAGACTTGGTAAGGTCACACTTGTGATAACTTACGATACAGTCTGCATTTGTTAAATCTTACAAGATGAAACAAGATGAAGTTTGTGCCTATTGCAAATTAACACAGAAGCATGCAGGTAAATGTTTGTTAATTGGTGCCTCTATGATTATAGTTTGCATTCCACAGTAATTAGAGTTAATAGTTATTTCCTTCTGTATAAGCAAGAAATAGGAAGGAAGGAAGGACGGAAGGAAGGATTTTTTCTTTGTGGGGAGAAACACTTGCCGCCGCCGCCAGGGAATACTCCTGTCACTTTCAGTTCTCTTTCCAGGAATTGCTGGTGAGCATGCTGTATTCCACCTACTTACTTGGATAAACCTAAACGCAAGGTGAAACTCGATTTCTTCCACAATGATGCTGTACTATTACAAAGTATAACTCAATATCCAAATTTAGCGTAATTCTTTGATGTTTTAGAAAAGTTAAGTTTTTATTAAAAAATAATGCTCTTTTGTTTAGCAATGGCAAAGTCTACCCCTTTCTAATTGTTTCGAGATAGCAAATATCTCCTTTGTTTACTATGTACAAAGTTGATGGTTTCAATTTCCAATCACATGTGATTTCCTGTTGCTTCCCAGTGTGCAAACTCTTACTTATAGAGCAATCCTACAATCCTCTGTGAAAGTATTGAGAAACCATAGGAGACTGCAGTTCCACTCTGAGGCTGCAGACCTTGAGAGGCCAAGTCAGAAAAGTGGTGTTTCTTCCTTCCCCTTTCCACCCTTGATGGCAATTGCAGGGACCACTTTCGTGGCTCCTTCATCTGAGATTGGAGCTCTAAAAGAGGAAAGGGGTGAGGAGGCTCTGGGGAGCTACAGGATCCTAAAACCTCTCAGTTTCCATCCCAGACTGCATTAGATACACTCAAAATGTGGAATGTGGAGTAGCAACAAAATTGGAATAGAAAGGTAAAGATCACCTTTGTTGCTTTACCCACTCTACTAATTGTCTACAGGCAAAGCATAGGATTTTCTACAAGCTCCACAGACGAACAAAGCCCTTCTCTATTAGGGTATTTTATAGTGGTGTCTTATACCCATACTTCTTAACACAATTATTGTAAAGTTGATTAGAAAGCAAATATTGCATTTACATATTTGTAAATTTGTCTCTCCTCGCAAGAAAAACTGCCCAATGCCCCACCACTACTCCAAAATTAGACATTTTAGATCTCTAACATGAATTGCAACTTTTAATTCTGGATACTGAGGAATATCTTGACATGTGCTTCCAGAAGAATTTTGTTTAGCATCACAGCAGAAGAGGAAACTCTTAAACTCTCTCCACGTGTCTGCTCTGTTAATTAGCTTCCCACACTAAGCACAACATGTTTTTTAAATGCCTGCAGGTTTCTGGCAAAGAGGCACTAGTTTGCCCCAAAGTATATTAAAAGAAATACTCAGCAGTGATACAGGATAGGTAAGATGTTCATACTTCCTTATCACAAGTGGACAGTGCTAGCCAGTAAAAGTAATTTTCCATAACATGCTTTATGGTCACTGTTTTGCCTGTGATAAAGGAGATGAACAACTTCCTTCTTATCTCCCCTTTGCCCCAACAAGGAGTCAAGAGTCAAGGAAGCTAACAATAACTTCCATTGTACTCTACATTTCTATCTTACAGTGATGGAATATTTTTATTTGCACCTTTATGTATTCATATGTTCCTCTATAGCTATGGACACAAATTTTTCTGAGTGCTCCAAATCAGAGAGCAGAATTAGTCCCCAAATTAAGGAGACATGTCATTTCCCCACTACCAGTGTCAATTTGTCCCTGTACTGAATGATTCACGATAGATCAAACCAGGTATTAAGAGTATGGTTAATTCAGGAAAGGTCACCTTAATCAGTAATGAAACAATATAGCTTCCCAAAGCTATCAAAAATCTCAAATACAGGTTGCAAGTTCATAGACAGGTGACTTTGCAAGAAGATGTCACCAAACGATGTTTAAGAATGCCATCATTTTAAAGCAAGCTAAAAATATAGCACCAGATCCAACACAGTTCATTTAAGTGTTATCAAAATTTTAATCTGTCCTTTTAAATAGTCAAATCTGTCCTTAAGTTGCATAAGGTGATGGCTGAGAATAATAAGCTGAATTGATTTCAGTCTATTTTCAAGGCTGGTTTTGGCCCTAAAACTATTTTCATCACCCCAGTTGGTGACCTTTGTCAGCTCCTCTAGTCCTCTCAGCAGCATTTAACACCCTCAACCATGCTAGGATCTCCTTTTTAACTATGGACACCACACTATGACAGATTGGCTCCTTTTTGATGGTAAGTTGTAGTGCTGAAGGACTGCTGTTCCTCACAACAGTGATGGTTCTGCAGAGTTGGCGCCCTCAGAATTTAATGTTGCCTCCCATACTTTACAAAAATCTATGCCAAGCTACTGCTCATGTTTGTCAAGGCTGTGAAGGTCAACGTCATTTGCAGGAAGACACCCAGCTCTATTTCTCTCTCTTGCCAAATCAAGATGAAAGAATGAGGTCTCTGCTTTTGTGCATGAAATTAGTGGTGGGCTCACTTACAATGATTAACTATAAGATGATTGAACTGCATTAATTTGAGTTTATAATAGTGGAGGATTCAGTGGACTGGTCACCTTATGGTCATGCCTCCAGTCAGAAAGTCTTTTCTAAGGAAGAATTCAGTTCATCTGGCTGCAGGAATGCCCCAGCTCCTGATGATGGGACAGTATCAGGATTCTAAGAGGGAGACATATTGGCAGTAGAGGAAGCCGCACAACCCTTCAGGGTAATACAGGGGAGTTGTCCCGCTCTCCTGGGAGAATTAATCTGAGGCTGAGATGGAGAGTCCACTCAAGTCTCCAAGAAAGTTGCTAATTGAAAAGGCAAGCACAGGTATTCCCTCTCAGAGTGCCAGATTGTGTGCTAGGCCTGCATACTGAGCTACAACTGGGACAGCACTTGGATAAAAGACTAACCAGTACACTGAGAATTTGTTAGGAACAATATCTAATTCAATTTTTGCTCTATAGCCCTTGGTTCTGACTCCTTGTCCTTGTTGCCTTGAATGGACATTTGTGTACAACTGTGAACTAAACCTCAGTGTTAAACCTCACCTGAATTTAAAGCTACATGCATATAAATTGACTAAATTAATGTTTAGCAGGACATTTTCCTTGCTTCATTCATATCTTTCTTTCTTCTCTGCTAATAATTCTGCAAGCCTTTGAATTAAAGCAGAATCTGAGAAATACATGAGTGAGAAATTCACCCAATAAGAGGCATCTTCCCATGTCTGAGAACCTGCTCCACATATTATCAAATAATGAAACAACGCAGCTGAGAGACGATTTTATCATGGTAATGCCTTCTGTTATAGTGTATAATGGACAACAGATGACATCAGGCCCCAACTGACATCAGGCAGCTATTATCTGAAGTGTATGCTGTCAGGATGTTGCGGCTGGGGAAAACAACAAAGGGGAAACCAGCTGTTCTTCATGAACTTGATGATGATGATTAGTTTTATTAGTCAAAGCTCTCTGGGTGATACACAATAATTGATAAAATACAATATGCAATAAGAAAGCAACACTGAAACATCATAAAATTCATTTAAAATGTCCCGTGGGACCTTATTTTATACTATAGTCCTTTTGAAGCCGAGAACTGTATAACCCACTGTTTCTCATTATAGCTTCAGAACCAGGCAAGCCACAGTCTTCTCCAAAGCTGGGAAACTTGAGGCCTTCTGCTTAATTTCATGAGAACTTCAACCTAATTTCAAAAACCCTCTGCATGCCATGAGTTCAGACCTCTGCAAGTGCTATCTGTCCCTTTCCTACAGCTCACTGCATGCAAAAGGAGATAGGAGAAAAGAAGGTGGAAGAAAAATTAAACGGTGGTTCACTCACTTTTTGCTCTGGACCCACCCACCACTGGAAAGAAAGGAGGAGGTCCTCAGTAAACAACAAAAGATTACCCAATTCTTGGTTTATTGCAAACCATTAAGCCAGGTAGGAAATCTAAATACATAAGTGGGGGAGGGGGGGACTGAGAAGGAAGCATAGAAGCCTAGGCCCTATTCCTAATAGCTAAATCACTGTTTAGTCATTACATCTAAATTAACTTATAACTGCATGACTAAAAGTTTAGAATATCCAACTAAAACATTACCTATTATTAAAAATACTTGATGACATTTGAACACTGATTGCTTCTGCAAGAATTGGATTCATTTCTAACAAATAGCATTCAAATTAGCCATCACTACTGGCATCCCATCAGAAATAGCTTTTCATTTGCCCATGTCTATGAAATACAAACCATAAATGAACTTGTAGTTCATTTGTTTACTAGGCTTTTCAGGACATGTCTGGAGGAAGAAAATAAGCATATTTGATTCTCTCCCTTCCATACCCACCTTAGAAACTTTGCACGAAATCTGATTGGCTTATTTAGTCGAATCTACTGCACACTAACTTTTACTGAAGTCTGTAACATCACACTTTTTCATTAACATGGTTGGCTTATCAATGTTGTATCTGTCAAACCAACAAAAATGGAAAGTAGTCATCTGTTTAAAAAAATAAGCAGTTCAAAAATTTAAAAAGCTTCGCTTAAAAATACTGAAATACAAATTTGAAAAGTTACATAGAAAGCAGATTCACACTAAAGCAATTATCAGAGTTGGTCAGATTTAAGGCTGTACTCCCGCACCCCAGTGTGAGGCCCAATGGTTCTTATTTCTAAGTAGACATGCACTGGATTGTGCTTTATACCAAAACCTTCTTTAAAATAAAGTCATTAACCTCATATCAAAAAAACAAAGATGGAAAAAGGATCCACCACAGCCAAGTACACAGAAAGTAGCCACAGCCAAGATGTAGCTACAGAGAAGACTTCAACAAAGAATTCTTATGAGCTTATACTACAATATTTTCACCAGCCTTTTTTCTGCTTCTGAGAAACCCAAGGCAGCTTATACAGCTCTACTGTATTCTCATAACAATGCTGTTAGAGTTTGAGTACATTAAGCAAGTTTCTGTGCACAGAATACGTTGAAGTTTGCCTTCTCTTAAATGCTTGCTTCCCCTTAAATGTTTATAATGACGGGGCAGACTTTGAAACTTTGCCCCACCCAGAACCCCCTCTCAATCTAACCTCTGCCGTGGATATACATCTATCACAAGGATACTAACAATTTCATATTATTTCATATAGTTATATATAACTATATATATATAACTAGATATAACTATATATATATAAACAATTTCATATAGTTAAGATGTTAGAACCAATTTTGGAAAATCCTGGAATTTGTATCCATGAAGAGCTCTGTCACACAATTGGTCAAACCAATTTAAATGTTAAGAGTTACGTGTTCTGCACCTGCAGAAGTCATTCGTCTGCCTTTCTAGTAATAGCAGCAACATTCCATCAAAGCTCAGTGTCATGGGTGGGGGAGGCAGGAGAATTATCTGGGTTAGGCCTTCAAAAACTCAGCACTGATATGCACGGGCTACAAAGACATTCAAGCATATTCAAAGCATTTGTTGAGTATATTTAAAACTTTGTATACTGATTGGTAGCAGACTGCTTTCTTATGGTCCAACTTGTCTGAAACTTGTGCTTGCCTTCTAGGCGTCATCACAGTACACGATGGGGACTGGAGAGAGAACTTTCTCAGAGATGGTCCTCAAGTGTGGCATGCCACCCCTTGGGAGCTTTGCCCATGTACAAAATGTGACGATTTTGGTGACTTTTTATTTGCCCAAGTATACCAACAAGTGACCAAAGCTGGTTTTAAATGTGTTTAGTTTTAGTATTTATTTATGTGCTATATCCTTACTGGCTTCTTTGGTTCTTAACACTGAGAGTTCTTTTAACTGTTCTCTGAGCCACCCTAGAAATTTTAAACCAAAGGCTACTACGTACACATTTTAAGTAACAGAATCCCAAGAAAAAGTTTCCAAGAGCAGGAGCAATATTGTTGGGACGTGTCATTTTCTAGACCCGACACTTGCATAACCACATTGCACACAGAAATCACAACAGCAAAAAATGCCAAAAAAAAGGCTTGATTTTCCTAGGAACAAATTAATGAGGGCCGAATAGTGCAATCTTGCAAAAGCATGCCATGAAGGAAGAAGTAAGGATTAGGAAACAAATGTACACTTAAAGCTCAATCAACTGATCTACAACAGGAATTCCTAAAACTGTGGTCTAGTGCTAATATGTCAGCTGGTACAGAAGATCACAGCCCAAATAATGAGACTGTGCCTATGTAATTACTGTATTTGTAATTATGTGCTGCATGTAACAGGCTTTTGTAGTGTTCAAACTACACTGAGCTTTAGAAGGAATGCAACTGAAGTACAGAAGTCTTCAAATAATTTTCCCTGCATAGTCAAAATGCCCTATTTTTCCTTTATTCTCCCAGGTCCCAGCTTTATTCTTTTCTCCCTTTGCTCCCTGTCCACATTTGTGCACGCTCTGTCTCTCATTCCACCCCCCCCCTTCTGGAATCAGATGGCAGATGCATCAGAAGAGGAATGGCATAGCGATCCTGTGGTGCCATTAGGGAAAACTTGGGGCTTGGGGCATTTTTCTTCTTTTTTGGAGCTGGAAAAAACTGTGTTGATGAATAGGATGAGAAAAGCAACCTTATGTAGGCCTACTCAGCTGTAATTTGCACTGATTTCCATATACAGTAGATTCACCATTAACCAGAACTCAAGTAACTGGGACTCTCAAGCAACCAGCAAAAAGTGAAGAAATAATACTTTAAATAAAAATTAAATTTCCAGTAGAAATGTAAGTTCAAACATGGCATATCACACTGCACAATGTGCTGTGAGTAACCCCACATGTTTGTCTCCCACTTCCACCAATTCACTATGTGTCAACATACCGGTCAGTTGGAATCTATTGTTACTCAAATTTTGTGGTCTCACTGAACCCAAGTTTGCAGAAACAGGTCCCAAGTAAGCACAAACACATAGTGCTTACCCTCAAGCAGAAGATGAAAATATGCAAGAGACTTGAGAAACTTGAGAGTCTAGCAGTGCTCATGAAAGAATTTAATGTTGATTTGTCAACAACCTATTGCATTAAGAATCAGTCACAGAAGATAAAGGAGTTTTATGTTAACTTGGAGAGTGACAAGAGTGTGGAGAAGCGTCATACTCTTCATACACCGAAAATGGATGTGCTTTACCAGGCCCTGTATGAGTGGTTTATGCTGAAAAGGTCTGATGGTGGTTGTATTTCTGGACCAATGTTGCAGGAGAAAGTGAGAGATTTTCATGACAAAATGAACAATGAAGGTCAGTGTTCATTTTCAAGTGGCTTGCTTACCCAATTCAAAGTTTGTCATGGCATCCATAACTTGGACTTGTCAGGTGAGCAGAAATTGGATGATCTTGAGGCTGCAGCTTCATTTTGTGACATGGCAGTAAACTGGTTGCAGAAAACGGCTTGACCCCAGAGAAGACTGATAATGCAGACGAGACTGGATTAATGTGGAAGTGTCTGTCTAATTCTACTTTGGCTGGTGGTAATAAGAAGGTAGCTTACGCATTCAAGCTAAATAAAGAGCATATAACTGTGCTCGTTTGTGCAAATGCATTGGTAAATCATAAGGTAAAGTTTTGTGTGATCAACAAATTTGTTAAACCAAGGTGCTTTAAAAGGCATAACTAACATTCCTGTAGATTACCATGCACAGCGTAACAGTTGAATGGACGCAGAATTTTTCACCAAGTGGTTTCATTATTCATTTGTCCCCAATGTTAAAGAAAATTTACAAAAGAAAGGACTATCAGAGAATAGTAAAGTTCTGTTGTTCCTGGATAACTGTCATGCACATCTTCCTGTGGAAGAGCTCATTAATGGCAATTTTTTTTATGTTATCTTCCAGCTAGGATCACAAGTCTGATCCAACCAATGGATCAGAGAGTGATACAGAATGTACAAATGTTTTACAGGTGTGACTTCATGCAGGCAATACTGAACTTTCAGAAAAAACAAATAGAATCTCAAAGATGCAATCTACACTGTCAGTTGTGCTTGAGATTCCATGAGAAGTGAAACATTGCAGAAATGTTGGAGAAAGTTCTGGCCAGCTGTGATGTCTGTGGAATTGCCCTCCTATGTCAACTTTGAGGCGTTTCCAGTCAATAGTGCAGCTGCCAATAGCAGAGTTTATTATGAAATCTGTGAGTCTGTTGACTCTGCTCATGACAAAACGAATTTGTCTCGAGATGAACTTGATGACTAGCTTGATGTGGATGAAGCTATTCCAGTAACTCATAGTCTAAACACAGAAGAATCATAGAAGCTATTGTGAATCGTGGAAAAATGAATGTTGCAGAGGAAGAAAACAGTGATGACAGACGTGAGGTGGAAAAAGTTCCTGGCAGAGAGCTACTGAAGCATTTGAAACGGTGATAGCTTTTGCAGAACAGCAGCCTTTCTTCATTTCCCAGCATGTTATGCAGCTGCACATCATGCAAAACCTGACTTCATGCATGAGAGGTCTAGGGCCTCAAAGCAAGCTGATATTCATTGATTTTTCAAGAAAGCTGTGCACAAGTTTGCCAGTACAGCATCATCTACTGATGTATGTCCAAAACCATCCATATCCACTTCTCTGATTCTTTCCCAGCTACATATCAGATCCTGATGCAATGTCTACCCAGTAAACTCTCCACTCCTACTATAACAATTAAGTGTGCATATTTGTGTGTTTTTTCTAAGTTACTTTAAGATTAAAAAATTATGTTAGTGAAGTTCATTGTCAAAAAATTTATTGACTGCTATTTAACTAAAAGTGCACACTGCATTCACAAAGCTGTTTTTATAATAAAACTGTGCTAAATGAAGTTTGTCTTAATTTGCTTTTAATTACTGTATTTCAATATTAATATCAAGTCAATACAGAGTGTATGGTATGGTATGGGGTATAGTATTCATTTGGTCTATTTTTAATAGTAACTCTCAAGCAACCAGGAACTACATCTATCTGACATCTACCAGTCCCCTACATCTATGGGTGCTCGTTAACTGAGAGTCTGCTGTATAAAATTACATTCCTAAATTCATATTTTGTTGTCCTACTGTGCTGTCAAACAGTCTTTGGAGGTCTTCTGCTTGTACTCAGTTACTTGGGTGAACTACTTGTCATTTGACTAGCCCAGGCCTCCACAGCTTGCCCTTGTATGACTGACTAGCCCCATCTGTGAGATCATTTCATGGTGGTAACTACAGTAGTTTTCCATATTCTTCAATGTGCCTAATGTCTAACCAAGGCTGGAAACCCCAATCTATAACGTCTATATTCAGCAAACAAATCAGTCTTAGACTACAATCCTATCCTGTTTCCTGAGAGTAAGAACCATGGAGTGCAATTAGACTTGCTTCTAAATGGACATGTTGTGCTGACAATATTTCCAAGTGTAAGAATCACCATGGTAGATAAACAATTCATGGCATACAAAAAAAAGTATGCATGGAGTTAATATGTCCCAGAAATCTGGAGATGTGTAAATTGAATGAGGTTTTACAATGTTTTTAAATTCAAGTGAGTCAGAATTTCAACTCTCTTCCACAGAATGGTCTATTCCAATAGAATATCTGTTTGTGGCATGAAAACAATATTTAAAAGAAACTTTATATTTTCTTCTGACGCTGAGACCAGAATGGATCTCCAGATTATTTCATGTACAGTTTGCGCAACATAGATTTATATTAGATTAGAAATATAATCCAGCAATTTCATTTTTGGCATGACATTCCTTTGTCTTCTCACTTGAGGAAGAAAAACTTGCTTTTAAATTTTTTATTACGGCAGCACCCTATGAACAACAAGTGCTTAGCTACCACACTGTTATTCTATTTGAGAGGATATACATCCCCAGCTCAACAGAACCACAAGAACTGACCTGACATAAATAATAGCTATTACTAGCACACTAATTATCTAGTTTAAGGCATTCTACTTTATGGCCAAACAGCAGTCGTCTTCAATACATTTTGTGTTGGGAGAGTCTCCTGGTAGCTAATCATACCGGTAGCATGCTTCCTACCCACCAGGGGGCAAATAATAGCTTGGGAAGGTTGTGCGATCAGGAAACCAGGCAGAAAGGAAAATTTCAGAAACGTATTTCCAGCAACACTGCCCCCTTTCAAATGCACAAAATCCCAAAACTTTTAATTTAAAAAAACTCTTTAAAATATATTTATTTGTGAGGTGTTCTTAAACCTCCCTTTGACTAGTGTTTTGTAGTCAGAATTAGTTTAAGTTGATCATAAGAGTGTTCTGCTGTCCGCATTACACGAGTAATCACCTATTTAACTGCTGCATTCATTATCAGTACATGTTATGCTTTGTCTCCAGGCACACACATCTACTCACAATGTGGGACCTGTTGCATATCATGCATGACTTACAAGTGTAATTATCTATGTAATTATCTTTATTTGAACTTTACCTTTAAAACCATAGTTTGCATTTACACTTGACCTGATAACTTCAATATCATTTACTCCCATGGGTGAATCAGCCATCACAGATTAGCCACCTACAGACAGTTTTACATAACCCAGAACAGTCTTTCCCAACCTGGTGCTCTCCAAATGTTTGGGATTTCAATTCCCATCAGTCCTAGACAGCATGGTCAATCAGAAACAGGTGTCCTGAAGCATCTGGAGGGCACCAGGCTGTGGAAGTCTGTCCAAGGAAGTAATGCTTTCCAATGGAGAAACTCAGGAGTGAGTGCTTTAACAATAAGGTATTGGAACACATAATAGCAAATGGCCATAAACCTGGTGACTATAAGACTTCATTGATCAGATCCATAGAGGTTCCTCACATTCCTCTTGAATCTTACTGACATTATTTAGGTTCTATTTTGGGAATTCAGGGTTATTAGGGACAAGCCCTACAGGCTTACAGAATGGGAATCTTAGATATGGCTCAACAGCATGTCTTTCTCACTGTTACTATTGGAGTAGAAGGCAGAGGTCCTGGATTCTGATATGAGTGCTATGGGAACCAAATTTTGGCAGAGCTACAAAATAGAAGACCAGTGTGGAGTTGGGTATTTCTAATGGCTCTGTGCCCAAGGTGTATTCTGATAACACCATAGCAATGTAAGTTCCCTAAATTTATTCCTGCACTGGTTTTACTACATCAATTGTGTTTTTATACCAAACCTTGGGAAGGCTCCTGCTCTAAAAGAAGGCCTAGAAATATTTTAAATAAGTAATAAAACTGCAGCAATTGCCCCCAAGGCAAAACTGAATGCTTCAGTGCAGTAGAAGAAACTGTAATGTAATGAATCTGTTCTCTCCACTTGCTATCTACAAATATAGACCTGAATTTCTAGTTTTGAAGGAAAGGGTGGAAGAAATGCAGCATAACAGAAGAATTTCTTCAATGGGCCATATTCCGTTCTCTGTTTTTCACACAGAAGTAGGGAGATTCTTCTTGGAACCTTCTTTATGCTGAAACTTTTTATTTAGAACACAGAGAGAATGAATTTTGCTTGTATACTTCAGATATTTTTGTAAATTTCTGATCAATTTTTCTTATTTTGGAAGATTTTTTTCCTCCCTTAGCAGAGCTGCTTCTTGCTAGCTTTGTGTAAAAATTACTCCAGCTGGTGGACAGCTTTGAATCAATCCAATTTCTTAGGTTTCCCTTCCTTCCTTTCTGATTTCCATTTTTTTTTTTTTATTAAAGCCATACTACAAGTCTTGAATGCAGGAATCACTATTTCGTGTTCTTTCACTTACGTTGTTCTACATTGCATTTCCCATTCAGTCACTTATCATAGTTCTTTGAAATTTATGCCCTGTCTTCTTCAATTCAAGTACACCTTTATCTTGCAGACCTGATTCTTGATGTACTGGGTTTTATTATTTTTATTATATTGCACGTGCAAATCACCATGGGACCTCCCTGACAGCACACCCTCCTACAAATGGGAACAAATAAAGAAGGATCTATTCTGAAGTCATACAAGGCTCAACTTATTACATGCATAAAGGAAAGCCAGTGTGGTGCATGGGACTGGGGCTCAGGCGATCAAGGTTCTAGTTTCAATCAGCCATGGAGGCAACTGCGTGATTTTGAGGCAGTCACAGTCTGTCAGTCCAACCTACCTCATAAGACTGTTGTTGAGGGGATAACATTGAGAGAAACAGGAGAATTATGTAAACCACTTTGAGTACTTTGTTCAAAAAAGGAGGGATATAAATCCAGTAATAAGTGAAGACTCAATCTATGCACAGACGTGACTTGCGCGCATCTTCTCTCCTCCCCCTCCACACGTACAGTTGACGGAGTCGCACTGCCCCCTCCCCGCTTCCTCATGAAAGCGGCGCAGAATAAGGGATAAAGTGCTGGCGATGTAGCTTCGCCCTCCCGGCCCTACAAGAACAAAAACTGGTGAAAAATGAGCTGCGACGGCGTTGAAGAAAAGCCCCCGAGCCGGTAAACCGAACTGTAGCAGCCGCGTGGTAACCCAGCAGGCACAAAAACAAGCGCGCTAGGAGCACGTGCGCAAAGGCAACTAGCAGCTGCCTCCGAGGGCTGCCGCCGTCCTCGCCAAGGGACGCTCCCGGGCACTCCGTCGAGTTGGGGAAACTCACAAACAGCCCCACCACCCGGCCCCTCTGAGCCCCGACCCGATATGCTCCGAGTCGGACTCGGCAGGGACTCATCTCCACTTCGGCGGGGGCTCCCACATCTTCCGCAGCTAGAAATGCCCCGACCCATTTCCCCGAAGCAACCAGTCTCCCACCCGACCCAACCCGCTGAGGGTGCAGGGCCTTTCCTACCTCGCTGACGATGGTGGAGAGGTAGGGGTCTTGGCTGTACTCCCAGCCGTCCAGGCACTTCTCCTGCTCCACCTGGCTGAGGTTGACGTCGCGGCCGGGCTGCAGGCCGGCGGCAGAGAAGTTGAGCAGGGCCTCGAGGCGGTAGCGGCGGCAGCGGCTGGGCACCTGCCGCCCATCGCGCACCTCTAGCGGGATGCTGGCGTTGAGCCACTCGGCGCTCAGGTTGGCGCCGGCCGGCACCCGGCAACGGTGCTCGGGGGTGCCGGCCAAGAAGACGGCGGACATGCCGTTGAAGCCATTGGGGACGATGCTGGCGCTGAGCAGGAAGAAGATGAGGCGCTGGAAGGGGCCCCACTCGCCCAGGAAGGCGATGATATCGTCGTAATCCCGCATAGCGACGGCAGCGGCGGACACAAAGAGGCTCGGATCGAAGTACACAACGTCTTCATTCGGCGTGTATCTATTCGGCGATGGCAGCCGCGCTGCCCCTTCCTGACTGGCTCTGCCATGCCTCGGAGGTGGGCTTTCTCCCTGCTGGACTCCGCCTTTCCCGCGCACACCCTCTTGCGTGAGCACCGCCCCGCCCGAGATAACCTTCGCTGCCCGAGGTGAGAGCGGCTTCCCGCTGCCCGAGGATGTTGCCTGCACCGGACCCGCCCAAGGCGTCCTAGCATTAACGTCCGGTGCCCTGGGCGGGAAACCAATCTCCGGGCGGGCAGACGCGGCGTGAGCGACTGCGATAGCGGGACTCGAGAAAAGCGAGCGCCGCGGGGCGTGTGGGCTACTCCTTGCGAAGGAAAAGCGTTGACGACGTAGGAGCATCATATTCACACCGAGTCAGCTTATGAATTCTTCTAGCCCAATTCTGGGAAGGGAGCAGTTGTCCAGGGTTTGAGGCAGGGATATTTCTAGCTTTATCTGAAGGAGATTTATGCTTAGAACCTCTTGTGTTTTGTTGTTACATGCAGCGTGTGATCTCCGATCTAGGGCAGCTGCATCTGTAAGGTCAGTTAGGTAAGGCAGCTGGAGCACCAGGACCGAGGTGGAATTGTAGGAGAGCTAGACCCAAAGGCAGGAACAAGAAAGAGTTCCAGATCCAGCATATCCAAAGGTGGAGCTAGGAATGAGCAAGTTCAAGAACCGGCAAGAGTCATGCCCCAACAGGAAGCAAAGGCAGGTGGGGCCAGACCAGGGGCAAGAGTACCTAGGTGTCCAGGCACAGTTGAAAGCAAGACCAAGTAGCTGTTTTGAGACCTGTATTTCTGTAGCTAAGCAGAGCAGTACAAGCGGGCCTGTTCCAGGGCTTTGCAAGTACCTGTTCCAACCCTTGCAAGTACTTAAAGGTGTGCTCCTCATTCTGCAGGGTGAACCTTGCTGCTCATCAGCAAGGGAGTTTCAGAATCTGACACTGTGTAAGTGCCCTTCTAAATGCCCTGTCTTTGACAGCTCTTGTAAATACCTGCTTATGAGGGATCAAATTCTCCCCATTTCTGCAAAATGCATTTATTAGGGCACATGCTAATGAGTAAACACAGTGGAAGATGCGAAATTGTGTCTCACAATTGCGTTCAGGGAAATGGCTCTTTAAAATTCATGTATTTTTAGCTCAGTTATGTAAAAGACTGGAAGTTTTTTGTTTTTGTTTTTAAGGAAAAAAGAATTGACAGGTCTTCTTTCCTCTTCTGGAAAAAAAAAAAAAATCATGAGGGGTGCTGCTTGCTTCTGTCCTCCCAGTGCTACAGGGTGAAGCTAGTGAGATCAGCATGCACATTCTCCTCCACCCGAAAGCAAGCACACAAGTGCAGCCCCTCTCCCATGTAGTCTTTCCCACAAGTTAGTTCCACTGAAGTCAATGTGATTTACTTGTATGGCCATCAAAGATCATTGTTTTACTTCTGAATGCACTTGTGTTTCAGCTAGTTGTTTGTTTCTCTTTAGTTATGAAATGATATATTTTTGTTTATTGTTGAATGTTTTAATGATATTTATATTATTAAACTGTTATTTATGTTGTTATTTTTATCTTCTGTAAGCCGTCCTGAGGCTGTTGCAAAGGACTGCATAGAAATGTTTTAATTAAATTCAAAATTAAAGTAAATGAGGACAAAGGAAGACTTGTCCTCTTTCAATTTAATTCAAAGGAAGACCCCACACACATTTTTTTTCCTCTAAAGGACAAGACAGAGAAGAAGGAAAGCAGCGTAGCATTTTCATGTCAGAGTAAGAGAGAAAGGTGGGAAAGCAACAGAAAGATCTACAAGTCACTGCCTTTTTGCTGAAGCCTGGATAAGACACTTCCTCTTTCTCAACCCACTGAAACCACTCTTTCTGGCCCCATAACAGTACCACATGTTTAGCATACACTGATATACAAATGAGGAGGGGGGACACACATGACATATTAAAAAGGTGTGATATTACTTGTCTGAAAAGATCTGGGACATAACAGCGGAAATGAGTTGTCATCTGACACACTGGTGAGCCAGACTTTACAATGCCGATAAAAATGTCTAGTGTATTGCCCCCTGGAAATGCCAAGGGCTGAACCCAGGATCTGCGACATACAAAGCACGTGTTCTGCAACTAAGCCACATCCTGTTCTGTCACTCTCTTCCAAAAGACAAAAATGGTTTCTGTGAAATACTTATGTATGAGCAGATTTGTTTATTTTTATTTACTTAAAACCTTTTTTTCACATCTTCTATCCCTTCAGGATTGATTGATTGATTGATTGATTTAGAGGACTTCTATGCCGCCCCATTTGCTGAAGCCTCGGGGCAGCTCACAATCATAAATAAATAACATAATATAAAACAATAAAATTTAGCAGTAAATTTAGCAGGATCTCTAGATGGCTTACAAAAGTAAACCATGACACCACTTGAATAAGCTACAGTATAGAAAAATATACAGTAAAAACAAGTCTGACCATTAAAATACAAGGAAAGGGTTGTCTGCCGCATTTCAAATACATTCTTGAAAAGAATTAACTGTTTCACACCACCAACGTTGTCACTGAAAACACTCAAGTTGAATATACCTGAGAGTGTGCAGAGTTATTTTCTGTTAACAGGAGCAAAGGATTTTTTTTTAGGACTTTTCAACAGAGTGCTGTTGAGCATCTGCAGAGTGTATCTGCATCTGATTGTCCTGAGGATGGCCAAGCCTGCTATGGAGTCTGATACCCTGCTCCTCAAGAAACATGGCTATCCTGTAAGTGCTGCTGTGGTTAGGAGTGAGGTGGCTAAGTACTTCTAGCACACTAGCAACTGAGTAGGGAAGGTTAAGTGTGGTTCTGTGCTGGCTTGCTCATTTGTACTTTGTGCTAAAAATGTGTGTCGCCAGCTTTGTGAGTGTTTCCAAAGGGCAGATGATACTCGGGGCCCTTCCAAAGGAAGTGAGGCAGGTGGCTACCACAAGGAGGGCCTCTTATGTTGTGGCACTCTGGTTTTGGAATGAACTTCTCAGAGAGGTTTGCCTGACCCCTATTTTGTATTCTTTTTGACACCAGGAGATGACCTTTTAATTTCCCCAGTATTTTAATACTTTAACTATTTAACTTTGTTTTTATATATTCCATTTTATTGCGTACTGTTGCAGTGCTTCTGTGCTGAATCATAGCAATAGCTATTATGGTTTTATTCTTTTTAATGTTTGTCTTTTTTAAACATTTAATTTATATGTTAAATTGCCCAGGAAGCCTCAGCTATTGGGCAGTATAAAAATGAAATAAATAAATTTGACAACAATATGTCCATATATTCGTTGTTACAGCATGTAAGATTTGACACACGCAATGTATTAAATTCAACATTATTTAACCTGCAGTTCTGACTCATACAACAAAAAGTATTATCCAGAATGCACTGGCTTTCCACAATAACTTCCCTGCAATTCAAATTGTTGGAGATATGCAGACTTAATGCTACCCTGACCCAGATGTGTCACTGTAAAATTCAGGTACTGTTTATGTCTATGTCTACTGTTTATGTGTGTGAATCATGTGCAATTTTTACTTTTTTTTTTTTTGGTAGCATCCCCATTTCCACTGGTGAGTTAGGCCACAGGTGAAGCAGCAGACAGTCCAGCTGCCATCTCCCCCTTGCCTGGCCTGCCCAGCAGCTGCTGAGTTGCTGCAGCAGGGAGCTGATTAGTGGTCTCCACACGCCCTTTCTTCCCTTCTCCAATGCCCTGCTGCCTCACCTTGCCACCTCACCTCACCACAAGGCCCCTGTAACCAGGTGGCCTTTTGAAGATAATGACTATTATGTTCTTCAGCTTACAGTAAAATAAAACTTGCCACGTTTCTGACAAAGATTTCCTTGGCTTGGCAGAATGGTTTTCCCTCTCCAGTAGCAGCAGAGGTATAGTTCTTGTGTTATTAACATGTGAGAAGTCTGAAGCTAGTCCCTACCCATCTTCGGTTTAACAATGGGTGTGCTCACACCTAACACTGAACCATGCTGTGTAGTTACTGCATGGCATAGTATCTCAACTGCTGCATGGTAACTACTCATGGGTAGTTTCCACAAGCCTCCATCTTCTCTCCAAAGGACTGCAATTATCCCATCAGCCCCTGCAGCCCCTGCATTCCTAGGAATTCAAATACTCACTCTGTAAACTTGGGCTGAATAATGCTGTTGACGCTGACAACATTTCTCAAATTATGTTTTGAGGGGGAGCAAAGCTATGAAAGGAATATCAAACTCAGCTGTTGGTAGCACTGAAGCTCAGTGCAAGTGATAAATGCAAAGCTTACTTTCCAGTAGGCATAAGCACGGGTTTAGAAAGTGGCTAAACAGGTATAAAAGAGAAGCCTCTATTGAAATCACTAGGCCAGATTGAAAGTGAGGTGAGAGGGGCATCCCTTATGGCTGGGCACGCTTATGCCTGGGCACAGGGTGTGGCATCAGCTCCTGCAGAGCAACTGTCCTACTCTCATGAGCAGATGGTGGCTGTGTGGAGCAGCAGGGGGGAAAAAAAACAGGCGTAGCCAGCCAAGAACATGCCCAGGCAAGCATTTGGCCAGAGGGGGGAGAGGCAGCCACAGGGAATGATGGGATAATTGCAGAGAGTCATACTAGTGGAAAAAGGGACATTGGGGTAAATAGGAAAAATACTGCACACTTATTTTTAGTATGCTCTCTCTATATGCACACACATGAAATTTCATTACTCTGGGAGTCTATTACGTGCAACTTAAAATATTAAAATACTTAAAAGTAATGGCATTAAATTTGTAGTTAATTGTTAAAACAAATGATACTTTAAAATTGAATTTACATCATAGCATCATAAGCAAGCCAAGTTTTATATAATAGATTTTACTTTCTATTTTATATCTCTTAAATATCTGCATCATCCTAGAAGACAGAAGGAAAATGAAGCATTAGAGTCAATTTACATTCTTCCTCTTGGTTGCAATGAAGTTTAGAGAAATCTGGTCACTGCCACCTAAAGTTCATATAGTGATAAAGCCTGAAAGGAAACTCTTCTTGTATAGCACTCAGATGTCAATTCTGCAGTCAATGAAAGTAGATGCACTAGATCATGGGTCCTCAAACTATGGCCTGCGGGATGGATCTGGCCCGCCATGGCCATCCATCTGGCCCGCACCGCCATTCGCCACCTGCGCGTGGGTAGGGAGGTGGGTGGCTCGCTCGCTCGGAGATGGTCTCCGAGTGAGCGAGCAAGCCGCCGCCACCTGCCTCCTGGACTCATGTGCTTGGAGATGGTCTCCAAGCAATCAAGCCGCCGCAGCTGCCTGTCTCCCATACACAGCGCAGGCGGGGAGGTGGTGACTTGCTCGCTTGGAGATGATTTTGGAATCACTGGGAGATCTCTGAGCGAGCGAGCCGCCGCCACGCATGCCCGATGCCGCCTCACGCATGCCTGACGGCACCTCACCGGCCCGCGTCCCCAGGCACCCGCACCTCACTGGCCCGCACCGCAGGGCCTGGCCCGTCACCACAGCCTTTGAACTGGCCCCCTATTAAAAAAGTTTGAGGACCCTTGCACTAGATTGAAAACCGTATATGAAAAAGCACAGCATCTAACCAGAACTAGCTGAGAGAAACAGAATTTTATAGAACAAACCCCACAGTCAAGGTTCTACATGCATTTTGCCTGCTTCCTGGAGCATGCTGTGGATCATAGGCCTTTTGTGCCTCTAAACAAAAGGGTGGGTGGGTAAGATAGCTCTCAAAGTCACAAGCTTTTTTGCTTGTCAGGATAACCAGGATTTGCAAAAAGTAGAAGGGGGAAGGCATTTGTTTTGAGATGTGGCCAGTTTGAAAACCTATAATGTAAAATGGCCTGCTTAATATGTTATTGTGGTGTTTACACAGTTTCTTATATCTTCTATAGGTAGCATAGAGAAGAGGCTGCACTGCACTTGCTTAAACTCTTGAGGATTTTTTTTTACCTTGCTTGAAGTCAGCTTTCTCCCAGTGAAAACGAATGAATGGGTTTTCACAAGTGCACTGTGGTTCTTTTCTAATAAACACTTTGCTAATCCATTTTGAACAACTGGAATTGGTAGATGACCTCAGAGATCTCAATTAATTACAAAAGAAAAAGGGGGGAAAAGTCCTTTGGCCATGTTCTGTTTAAAAATGAATAGCAAAGACATTCAGCTCTAAAAGTGGTTGTCTTGCATGGATATGCACATTCGTGCATATATATGCTTAGACAAAGCACACACACACACACACACACACACACACACACAAACTGAAGCTCAATCCAGACAAGACGGAGGTCCTGTTGGTTGGCGGATCGGGCTTCGGAGAGGGTGAAGTGACCCTTGCCCTGAACGGGGTTGCACTCCCTCCTAGGGACAAGGTCCGCAGCTTGGGAGTGCTCCTCGACCCGGAGCTCTCACTGGAAGCTCAGGTAACAGCAGCGCCGAGGAGTGCCTTCCTCCAGCTTCGGCTGATTCATCAGCTGCGCCCCTACCTGGAGAATGACTGCCTGGCGACAGTGACACATGCACTGGTGACTTCCCGTCTTGACTTCTGTAACGCGCTCTACGTGGGGCTACCCTTGAAGACGGTCCGGATACTTCAGTTGGTTCAAAATAGAGCTGCCAGGCTGTTGACGGGGACTGGGCGTTATGGTCACATGACTCCAGTTCTCCGTCAGCTTCACTGGCTTCCCATTGAAGTCCAGGCCCAATTCAAGGTGTTGGTAATGACCTATAAAGCCCTAAACGGCTTGGGTCCTGGTTACCTGAAGGAGCGCTTACGTCCATATATGCCCAGCCGCCCCTTGAGATCAGCGGGAGAGGCCCTTCTCCAGGAACCCTCCGGGAAGGAAATTAGGAGGGTGGCTACTCGGAGGAGGGCTTTCTCTGCGGTGGCGCCCAACTTATGGAACACGCTCCCCAGAGAGGTCCGCCTGGCGCCGTCGTTATTTGCTTTTCGGCGCCAGGCGAAAACCTTTTTATTTAAGCGGTATTTTAACTGTTAGTATTAACTGATTTTATCTGGCCAGGGCAGCTTATTTTATATTGTATTTTTTGGATTTTTAATGTTTATATTAATTTATTGTTGTAAGCCGCCCCGAGGCTTCGGCGAATGGGGCGGCATAAAAATGTTTTAATAAATAAATAAATAAATAAATAAATAAATAAATAAATAATGTTTAACATTTATAGACTGCCCCAAAGCCCTATTATTAAAATTCATATTAGTACCATGAAAGTACAAGTATATAATGGTGGCAGAGGAGTCAACTTGCATGCTTGTCATTAGCATCACCACCTCACCCTGCTCAAATGGAATCTATCCTAACATGAGCAATTATTTCTTGGGGGCCATGTCACACAGGGCTTGGCCACCTGCACTGTAGTTGTTCCAGGACCAAATGAAGATATTTTTTATAATTTTCCCAGGCATTTTAGTTCTTTAGTTTCTTTTAAAATATATTGGTGGTATTTTGTATCTGCTTTTGTTCCTCCTTTTTACACTGTTTTTATTGTATTTTGAAAATTTTAAGGTTCTATATTACATTTTACCATACTATATTTTAGAGTTTTAATTTCTGTGAATTGTCTGGAGATCCTTTCTGTACATTTGAATTGAGTGGTATAGAAATTAATTTAGAAATAACATTTTATAGTTAGGGCAACCCGCATGTACTAGAAAGACAAGCAACAAAAAAGTAGCTTGCCTGTAGTTTTTGCATTATTTTTTCTTCCTCCAGAAATTGATTTTTGGAGTTTTATCTTAAGAACATGAGAAAAGCCCTGCTGCATCGGACCAAATGTCCATCTGGTCCTGCACTCCACATACATGGTGGCGCACTAGCTGCCCACAGGATTGCTCAAGCAGGAGGAGTGCAAGGCCTCCTCCTGCTCATGCTCCTCAGCAAGCAGTGTATGCAGCCAGGCCACCTCCGGTGAAGGAGGCAGCGCAGAATCAGCAAGGCTAGTAGTCACGGAGAGCCTCCTCCATTGTGGATCTGTCCAATCCCTTTTTAAAACCATCCGGATTGGGGACCATATCCACTTCCCATGGCAACAAATTCCACAATTTAACTTTACACTTTGTGAAAAAGTACTTCCTTTTAACCAGCCTAAAATTTCCATCAATGAGCTTCATGAGGTGACCCTGGATTCAAGGATTATGTGAAAAGGAGAAAAAAGTCTCCCTCTCCACTTTCTCCACACCATGCATTATTTTAAACACCTCTATAATGTCTCCCCTTACTTGACTTTGTCTAAGCTGAACTTTTCCAGTTTGTCTAGCCACTCGGCATAGGGGGGCTGCTTCACCCCCCTGATCATTTTTGTTGCCCTTTGCTTTACTTTTTGTAGCTCAATAATGTCCTTTCTCAGATAAAGCGACCAAAACTGAAGACAATATTCCAAGTGTGGTACTGTTTGGGTTGTACACTCTTGTCTGCAGAGGTGTACAGTCAGTCCCTTCTTGGCAAAATGTTTTACAGATAATACTGTAATTTGGTTCCTGAGTCCTAATGGAGCAGATCAGAGGAAGCTTCCCTAGTTGGTCTAGGAACTACTGGATACAAGCAACCAAGCTCTCAGAGAGGGAGAAAACAGGAATTTGGCAGCAGAGTTTGGTGGGGGAGGTCTCCAACTTTTCTTTTTTCCTCCCTTACTTCCCCCTCTTGTTTTCTTTCTTGTAACACACTATCATTTACTGATAGGACTGTGTTATTAACCTTCAGGGAAGACTGGAGAAAGCACTGGTTGTTCAGACAGGACCAGCAAGGTAAAAGGTAGCTGAAAATATGGACTGAGAAGACTCTGTAGTGGTGGTGACCTGCGATGCCTATGCAGTGGGGGGGGGGGGGGGGTTGCTTGCCTGAGGGCAACATAGCCTACACATGCAGCAAGTGCAAGCTAGTAGTCCTGTTGGAAGAAAGTAGTTGGAAAAAGAAAAAAAAGTACTAGAGCAGTGAGTGTCTACCCTCAAGGGAATAAGAGAAGATCAAGGGATTTTAGACAGACCAGTGGAACTGCAACAGCCACACAGAAGATAGACGTGCAATGAGCTGAGGCAGAAGAGGAGAATCCTGAGGCAAGGGAAATGAGGAAGAAACTCACTGGAAAAGGAGCAAGAGAACCAGAAGATGCTCTGCACCAGTGGAAGCAGTGGATCTATAGAACTGCTTTCAGTTGCTTCAGAATGAAACTGGAGGATAGCCTCCAGTGGAAGAACTACAAGTTATCTTGTGCAACACTGAACAAGAGTCTAAAGATCAGCCGAGTGGTGGCAAGGCTTACAGGAACAAGAACAGTGTTAGTTTTGGGAGACTTCCCGTTGCGTGGGGTGGAAAAACATGTATGTTGTGAAGATGCATGGACTTGTCAGGTATGCTGTCTCCCTGGAGAACAGTTATATAACTGAAAGATTGCCAAAGCTCATACAGCCCACTGATAAGTATTCCTTCTTAAACTTGTGGGAACAAATTATACTGCCAAGAGGAGCTTTGAAGAAATCATGTCAGACTTAGAAGCTTTAGGGAGGAAAGTCAAGAATTTGGGGGCCCAGATAGTTTTCTCTTCCATCCTTCCCGTTCTTATAAGAGGAATAAACAGGGAAAGAAAAATACTCCAATTGAATGCTTGGCTATGAAGGTGGTACCAAAATAAGGGATTTTGATTCTGGGACCATGGGCAACACGTCCTGGAAGATGGACTGCTGGCAATGGATGATTATACCTTACAAGGACTGGAAGGAACATGGTTGGCCTCTGCATGAAGAAGATTATCAGGAGGGCTTTAAACTGAACCCTGCAGGGGAGGGAGAAGTCCACCTGAGTGTAGCAACAGACAAAGGCTTATGCACCACAAAAGGAAAAGCAGCTCTAACAATAGTCTTCCAAAAATGTAGGAATAAAACTAGAGTTTAAAGCTTGTGTTTTTTGATGTCGATATGCTAATACCCTATGAATGGGAAACAAACAGCAGGAGCTTGTACTCTTAATACAGTAGGGAGAATAGAACCTGATAGGTTTAACTGAAACTTGGTGGGATGACTCCCATGATTGGAATTGAACAATTGAAGGATATAACTTGTTCAAGAAGAACAAAGAAACAGGAAGGTGGGTTTGCACTATATGTTAAAGATACATTTCTCTGCACAGAAATACAGGAGGATGATGTTAGTAGCCTTCTGCAGATATAATCAGATTAATCATTCCACTAAACCTGAGCCCTGACAATACAGATAAGCTTGCTTTCTTCTTTTGTCCTTTAACCAGGCAATACAACTTAGTCCAAACAATGAGGAATCAGTCTAAAACCCCTTACTGCTTCAACAACAGAAAACCACCACATTATATTTTCCAAGTAGATGCGTCATGCTAAACAGATAAAACTTGTCTCTTGGATGTATACCTTAATGTGATGAGGGGGTTTGAGAGTATCAGAAAAACTGAGAGCAACACTGCTAGGAGGCCAGACGGTGGAATGGTCAGAACTGAGACACCAGACTGAGATGCATCCTTCCTCTTCAGGAGTAATGGGCACAACAACAGAAGAGAGTGGCCATCTCTAATGATAATGGGGCAGAGAAATCCTTAAAGGGCAGTTACTAGGAAGCAGCAGTAGCAGAAGAAGACACTGGTGGAAGATCTTTCACAGACAATGGCGGTGAAGTTCAAGCTAACTCAGAAGGAATAAAGCAAGTGGAGTAGTAGGGTACCAATAAAATTATTCCAAGCTGCAGAGACTGAGCTGGCTCAATCCTAACAAAATATGTCAGCACATACGGAGAACAAATCAATGATCCACAGATTGGAAACATTCAGTATATATTCCAATCCATAAGGAAGGAGATGTTAAGGAGAGCAGTAACCACAGGACCATTGTACTAATTTTGCATGAAGCAAAGTGATGCTCAAGGTGTTGCAACAAAATTTTACCCTATAGGGAACAATAAATGTCTGATGTTCAAGCTGGATTCCAAAAAGGAAGAAGAACTTGAGGCCATATATGCTGGTTACAGGAGCACACTAAAGAATTTCAGTCAATGCTTTATAGACTATAGCAAAGCTTTTCATTTTGTGGATCACCAGAAGCTATAGAATTAGTGACGTAGCCTCAGCCTTTGATTGTTGGATGTGTAACCTGTATTGTGGACAAGATGTTACTATGAGAACAGGATATAGAGAAACAGAATGGTTTCCAATAGGCTAAGTCATTAGACAAATATGTATTTTATCCGTTCTTTCTGTACACCAAACATAGCATAAGCTGGATCAGGATCCAGAAGACAGAGTGAAAGTTGGTGGAAGATGCATCAGTAATTTTAAAAATGCAGATACCATCTTACTGGCAGAAAGCAGCAGGAAATTGAAACTCCTCCTGATCAGGGTAGAAGAAGAAAGCGCAAAAGCAGAACTGCAGCAGAACATCAAGGGGAAAATCATGACTGCAGAGGAATTACACAACTTTAAAATCAACAATGAAGAAATTGAAATTGTGAAAGATTTTACATGCTTTGTCTCAATCATCAATTCACACAAAGACTGCATCTAATAATTCAAAGAAGAATAAGACTTGGAAGGGCAGCAGAAAAGACCAACAAGTATAAGGACATTTTAGTGGAGGCCAAGGCCAAGATCATTCACACTATTATATTCCCTATCACTGTGTGTGTGTGTGAAAGTTGGACAGTGAAGAAAGCTGACAGGAAGAAAATGGATATGTTTGAAACATATTGCTGAAGGAGAGCTTTGCAACCATCACAGTCTGACAGAAAGATGAATAAGTAGCTCCTAGATCCAATCAAGTCAAAACTTTTCCTGGAAGCAAAAAGATAAAACTGAAAGATAAAACTGGAACTGTTGTACTTCAGGCACATTGCTAGAAGTAATTGCTAGAAGAGAATAATGCTAGGAAAATTCGAAGAAATAAGAAGAGGAAGTCACAGCCCTGAGTTTGCAAGAACTTAGCGGGGCTATTAAGGATAGGGCATTTCGGAGGGCCTTCATTCATAAGTTGGAGATGACTTGATGGTTTGGAATAACAAGAGTTCTAAAGTCAATCTAGATATGATGTCCAACTTCTGGTAAAGGCAAAAGAAGAACAAATGTTTACTCATACTTAAGTCTTGGTGTGCTCAGCAGGGCCTATTCTATAGTGAGGGTGTTTGGTATCATAGCAGCATTCTGTTTACCAAACAAGTTGATCCTGGTCCTTGAGCTTTCAAGGTGGTATTACAATTAGACTATAGTGTTTATGACTTTGTATGCTAATAAATGTATTTGTAGCCTGGTTTATCTCACAGAGGGAGAAACAGAGATAAAGCAAAATAACAAAATTCCAGTGTTTGAAAATGCAAACATCCAATGCTTAAGTGCAAACCAGAGAATGTTAAGCACATTTCAATTATGTTGATTTCAAAGCAGCTTAAGAACACTTAACTTTAACTTTATCTGAAATAATTTACTTCAAGGTCTGTTTCCTGGAGTCATAAAATTGCACTCTATCGGCCAGAGACACACTGGTTAGCATGCAGAGCGATTAATACGAATGTATCTCTAGGCAACTCAAATTATACTTTTATCCATATGGGAATCTTTTCTAGGAAGCAAAGTCTGGCATCCTGGATTCCTTGCAAAGATGCTTTCAGAATCATTCAGGAGTATAAGGCCATCTGTCCATGTTGAATTGGGGGTGCGGGGGAGAGATTAATAGAAACAATAATTGGACTTGCCCTTAACAAGCAATGATTGGTTTATACAGTGCTTTTTTTTTTAAGAAAAAAGGTGCCGGAACTCATGAAATTATTTATCTTTCGCATGTAGTCAATCACTGTACACACATGTCAGTTGTGTAAGGAAACATAATGGTTGCCATCTGCAGTAAGCACTCAGCGTGCAACCACACAACCAATCACAAGCTGAGCAGCGCCATCACAACCAGCATGGACGAAGTATGCATGCATCAGGCTTGACACACAAGCAGCCCGCATGCACCGTTTTAATGATTTTCTCGCCAACCTGCTATGCTTGACAGGGCGATTCAAATCCACGTGGACCAAACATCAAATTTTCAAAAGTTACTTTTAAAACTTGGAAAATCTGTCGAGAAAAGGTGCCCGAACTCCATTCCGGTGCGTTGTATGACAAAAAAAGCACTGGGTTTATAGGATATACTCTATAATGCATTTTAGCATTTACCTTAACACTGATTCTAAAGAAAAGCTTGAAAACAAAAATTTTGAGATTTACATGACAGCAGTTTTGCAAGAGATGGAAAATGACCTCATGGTTTTGTAACTTCTGGATTTCATAACTAGTTCCTCCAGAGGCTTCATTTTATATATTCTTTTGGGGAATTTTTCATCTTTGCAGTACTGTGTGAAATACGCCCCAACATACCATTCTGAGAAAACAGGAAACAATATTTTATGTTCAATTCCAACATAGGCTCTCATTATGGAAATATGGCTTCTGCTTGAGGGCATAATATGAAAGGGCACCCTGTGTTAAAATGCACATGAAGAATATTATGGTGTGCTGATTATTGTTATACTCATGATTTTAATTTTTTGTGTAAAAGCTACATCGTGAAAATGGAGCCACCATACCAACACTTTCCTGTTGCTTGATCCAGTGTCTTGTTGACTTATATCATTTCACAAAGTTCACAGTTATGGGATTATTGTCAAGGAAAGACAAGTAACATAAAAGAGTAGATCGCCTGTAGCAGGTTACCTGAGCTTTGCATGATTTTAACCTTTTTGAAAAACACCAGAAATGTCCTAAACACATTCACTTTAATTTTTAATTGGGGCAGGGGTTGCTCCTACCTAAGTGTACAGGAGCAAATACCTGCTGCAAGGAAGTTTGTGCAATTTTACTGCTCTACCATGAAATTTGCATACTTTCAGCTATTTGCTTTACTTGTCTGCCTTGAAATGTCTGAATGTTGACTCATCAAGTCCTTGCCTTGCCTTGTTTTGAAGTTTGTTTATGCATAGCAGTCCCACTCACTGCTCTGTGAGCCTCATGCACATCTAACAACTAGTAAGATAGATCACTGGTGTGAAATGGTAAGTATGAAATCTATCAAGGGGAGCAGGAATTGACTGGAGGCTGCAAGTAGAAGGCGCTCTAGGGCAGGCATTATTACTTCAGTGGACTGTTTCCAACATCGGCCCGGGGACTGAGACATCGCTGGACGGCCGCCCCGACGTCCTTGCTGCTGATCCGCCGCCGCTGCTGCTGGGACGCACCTGGGCTGGGATGCTGCTGCCGCCGCCATTCCCCCCAACACCAGCCAGGCCTCCGCGGTCCTGCACATGCCTCTTCCCTGCCCCGCCTCTCCGCACAGGTGGCAGCTGTGAGTAGAGTGCGTGGGTGGGGCAGGCGGAGCCCTTTGCTTGCCGGCTGTGGCCATGGCTGGCGGTCTTGGGATGGCGGCCAGAGGGCAGGCCGTTTGGGACCATGAGGGGCCAGGCTGGGCCAGGGTTTTGGTCCTTTTGGTCTCTTGTTTCTTTTCTTTTTTCCTTTTCTTTTTTCTTTTGTCTGGTTGTTATTGTTTTCATTTGTGTTGACTGTTTTATTTGTTTTTAATTTAGGATGATTTTACCTGGGGAGCAGGTGGGTGCCACCATTGGGGTCATTATGGGCAAGGGTAGATATAGCACTGGGGGTCTAACCAGCCAGTTTAGGAGAAGGAGGGACCAATGTTTGATACTGGTCCTCTCTTCTGGTTATTCCCCCAACCAGAAGGTTCCTGGCAGCAATATCAGCCGGCCCCCAGGCCTGAAAGTGTTGCTGTTAAATGCCAGGTCGGTCCATAATAAAACATCTGTCATCCATGATTTGATCATCGATGAGGGGGCCGACCTGGCATATATTACTGAGACCTGGGTGGGAGAAGGGGAGATATCTCCCTCACGCAATTATCCCCACCCAGATATCTCGTGCAACATTGGTCATGCCCAGAGGGGAGGAGAGGGGGAATCAGTTTGGTTCACCAAGCCAATATTTCCCTTGCAAGGCTTCCTGTCCCTTCGATACCAGGTCTCGAGTGTTTTGTACCTGGTGTTGGACACCGAGACAGATTAAGGACTCTGCTGGTGTACCGTGCACCCTCCTGCCCAGCAGACTCCCTGCCTGAGCTGACAGAGATCATCTCGGACCTGGTGTTGAGGACCCCTAGGATGTTGGTCCTGGGGCACTTCAATATCCATGCTGGGGCAGATCTGTCTGGGGCTGCTCAGGACTTCATGGCTTCCATGACAGCCATGGGGCTGTCTCAACATGTCACTGGCCCAACCCATGAAAGAGGTCACATGCTTGACCTGGTTTTCTTGACAGGGCAGAACGAGGGTGGCCTGGAAGTGAGGAACTTGATCTTGACTCCTCTGTCATGGTCAGATCACTTCCTCGTGAAGTTTGAGCTCAGCTCTGATCTCTCCCTCCGGAAGCGTGGGGGCCCTATTAGGATGGTCCACCCCCCGCCCCCGCCCCCCGGAGCCAGATGGATCCAGATGGATTCCTGAGGGCTCTGGGGGATTTTCCGGCAGATACAGCCTCGTGGAATAGGGAGATGACCAGGGCAAGCAACATGATCACTCCTAAGCATCCTTTCCCACCTAGCAGAGCCCGCTTAGCACCATGGCATACGTCTGAGTTGCAGGCAATGAAGCAGACTGGGAGACAACTAGAATGCAGGTGGAGGGAATCTCAGGGAGCATCTGACCGTACACACTTCCGTGCACATTACTGTGCCTATGCTGTGGCAGCGAGGGCGGCGAAGAGGCAGTTCTTCTCTGCTTCTATTGCTTCCTCACAGTGCCGTCTGGCTGAGCTTTTCCAAGTGGTACGAGGCCTGATACATTCTGGCCAAGAGAAGGAAGTGGTTGCACTTTGGCAGCTTGTTGTGACAACTTTGCCCAGCACTTTAGGGAAAAAGTCGTTCAGATTCGCCACAGTCTGGACTCCACAGATGATTTGAATCCAGTACGGGACGTGTTCAGAGCGCCGTCTGGTCCATCATTATTGGATGAGTTTGAGTTATTGCAGCCTGATGATGTGGACAAGGTGCTTGGAATGGTACGTCCAACCACCTGTCTCCTGGACCCTTGCCCCTCTTGGCTACTTAAAGAAGCCAGTTACAGGATTGGTCCCTGGGTCTGGGAGGTTGTCAATGCCTCACTGAGGGAGGGCCGTGTCCCTACCCCCTTGAAGGAGGCGGTGATGCAGCCTATCCTGAAGAAAGCATCCCTGGACCCAGAGGTGGTTGCCAATTTTAGATGGGTGGCCAACATCCTGTTTCTGGGCAAGGTGTTAGAGCGGGTGGTGGTGGGACAACTCCAGGCACTCTTGGATGAAACGAATTATCTGGACCCATTTCAGTCTGGTTTCAGACCTGTTATGGCACTGAATCTGACTTGGTCGCCCTATATGATGACCTGTGCAGGGAGAGGGACAGGGGGAGTGCGTCCCTGTTGGGTCTCCTGGACTTTTCAGTGACTTTTCAGATATCAGAATGGTATCCTTCTGGATAGGCTGGCTGGGTTAGGAGTAGGAGGCTCTAATTGGCAGTGGTTCCACTCCTACCTGGCTGGCCGACTCCAGAAGGTGGCGCTGGGGAACTATAGCTCTGCATCGTGGCAGTTGTGCCATGGGGTTCCACAGGGCTTTATTTTGTCCCCCATGCTTTTTAACATCTACATGAAACTGCTGGGAGAGGTCATTAGGAGGTTTGGGCTGCAGTGTCAACCCAGCCCTGCCTCTCATTTACATCTACTCCAGGTGAGGCCGTGGCTGTGCTGAACCGGTGCCTGGCGGAGGTAATGGGCTGGATGAGGACCAATAAACTGAGCCTCAATCCAGATAAGACAGAAGTCCTGTTGGTGGGCGGATTGCGGTTTCAGGTAAGTGACTTTGACCTTGTCCTGGATGGGGTAGCACTCCCTCTAAAGGACAGGCTCCACAGCTTGGGAGTGCTCCTTGACCCAGAGCTGTCACTGGAATCCCAGGTGGTAGCGGTGGCAAGGTGTGCTTTCCTACAACTTCGACTGATCCACCAGCTGCGCCCTTACCTGGACAAGCACTGCCTAGCAGCAGTGAGTCATGCTCTGGTAACCTCCCGGTTGGATTATTGTAATGCGCTCTATGTGGGGCTGCCCTTGAAGACAGTCTGGATACCTCAGCTGGTACAGAACAGAGCTGCCAGGTTGGTGACAGGGACTGGTCGTTATTCTCACATAATGCCGGTCCTCTACCAGCTACAGTGGCTTCCAGTTGAAGTCTGGGCCCAATTCAAGGTGCTGGTTTTAACCTATAAAGCCCTGAACGGCTTGAGACCAGGATACCTGAAGAAGCACCTCTTCCCTTACATACCCTCACGCCCCTTAAGATCTGCGGGAGAGGCTTTGCTCCAGGAGTCCTCTTTAAAGGAGATAAAAAGAACAACTACCTGGAGCAGGGCCTTCTCTGTGGTGGTGCCCAGATTATGGAATGCGCTCCCTGGAAAGGTGTGCCTGGCACCAAGTTTATATCCTTTTCGGTGCCAGGTCAAGATATTTAATCGCTATTTTAAAAATTAATATTTTAATTGTGTCGAACAGTCGCTTTGATTTTGTCCTTTATGTAAATTTTTATTGAATTATGTTGTTTATACATGTGATTTTATTGTATTACAATTTTATGGATTGCGAGCCATCCTGAGATGCCAAGGCATAAGGGACGGCATGCAAAAGTTTTAAATGAATAAATAAAAATATAAAGCAGTCTTTTTTTAAATTTCTAGCAAGGAAGATACCAAAGTAGAAGATGAAATAGGCAAATACATTCATAAGAGTAGGATGTAACTCTGCTGGGCTCAGTGGCAGGCAGGCATTTTTACAGTTATAAGAACATGGGAAAAGCCACGCTGGCTCTGACCAAGGGTCGATCTAGTCCAGTACTCCATATACACAGTGGCAAACTAGCTGCCCACAGGATCACACAAGCAGGATGACTGCGAGACTTTCACTTGCCTAGCTGCCAGCAACTGCGGTAAGCAGGCACACCACCTGCAGAAAGGAAGCACACAACCAGCAAGGCTATTCGCCACTGATAGCCTCCTCAGTGGCTTGAATATGTCCAAACCCTTTTAAAAACCACCCAGATTGATGGCCATTTCCACTTCCCATGGCAGCAAATTCTACAGTTTAATTATATGCCATGTGAAGAAATTCTTCCTTTTATCTGTCCTAAACCTCCCACCATTCAGCTTCACGGGATGTACCCAGGTTTGAGCAGAGTCATCCCTACTCATGGGAGAGGGAGAACAATGTCTCCCTTTCTACTTTCTCCATGCGTTGTTTTAAACACCTCTATCATGTCTCCCCTTACCTTCTTTCGAAGCAGAACAGTCCCAATTGTCATAGCAGGTCCTCATAGGGGAGCTGCTCCAGCCCCTTGACCATCTTTGTGGCCTTCTCTGCACCTTTTCCAGCTCAACAATGTTCTTTTTCAGGTAAGGTCACTGGAACTGAACACAATATTCCAAGCGTGGTTGTACCAAGGATTCAAATAAGAGAAGTAAAATTTTGGCAGTACTGTTTTCTAGTCTATTCCTAATGACACCTAGCTTGGAATTTGTCTTCTTCACAGCAACTAAGCACTGGGCTGACATTTTCATCAAGCTGTCTACCACCATCCCAAGATTTCTTTCTTACTCAGTCACTGCTAGTTCAGCTCCTATTAGTGTGTACTTGAAGTTGGCATTGTTTGTCCCAACATGCATTACTCGGCACTTGCTTATACTGAACTTCATTTGCCATTTTGTTGGCCATTCTCCCAGCTTGGAGAGATCCTTTTAGATTACTTCACAGTCCCTTTTAGTTTTAACGAGCCTAAAACGTTTAGTGTCATCAGCAAACTTGGCCACCACAGTACTAATTCCTAATTCCAGGTCATTTAGGAATAGTTTGAAAAGCATTGGTCCTAATACAGAACTCTGAGGGACTCTAGTGGTAACATCTCTCCATTGGGGAAAATTATCGTTCATTCCCATCATCTGTCTTCTGTTCTTTAATCAGTTGTAATCCATAAGAGGACTGCCCCTTTTAGTCCATGACTGCTTAGGTTGCTCAGGAGATATACAAAGGGTACAGCCTTGCCCCTGTCCACATATGCCTATTGACACACTCAAAGAACTCCAAGAGACAAGACTTTCCCTCGCAGAAGCCATGCTGCGTCTCTGTGGTTTAAGCACAACTTGTCCCTCTATGTGCTTACTGTTTTTATCTTTAATAGTGCTTTCAAGCAGCTTACCCAGAACAGATGTTAAGCTAACTGGCCCGTAATTTCCTGGATTCCCCTAGATCCCTTTTTAAAAATTGGTGTTACATTGGCCATTCTCCAATCCTCTGGTACAAGTACTAATTTTATGGACATGTTGAATATTTTAGTAAGAAGGTCAGTGATTTTATGCTTGAGTTCTTTGATAATTCATGCACTCATACATATTTGCATAGGATTCTTAAAATATGTATTTAACAGTTTGTGAATATGTTTCTGGATTCTGAAGGGCCCAGAAACTTAAATCTCTTTAGCCTACTGAACTGGGAGGCATAGCACATATATAATTAATATCAATAATATTTGTAGGCCAAGTGCAATAAGAACATGCTCACAAGCCATGAGGCATGCTGGGTAAGCTTGATTTCAGGAGGAGTGACCCAATGACTTGGGGTAGCCAGTGTAAAGAAGATAAGGAATGAAGGATGAATGTTAGAATTCTTGTGGAAGAAAGAAAGATCCTGCGTAACCTGAAGATACTTTCCTTACAGAAATTAGGTAAAACAGTCCTTCAAGGAACAGCTATCATTGTCCTCAACTGGTGCAGTAGGTCACCAGAAGGTGAGCAAAAGAACATGGACACCTGGAAATCATTCCACCAATAGCAGTCAGCAAACCTGAAACAAAGAGCATGCCCTTTCCCAATGGAAACCAGACATAGTCATGTAGCGAACAGGGACAAAGAGCAACTAAGGTCATCAAGAACAGTCAAGCACCCATCAAGTAACTAGTATAAGCTTCCCATTCCCAGAGAAGCAGGTCAGAACAGAATACAAGAACCAGGGAAGTAATCAAGTTCTGAACACAGACCTGGCAGCCAGCTGGGAATGGGTCTGCTTGCACCCCTCCTGCCTATGAAAGGGACTACTTTTGAGAGTCTCTTTGCAGGACAACTGACAGAGAGGTAGAAGCCTTGAACAACTTCTTTTCCCCTGTTGGCTTCTTTCCGTCTATAAGCTTATTAGGCAGAAGGTTCTTCCATTCTGTATAAAGAGAGAGTGAGATGGAGGAATAGTTTGTTTCCTCTATATTTCCTTCTGAATAAACTTTACTTTCGCTTTCCAAATGTCATGTGTGTCTGTTTGAATGTAAGGCTAGGCCATGTTCTTTCTGGCAACATGCATTAGACCCTAGCAAAAGATCCTGAATGTCTCAAGGTATCTGGAAGGCAAGCAGCTCCTTTTGAAGTGTATTGTAGCTTAATAATCTATCCAGCGTTACGGACAAGCCATCTACTCACCATGACTTATTCTCAGGGGACTTACTATCATGTGCAAACTTACCCATTGTTATGTATACTCCATTTTCCTAAGTGGTGAGTACTTACGTGGGTTTGCTTTTTCCTTGGAAAGAAGGATCACAGAAGAGTCATGTTGTTTTGTAACAGCTCATCTACATAATACGCAAGCTGAGCATAGTTTGTGGCAATTTTGTACTGAAAAGATTGAATAACATTGCCTAAGACCTGAAGAAGTTGCAAGATGCTCATCTAAAACTGGAATTATCAAATAGCCTAGTTTGGAGGAGAATGATGTGAAGACTTAGGAGGTTCCCATTTTAAAAAGACACGTTCTAAATGCCAGACATGTGCATTCCTAACCGCAATTTGTGTGTGTGGGGAGGGGGCACTTCATTTTAACATTTTTTTTTTCTTGTTGGGTACAATGGGAGGGCCTATGATGACATACGTGTGGAGCTGGATCCTGTGGCCTCATGGGGTGATGGAGGCACTGGATCCAAGGTCAACTCTGTCCCATCCTGCCTCCGGGAAGACCATTTACTGGTGACTAGAATGCCACTGGTGGCAGATTTACACCTGTAGAGCTTTCCAAGGGTGTATTATGAGCTTCTGGAATGTCTCCTACCCATGACTTTTTTCTGCTGGCAGAGGACACTCATGACCTGACCTAACTGCCCTTGGACAGCCATTTGAAAGGGGTTGGAATTACACTTTATATGTCTGCATAGAGATGTATAGAATTGCCCTATAAGAGCCCCACAGTGCAGTTCCAAATACCACAAGGCCCTTTATACATGAAGACAGTATAAGAAAAATCAACCAAGAAATGTATTGTCATTAAAAGGGATTCCTTGCCTTATAAACTTCTTATTCAGTATTGGAAAAACAGAGCCTTGATTGATGGAAATTTCCTAGATGGTGCAACTTTCCTAATTACACACATACTCAAGGAATCAGAGGTCTTACTAGCCTATTTAAATAAATCAAGAGAAACTTGTTGCTTCTTCACATTTCAAATTGTGTGCAATTCTGAATTCAGGACATGCAAGTGAAGCTCAGGAGAAAGCTGAGGGAGGTGACAATATGAAGATCTGTCCCAGATCATTTTGTCTTCTACTTCCTCACTTTGATTCCTTTAAGATTTTAAAAAGAATTATCTTTACTCAAGTTCTGTTCAGGGCTTTGTCAAGTGTTCTGGGAACATATAACAAAGATTAAATTTATGAATAGACTGTTGCTGTATCATAATGATATTGTCAGCAAACAACTGTATTTAATATTTGGAGCTGTAGGACACTTTTCTGTCTAAACATGCATAGGATTGTGTCCTTAGGGCAATGTTCTGTATTCCAAAATCTGCTGATTTCATTCTGGACAATAAAAGAGTGCAAAACAGCCCCTTGTTCAGAGAATGTCAAGAAGGTATGTAAAAATACACACATCAGTGGAAAATGGTACACCAACTCATGCTAAGTTTCTTTGTAGGAAGTATTTATTTGGAAATCAGATGCACTGCAGTTTACAGTTGTATGTGTGTGTTTGTGTCTTTGAATTTATGTTCATCTCCCAGAGCAGATGGGGATAATTGTGAAAGAAGCTCAGGTATTGCACTCAGCGTGATCTACTTTGAGATAATGCTGTTTGGTATTTTCTGGGAAGTTTCATTTTATTTCATGTACTTCTCCAAGCGTACAAGTTCAATGTATGACACATACTTTGGAAGGAGATCACTGGAAGCTCATTTTGTTGTGTAATATTGTACTTTACTTGCAAATATATTGGTTGATCATATCTCTGCTTTTGACCCTCTCCTGGTCTTCCTGGGCCAATCTACCTGAAATTTCCCTAGTCCTGAAGTGAGGCCTGCTGATCATTAAGAAATATTTGCTGCCAACAGGCTCTGTTAACTTCTCCTGCATAAACCCCACAAACCTGCAACAAATATAACCATCCATTCGTCCTACATAGACACAAATATTCAAACAGAGAGATTGTGGGGAAGGAGGTTGTTTGTATCTCAGTGTACATTTTCATTAGTTTGTATTTCCATATCCACATAATCAAAGAAATTTTGTTTAGATTGCTTCTATAGACTGTTTCTTTAGAGCAAGGGTGTCCAACCCATGGCCCACGGGCCACATGTGGCCCAGGATGGCTATAAACACAAAATTGTAACCTTACTTAAAACATTGAGATTTTTTGCAATTTTTCTTTTTTTGGTAACTCAATTGCGCAGTTCACGAGCATGAACTTTGTAGACGACACCATCGTGTCACAATGTTATATAAAATAAATATACATATGCTCTTGTTATTTGTATGCATTCATGGCTTCAGTTTTACAGTGGAGTGCGGGTTCCAGTGTGATATCTTCCAAGCACAGACAAATTGACACCATTAGATGTTACATGTGCTCATGGTGACTTGGTGAGTGAAATGCAGCTATTATCAATAATATTCCAACCTACTGATGCAAACAATTTTATACATTTTGACATGTTGGCGAAAACACCATCCTGTGATCAATGAAAAATATGCAGCCTTGCTTTTCGACTTGATACAAGAATTTGAAAACAGATTTCAAAATTTCTGGGAAAATAAGCATTATTTTGGTATATTTGCGACTCCATTTTCATTTGACTTAAATATGCTACCTGCCAATTTTCAAATGCAATGCATAGAGCTGCAATCTGACATTCAGATTAAAGGATAATTGATCATGGACTTTTATAGATCCTATCTTCCCAGAGACAAATATCCCTTGCTCCACAATTCATGTCTTCACTTTTTAGCAGCACCTACATTTGTGAGTAACTAAGAGTAAAATTAGAACCAAAATATCTGATGAGCACCTTGAGAACTCACTGAGAATTTCAACTACTTCCATCAAACCAGATATTGATGCATTAGTTTCTCAAACACAATGTCAAATATCCCACTAGTTTTATGTTGCCCTATTTTATGCTTGACAATTTTAAAAGTCTCTCTGACTGGGTGTTGCATAATTAGGATTATTATGTGAGGACTTTTTCTGCTGATCTGTGGTGGTGGAGGATATAACGAAAATTATGCACAGTCCTCTTTTTTTGTATCAGCTTCCATTAGTGTTTGTGCATTTAGTTGTGCAGCCCAAGACAATGTTTCTTCTTCCATTGTGGCCCAGAGAGAGCAAAAGTTTGGACACCCCTGCTTTGGAGCTTCTTTATAGATCTGTCCATCTGTCTGCCTATCATGTCATGCATACAGTGGCACAAGCTCAGACCTTTAACTACTATTAACACTGCATGAGGCTGTGTTGTCAATTGTCAAAATACAGATAGGCACCCCGTTCCATAGGAAGCTGTTTGTGAGAAAATTCCACACAGAGATATGCAGTCATTGCAACCAGTTGAGCTGGCAGTGCGGCACTGAAAAGCCATTTCAAGCCACCCTCAGATGCTGCACCAAAAATGCAATCTATGCACCCTTAGAAAAATGCCTACAATTCCTGGCACATCCCAGCAAAGGCTGGCTAGCATTTGTAGACCATTTCTGTCTCTGGTCATGAGCTGGGTTTTCTTCCTGTGCACATTCAAGTCACAAACCTTTCTTGCAAAATGTTCTTTATTGACCAAAACATTTTCCAGAAGCACAATACCCAGAATGAATCTCTGAACATGCACAGAGCAGCTTGTTCAACCCAATCTAGTATTTACATCTAGGAACCCTCTGCATGAGTGTGTTTGGGCCTCATCCTGTTAGGAGGGGCCTTTTGAAAACAAGCACCCCTCCTTTCTGCATGCCAATCTTCTAATCGGGCTGCCCACCTGCGCTGATGTCAGCTGTACATCATGGTTATTCCCAGAAACTGTCTACCCACCTGGGGAGTCTGGCCTTGAGATAAGCACCTCAGCTTCTCTTATCTCATCTGGAATTGGCCTACATTCCAAAACACATCCTGCTCCTACAAGTCCTGAACAGCAAGCCTTGGGAACGCATGCCAAAAGCAATTACCCAGATGCTGTTTGAAACCTGCTTAACTGTCACACCCAGATTCTGTACCAACAATCACTTCCTACATTTAAGGAAGTGATCTCTAGTCCAAAAACCCTTATGCCATCAGAAATATGTTAGGTGCAGGACTCTGTTATATTTTTTATTAAAACTGGAATATTTCAATGACTGTGCACATGTCCAAAATACAGTTCCACTTTTATTCCCTAACCACAGTATGAATCCTGAAGAGTGATATTTCGGTTTCAGTTAATGCCAAATAACCACCAGGGGGTGCCTAGCTCCTACTAGATCTGGAACATAAAGGAATCCTGTCAGGGTAGCAGAGATAGTCTCAAATGGCAAGAATGCCTTTAAACTGTTTTATGACAAGAATATTTGAACTATTTTCCCCCTTTCAAATATCTAACCAACAGTCTTGTAATTCTGAACGATACCCTACACATACTCCTGAGATGGAGCCATCCCACCCAAAACATCTAGTTGATGGCACTGCCTAGAGAACAAAGAGCTACAAAAATAATCCTCTAGAAAAAATATTATTTCTGGTTCTGGTGAATAACATATCCCTTTAAAAGTATGCTCCTATTAGACAGAACCCTCCCTGCCACATAAACAGACTACTAAGAAAAATGTGCAGTCTCCTTTCTCTTTTCAAGATTGATCTATATCTCACATGCTTATTTGTGATTTCATGAGGGAGAGCCCTTCTTTCAAAGTACCCCTCCGGCAGAGAAATTCTGGGCAGAAACAGGACAAGTTCTAGGTTTTGGACAGACCTTGGCCAAGCCACCCTCAATGGTCTCCCTCCCTCATCTCACCTCCCTTGCCACTAGCTATTCATGCTCCTCATCCCCTTGCTGATCTCTGCTACCACTTGTTTGCTTAACAGGCAGTGAGCCAAGTAGGCCAAGCCATGTACTGGTCCTTATCATTACCATTGTGTGGGCCAGAGCAAGAGCCAGGTGAACAAGCAACCTGCAAAGGTGAGGAGAAGGGACCTCTTCTCACTGGGCCCCTACTAGGGGTATGACCCTCAGCAGACCTCTGCCAGGCCTACCCTGGATGCCAGGCCTGCAAAGAAACCTTTCCTAGTGTAAGGAAAGTTAGGCTAGAATCAGATTAACTGATGTTGATTTAGAAGCAGAGACACTGCGTTTTACTTATATAATTTTGACATGATCAGGAAGGGAGACCAAGGAATTTTATTTTGTGGTTTTGAACCCTGTGATTATCATAGTACCTGAAAGGGCATGTTGGTTTCCAGAAGTGGAGTTTTTTTCTCTCTCCTTTCTTCCAGTAGTGAAATTTCCGGGGGGAAAAGGGAATGAAGTAAGTTTCCCTTCCTTTATTGTCTTCTCCAGGAAGTCTTGCCTTCTTACGATGTGGCCAACATTCAACAGCGTCAATTTTGTCATTTTTGCTTCCAGGGAAAGTTCTGATTTGATTGAATCTAGGGCCCATTTGCTTGCTTATCTGTCATCAAGCTTTCCTCCATGTTTCAAACACATTTTTCTTTCCATCATACTCCTATATAGTGGCAAGGAATTCGGTAATGTGGACGCTCTTAATCTTGTTCTCCAGTAAAACGTCCTTATACCTTGATGATAATTTCTAGTTCCTTCATTGCTGCCCTTCCAAGCCTTAGTCTTTTAATTTCTTCACTGCAATCTTCGTTTGAATTAATTGAGACAAAGCATGTAATTTTTTTTCACAATTTCAATTCCATTTCTTCATTGTCAACATTAATGCTGTATAATACTTCTGAGGTTATTACTTTTTTCCCTTGATGTTACCTGCATCCTGCTTTTGTGCTTTCTTCTTTCACTTTACTCAGGAGTAGTTCCAATTTGCTGCTGCTTTCTGCTGGTAATATGGTATCACCTGCATATCCTAAACTATTGATGCATCTCCTGCCAATTTGAACTCCTGCTTCCCCTGATCCTAATCCTTTTATTAGAATATGTGCCGAGTACAGATTGAACAGATAAAGAGATAAAATAAACCTTTGTCTGATGCCATTGCTTATAGGAAACTATTCTGTTTCTTCATATTCTGTCCTAATAGTAGTCCACAAGACAGGTTAATGATGCTAATCTCCTGGGATACTCTTCTCTAAAGGAAATTGGATCCCAATAAACACTGTCTCTAGATCTTCTCAGAATTCTGGAATGTTTGGGAAGTACTCAAAATAACATGACTGACTGATAAGGTATACTTATATCGTCGTTGTTTTTGCTTCTTTGCTTCAGCTTAATTCACACCACTTCTTGGAATTTGACTCATATTTTAGTATACAGGTTATTATTCAGCTTGGTTGGGTTAATATTAGCCTCCTGGACCAACTAGAGAGGGGAAGAAACAACTACTACTGACCCTTCTTGCATCTGTGAGGCAAATTTACAGGAAATTTCTTTGCATTGGTGGAAAAATAGTCTTGGGAATGTAACACACAATTCAGAAATGTGAGCAGGAGTCAGTGGGAACTTGTAGCCCTCCTAATGTATTGGCTTACAATTTTCATCAGCTCTACCCTTGCAAGCATAGCCTATGATGAGAGCTGTAGGCAAAACTTTTGGAAGGACTGCAAATTGCCAGCCTTTGTTTTAAAGTTTGGAGCCTATAAAACAAACTTGTTTTAAAGTTTGACCCAACTGCACTCCCCCATTCCACCTAAACATCAGATATTAGTTACCATCCTTCATGCACTTACTTGGAAATAAGCCCCATGAGTAAAGAACAGGGTTTACCTCTGAATAAACAAGAATAGAGCAATGTAGCCATGTTTACTCTGATAAAAGCATCACTGTGTTCAATGGGTCTTACTCCCAAGTAAGTGTGCATAGGCTCACACCCTGTGTATGAAAGCATTTGCTGTAATAGTGCTAATAAAAGGCTGCTGTAAGAGAGATCCCTTAGTTTCTTGGCCAGTTGTGTGGAGGTAGTAAGGGAAGCTGAGGTAAATTTGGGATGATTTCATTCTTTTTTTATTAGAACAGACTCTTCAAAAGCCAAAACCACCTTGTGAATCCAACACTTGATAAACTTGGAGTGTCTGCAAAGCCCACTCCAAAGCATCGTTATGATGTAATATAAATGGAATGGGATGGAACAGTCCAGTTTAATAAAAATCACAGACAGTTAAGCGCTTCATTCCAGCCTTATCTGAATGTCTTTCATCCAGTTCTTATCAAGATAATGGAACAGTGTGTGAACTGATCTCAGTGCCAAGTGACCTTGTAATTATTTTCAAAAGACCTTGGCTTTTGCAGCTGAGGACTACATGTGCAGCAAAGGTTAATTGTCCTTTTAATCCTGAATGCTGATTGGGAGCTCTATGGGATGTATGAATCATTGTGTACTTACGAAAACCTGACAAAAGCACAGTGGGCTTCATTCCAGAGATGCTGAGCATACATGACTGGAACTCATGAAACCCGACAAAATCCGACTTCAGTGACAGTTACAGGAAAAGACCTACTCAACTGCACTGGAGGCAAGTACATCACTACTTATGTTGCTGGAGCTCAGTGTACCAGTTATTATGGGATACCAGACTGATCTTGATATACAAATTCCTCCCATAAGCATAGCCAGGGAATGCTAGTAGTTGTAGGACTTATGACTGTCTAAATATGCAAGAGTGCTCTCTATTTTTTTAAAATAATAGCTCAGTGTGGAATAGGCATGGTTAATAGTGGAAGGAAAGAGGCTAAAGTAGGAAGAGACATATGAGGCTAGGCATGAGTCAGCAGTGTGACGCGGTGGTCAAGAGGGCGAACGACACTCTTGGTTGCATAGCCAGAAGTGTGGCTTCTAGATCGAGAGAGGTATTACTACCACTCTATATGACTCTGGTGCACCTGCAACTGGAGTATTGTTCTCAGTTTTGGGCCCCTCATTACAGAAAGGATATAGCCAGGTTAGAGTCAGTGCAGCGTAGGGCCACAAGGTTGGTGGCCGGTTTGCAGGGGATGCCGTATGAGACGAGGCTGAGGGAACTGGGTCTCTTCAGCCTGGAGAAGAGGAGACTCAGAGGGGATCTGTTGGCGACATACAGGTATGTGAGGGGATGTCACGCGGAGATGGGTAGAGACCTGTTCTCCCCTGCAGAGAAAGGCAGGGCGCACTCCAATGGAGCAAAGTTCAGGGAGCCAAGGTTCAATTTGGATGCCAGGAAGTACCTCCTGACAGTTAGGACCCCGAGGGTGTGGAATGGGCTTCCACGGGAGGTGGTTGAGGCCCCATCGGTGAGGGTGTTCAAAGATAGGCCTGACATGCACATGGTGGACATGTCGTGAGTGGAGCTGGCTGGAGCTGGGGGTCAGACTAAATGGCTGGGGAGGCCCCTTCTGACTCGCTCTGTTTCTATGTTTCTATACCCTTTCAATCTAGCTCCTAAAACTCTAGTTGGCATTTGCAGAAACAAAAAAAAATTGCATCTGACAGTGTGCAATAACCACAGTCTGGACTGTGGTTATTAGTACTATCCAGTCCTTGCTCTTCTACTGTACACTATTGCAGAATTGCAGCTGACTTTCAACATGTGAAGCTACCCTTGTACCTGGTTCAGAAACTGATGCTGCAACTGAATGCAGCGGCGATGGTCTCACTGGGATGTCCAGTTAAGTTTGCATAAAATCTGTGCTTTTAAAAGGGCATTGGCTTCCTGAAAGCTACCAAGCCATCTTTAAAGGAAGACCTAAAGAACTCAAGACCAGTATATTTAGCAGAGTGCTTTCCCACACAAACACACTCAGCTGACCACTGAGATCATCTGAGGAGGCCTTGCTGATTACTCCAAAGTCATCAGAATGCCATTGTTGCAAGCTGCATTTCCTCCCTCTGACAATCACTGGCTGCTTCTCTGCAAAATGCTCTTGATTGTTTCCAACTGGAAAAAATCCAGAGAAGTCTCTGAGCATACCCAAAGTGGTTTGTTGAATCCAGTCTAGTGATTACTTCCCAAAACTCTCCTTATGAGCACATGTGTGTCCCAATCCTTGGAGAGGGGCTCTGTGGAAGCAAGCACAACTCTTTTCTACACCCTTTCATCTAATTGGGCCTCCCGCCTCTTCTGCTGTGTGGCCACAGGGGCCAACTCCTAGGGGAGGGACTGATCTCCACTTGAGGGCTCTTCAGTCTCAGCAGCCCCTCCCACTTCCTGTGCCTCCACACTGTTTGCAGGGTCAGTGTGGCCAGCCACTGCATCTGCCCTTGAGCTAATCACCTCTGCTTCCTCCCCACCGTTACTTCTCAAGACCTCGAGATGCAAAGTCCTGTTCCTCTATTCCACTGAAATACTCCCCTTCAGAATCTGAATCAACAGCAGTGGCACAACTAGCATCCCGTGGCAATGCTTGCCAAAGCCTGCCATCACACTTGCTTTGAACATCCATCATGTAAAACCGTGATGACAAGCCTTCAAGGAAGTGGCAACTATACCATGAGAAAATTTGTTTGTGCAGTTTTGGAAACAGTAAATTTGGCGTCTTTCAGGAGCAATAGGATCAACTTTCAGCCTTGACTGGGGCAATGTGCAGGGCAATCTCCACCCCAAGCTGCAAACGTGAGCCTTCCCAACTCATGTACAGTATCAATTTCCATGGAAGGCAGTGAAGCAAGCCTGTGGCAGCTGCCCCCAAGTTCCTCTTGGGCGTTTTAGGAGCTGCTGTCAATGGTGCTCAGCAGCACTGGCCCAAAACAGGTAGCTGTGGTGGGGAGTCACTTGGACACTTCAGGGGCAACTGTCAGCTGTGCTCAGTAGCGAACTGCTTGACCAGTGTAGCAAAGTGATTTTGCTACTCTTACCAAGTGACTCTCTTGTTGTTGGACTTGATTCATGATGGGTTGTGTCATATGGGTTCAGATGATCCATCGTGGGTCAAATAAACCCTACAGCAAACCACTGGTAACTATGAATAGATTCATACAACAGAAAATCTAATTAACGTCAAAGTTTGGTTGCCATATTCTGACAATCCAGTCAGTAGGTGTGTGTTGAAGGTAATGTTAATTTAATGTTTAATGTGCGTAAGAACCACCCATTGTGCATATTTATCATGCTTCATGGAGAATGTGCACACACCCTATTGATGAAGAGGGCGTTGTATACATAAGCATCACAGCATGGCCTTCTGCTTTGAAAACCTTCAGAACAAAGATTAGGTCTACAAAGGCCTGTGTATATACGTGTGTGAGAAAAATGTGTTCAGTACACACATTTTTAAATCAGTTTAAAAAGAAACATGCTGCCTAAAATGGTATTGGCCAGAAAAGGTGTAAGTGTTTGTGTATGTATGTTAAGTCTGATGTGTTTAGGGCAGATTTTAAAACCAATGGCTTGGAACTCAGGAGATCTGGCTTCTAGTCCCCACGTGTCCATGAGGCTAACTGGACTTTGGGCCAGTCCACACTTGCAACCTCACCTCACCCCACCTCACCTCAAAGGACTGCTGTGCGGATAAAATGGAAAGAAGAGGGAAAGAAAGAAGCTGCCTTGGCTTCCTTTCAAAAATTAAGAGGTGGAATATAAATGTAATAATAAAAATAATTAGCATACAAAAGAACACACAGCTAAAATGGTATTAACTAGAAAGGTGGTAGTGAAGGAGTGACAAAGAGAAAGTGTGGCAATGGGGCTCAACTGTCTGAGCATCAGGACACATATGAAAGTCTTACGAGAATGATGGAAGAATAGTGTCATGGCAACGCCCATCTGCATAAGTTGCGTTGCAGTTTCACTTTAAAAAAGAGCTCTCAAAAGAAATGAAAGCAGTTTGAGGAAAACATAGGAGATCATCAGTTTAATCTTATGTCTTGTAAATGCCATATAAAAAGAGGTAATATTAGAGTAAATATCTCGCATGGAAGCACCCATCACAGGGGTTTGGGCTGAGGCTGGTCTCTAAGGGGACAATCCTATTCATGTTAACTCAGAAAAAACCCCTTCAACTCCCAGTGTGCCCCATCCATCCATTCTGGCCTTTTAAATTGTCTAAATACGCAATCTTTGTGATGTCTGTTACAAAGGAAACGTTGCAGGAACCTTGGGTGTATTCCATAACGATTGAGTCCATTTTTATGTTTACTCCCAGTGGCTATTTTGACACAAAAAGGCAACCAAAGAAAGAAAGGAAAGAGGGTCCCTTTGCATTATCTCGGAGCTCAGCCACTCCTTAAGTTATCTTTCATATTATCTGTTAACTCAGGATGGCACCAGTCATTTATTTTAACGGAAATGAAATAGTCAAGCTCTCTTTAGGGCTATGAGGTGGCAGCCATCCAATAGCCAAAGAAAAGTTAAACAATTTTAAACAAAAGAAGTCAGGAAGAGAGGAAAGAGATGGAACTCAAACCTCAGGCTTGTTATGAAGGAAACTTTTAATGATTAATGGGAATGCAATCAAATTGGCTCCAAGATCCCTCCCCACAAGCACCATGGTCTAATTAATAAAAGACGTCTACATCTTGATTTTCAAAGACTAAACCTAACCCCTACATAGAAAACTCTGTAGTATAAATGCTTTGGATTACGAATGTCTATAGTTAAGGCCTGTTCTTATTCCAATGTGGGGGTGGGGAGGGGGGAGATTGCTGCTTTCCTATGCTCCAGGCATAGATTAGGCAGATTGTGCGTAAGTTTAATGGTAGAAGTCCTTGAAATCAGTCCAGTCCCATTATGTCATCTTGGTTTTGGGTTTGAATTAAAAAAAAATGTTTACTCCTGGGAAGGGGATTTGGAAAGCGGTACTTTGGGTTTATAGATTCTGCAATAGAAAAGCCCTGGAGAGAAAGCCCTACCAGATGAACAGGTAATTTGCTGACTTATAGAATTGACTGGGGAAAGTGTGGAGCTAGTGGAAAAAAAAAGAACATAAGTGGTTTTGTGAATGTGCATGGGGCAAAATGCAGCCCAGCACCATTCCCCTGTAAAACATTTTTATTTATTTACATTATAGACCTACCCAACTCAGAAAATCCAAAACTAAGGAAAGTAAATGTTTAAATGAAGGAATATGTGAAAAAGGGTGGGGGAAATAAATTTCAGTTGTACTATTTCTATATATTTTGTCCAGAATTAAAACAGTTTACACAGCTGGAGTTTTGCTTTGGGCCATTCTGTACCATGGTTACAGCCTTTTATAGGGAAACTGTTTAGTACACATGTCTTCCATTTTGTTGTGTTTTAAAATGGTGACAATTGACTCCAGGTGAGCTGGGCTAAGCAACAGTATAAACAGCCAGCTAAAGTAAAACCACACGCCTATAATCGCCACAGAAATTGCCTGGACACAGTATTTTGGGCTAATGGTCACATGGGCTACCCTTCTTCATGCCATGTTTGCCATGTCCTCAGAAGTAAAGAACACCTCACAGAGCTAGCTCTTTTATGGGTAATATATCGGTATTCATTATGGAAATGGACTCTCTTTGATCTTATAAACCTTTCCTGTTTAATCTTTTTCTTTTTTGATTAAGAAGTTGACATCTGTGCTGAGTCTTAAGTAGTAATTTAAAAATTGTGCACAATAGGTTGGATCCAGATTTAATCATGCATAGAATACCCACTGAAATCAATGGGAGTTAAGTTAGTCATGGCTTGTTTTTGTGTCATTGTGTAAACACACATCAGCTGTGCTGTGAGTCCATTCTTCAGCCGGAAAAAGAGGGAACAAGATCCTCAAAAGCACAAGCAAAGCAAATCACTGAGAACTGGCATGCCAAAAGATGGATCGTCTCTGTTCAGACATAGATTGGTACAACAGGAATGGGCCTTTTGTTTACCGATTCTTTCAGCTTCTCTGTTTGCATGCTTCTGACTCATTATATCCCGACAGGTCTCTCCAACCTAGGATTGCAAACTATGGCGTGAACTAATTCAGAATGCTGGTTTGAAGCTTCAGAGATAATGGCAAACTTGGCTTCCATAGCAAGTAAGTCAATGCACATGTGAGGGAAGCATTGCAAAGTTAGTGTAGCGTACTCCACAGTCTCTCACAAACTCTGCCTTCCAAATAAACCAAAATTTTATCAGACAAAGCCTTTCCACTGAGCTTTCTCAGGCAGTGGCCAAAGAGAGCCTCCTTCCACCCAGAAGCAGGGAGTGTTGTTCTCGGGCACTTCTGACTTCCTCCCAGGAAATACAGCCAACTCTGGCCAAATCCAGGACCTCTTGCATATTGCAAAGAAAGGAGGAGGAGGAAGAGGGAATGCTTGTTGAGCACAAGGTTATATTCCACAGCACCAAGCCATGGATTGGCATTGTGCAAAGGGGTTACTAGTCAAGGATACTTTGCTGCTAGTGCAAGGAAAAAGAGGTACCTGGGTCCTGGGTTGGGTGAAGTTGGCATCTTCATACAGCATTGCCTTCTGCAGTCATATACAAAGCTGAGTTAGGATAATCACAGGAGACCACTAAAAGGGAAGCTGTCTTTGCTATTGTCTATCATGCTGATTGGCCTGCAAGGTATGTTGACCCCCCCCCCACACACACACACACAAACACACCCCTCGTTTGTGTGCAACAAAGCAGAACTGAACCGGACCAAATATGCCTGCCCAGCATTACATAGTATAGCCAATAGCGAGCATAGCAAATATGGCGGCTGCCGCGTGATTAAACAGCCAAAGGGCCTGTGAGGAACACAGGACTCTCTCTGATTCCAAGTCAGAACCCAGGCTCGTCCAGCTCAGTATTTTCGGCACTAGGCAAGTCATGCAATGCCGCCCCGCAAATGAGTCACAATGTGTTGGCTGTTTTCTGAAAAATCCCTAGCACTCCTGAGAAACACTTCGACTTACCATGGCTGCTTCTTCCCCTCAGTCCTCCCACGGGCTCCCCCAAGTTTCCCAGTGCAACAGAGCCTACTCTGTCCCCTCAACCCACTCCCCTCTGCTCTTTCATCACAATCCTTTTTCATTTGACACTTCCTCCCCCCAGCCCCAAGCTTCAGGAGTACACAAATGGGGTCATTAAAAAAAAAAAAATGCATTCTTTCACAAGTACTTTGTTGTTTTCTTCAGGTCTTTCCACTATCGAAGCTGGAAGTAGAGTAAGTAATGTCCAAGGAAATTGTCAAGGCAAGACTGCATATAAACTCATTTGTATGAAATTAAGATGGGGTCTCTCCATGTTAGGGTTCTTTTTCCATTTTTATTGTGGGAGAAAAACCGTGTCCTTTGCACAAGCCCCCCTCCCTCTGGTTTGTATTTCTCTTCTATTGGCAGCAGTGTGGTATAGCTGCAGTATAGCAAGTTTGCAGCAATACAAACAGCTTTTGTTCCATTATGTTGTGACTTACAATTTAATATCAGATTTAATATCAGGCCATTACTCTCACATAACACTGGTCCTCTATCAGCTCCACTGGCTCCCAGTTGAAATCTGGGCCCAATTCAAGGTGCTGGTTTTAACCTATAACGCCCTGAGCAGCTTGGGACCAGGATACCTGAAGAAGCACCTCTTCCCTTACATACCCTCACGCCCCTTAAGATCTGCGGGAGAGGCTTTGCTCCGGGAGCCCTCTTTAAAGGAGATAAAAAGAACAACTACCCGGAGCAGGGCCTTCTCTGCGGTGGCACCCAGATTATGGAATGTACTCCTTGGATATGTGCACCTGATGCCGAGTCTATATTCTTTTCGGTGCCAGGTTAAAACCTTTTTATTTAATGGCTATTTTAAAAATTAATTTTATCATTAACAGTCACTTTTTTGTTTTTATATAATCTTATTGAATTTGTTAACTGTTTTATTGTTTTTAATTCTATGTTTGTAAGCCATCCTGAGATGCTGAGGCATGTGGTGACAGGATATAAAAGTTTTAAATAAATAAATAATTTTATTTGATGTAAAAGAACCTCCTGAAAAGGCTGGAAAACACGGAAGAGGCTCTGGAGGACAACGAGATTGTGAAGAGGTCCCGTAAACTTCTATGAATGAGGAACCATGAGAGCACAATAAATGCCTCATGCAGAGAGGCTCTTGAACCTGACAAAAAATACTGTTTAGAGAAAAGAGGAACCCATCTGTGCAAATGAGAAGTGCTAGAAAAGGACAGCAAAGTAGGTGCACCAAAACCAGAGTGGTGACAAAGACTGGCTTTGCACAAATGACAACCCTCATGGCTGAAACGTCACCAGGGGTTGTCACGCAAACCTGGAGTGCTTCTTGCAGGATGCCTTGTTTGTGTGCAACAAGCCACCCTGATAACACACAGCTCATTCTCAGGGTTACTCTAGCCACGATGGATAGCTGTTACAGTTGCTCTGATCCTGGGCAACTGACCCCATCATGGATGTGCCAGATCCAGCCAATGAGCCGCAAAAACCACTTGCTGCCATTGCCAATCTCACCTGGGCCACTGCCAGTTCCACACGTGCCCATCTGGCACTTACAGGCAGCTGGTCCTGACTTTGCGTTCCCTGCTATGATGGTGAGCCCTTTTTGCTTGCCATGGCTTTTTGTCCCCTTATCCCTTTTTCTTCTGGAATCCATAATTTCCAGCTTGCCAGCCAGTTTGTATGATCTTTGTTTTGACAGCCAGTGACAGCCTAATAGCACATTAAAAGGGGCTGTAAGTGTTTGGCCTTCTTTCCAGCTAGAATGTGTACAAATATTTTAGTTATCTTTAAGAATTATTATTATTTTAGCCATACTTGCATAACTGTGGAGTCCTTTGATTCTTCAAGTGAAGAAATAGGGAATGCCTGGTGAGGGTACCCACCAGTAGATACAAACTCATGACTTTGACCCAAAGCAGCTCCAAATAGGGGTTTTTCTTTCTTGACAACTGTCAAAGGGCAGACCAGGGTGGTCGAGTTATGTCCCCTCTGTAGTGAGACTCCTATTGTTTCCTTTTTCTGTTTCTTTTTAATATTTCTAATTTATTTATTTGGACTCTTCTTGGGGTAGTACACCTTTTGCACTTTTCACAGAGACTCTAAGCGGCTTGGGGAAGTGTGCCAAGATATGGGACATATGGGCTGTAAAGGTGGCTGGTTACCCCGGAACAAGAGACCCTGCAGCAATCCGTCTGGGTTCATGGGACACAATAATCTATGGTGGCTTATCACCTACAAAGGACTGCTGTGAAGCCAGTTGGTCAGTGACCATCAATGGTTCTCAAAAAAGCTGGGCTGGAATTTTTCTTTCTCTGCTGGAGTTGCCAGGAATTGAGACTTGGACTTCACATGCCAAGCAGGCGCCCTGCCTCTGAGCTACAGTTCCAGAATCCTTTTGAGCTATATGGATCCATTTCAAGGATACTTAAAAGCACACGGGGATGTCAAGTTATGGAGTGAAGGGGGAGGGAGCAGGAAAAAGCAAGCTCCTTTTTTGATAAAGCATGGCTTGCAGATCCAAAAGGGGTAAGAAAGAATGCGTTAATGGACCCATGATGGTTTCCTTTCTGCAGTATCTATTGCTTTCATTGGGGGGTGTGGTACAATATCAACAACAGATAACTTAGGTGAAAAATTATTATTAAAAACTTCTTTGTGTTATCTGATGAGAACACTAGGCTGGGGTTGCAAACGTAGCTTCTTTAGATCTTTAAAAAGTACTGACAAATGACCTTTGAAGGCCAATAAAGTAACTATATGAACATTTAATTAATTTCCGTGATCCCATTTGCTATTCCGTTCCTGCTGGTATGTAAAATTCCCCTGATGTAAAATGTGCATAGAATGTACTTCAGTGTATTTGGTAGGAAAGATATTGCCAAAAATGGAATATGTTCTTGCTAAATAAATACTTCAGATCATCTTGGAAGAGCTTGCAAAGAACAACAACAACGTAACTTTGTTCCTTTTGCCAAGAGAATGTAAAGGGGAGCTGCTTGTGGTTCAGAGTCTGTATGTAAGGATATCCACTGTTCAGGAGCGTCTCTGAATTCAGTATTTTCCAAACCTTCAGTAAGAATTGATGCCACATGGCTTAACTGTGCCATTGCATTCCCTTCCTCCATCATGTTCAAGAAGATGAGTGGAGATTCTCCTGCATAATCCGTTATCTGTTCAAGGGTACCCACTGGAAAACAAAATGCTTGTTTCTTTACATGGACAAAGAGTTAGGAATATCCAGTGGTCAAATTAGAAAGTCTGTGAAAAGAGAATGGGCATTTATCCTATAGGGTAGGATCAGGAGTTCTTGTGAGTGGAGTTCCATTCATTAGATGTTCCTGCTGAAAGAAGAATGGAAGCAATTTTCTCACACGCTTCCTTCTCCAGAGCAGGGGGGTTGAAATTCAGGCCCATGAGCCAAACTGGGCCCCACATGGCCCTCTGGGTTTCTGCAAAGGGCCATGCTCCCTTCCCCTGCCCAGCAACTGCTGCTTGTTGGTAGTTTTCCAGCTTCTGTGCAGCTTTTTCCTTATTCTGAAAGGTTGAAATGCCTCCTCTATGACTTAGCTATTGGCACCAAGAGCTGCCAGTAGTAAGAGCTGGCAGTAAAATCCTCTGGTGTTCTTTATCCTAGCCAGCACTGGCATCTGGGCCCCAAAAGCTTCTCTGAGATTGAAATTGGCCTTGGGCTGAAACCTTCCCCCTGTGCTCCAGCAGATTGGGCAAGAGTTAGAGCAGTGGTGGAGAATGTGTGCAGAGCTTCAGTCAGTGCGAATGGCCTCCTCCTCTTGCTCCAGTGGGAACCTGTGCTGGATCTCAGTGTCTTTGCAGAGGGAATGCTATGAGTCCAGTCCATGGTTTGGACTGCTCTGACGTTGCTCTGCATAATTCATTGTATAGAAAAATATAAATATGTACACAACACGACAGATAGCAAGAGAGTATCTTATTATGAGCTTTTCTGGACAAGTCCCTTATTGTGCACTTGCCATTCCTCATTCACAGTATTTTACAGGTACTGTAGATGACATCTAGTTTCCCTTCTGTGTTTTCCAACCACTTTCTCCAGGTTATTTGGGCAGGAAAAATGAGGTAATCTTTTTGGCAACACGAGGAGCACGATTCTCCCTTAATGTAGTCTCATCGTTCTGCTTTGTTCCTCTGTACAGTGTACATAAAGGTTGCGTAGTGGAATGGGTAAAAGAAAGGAAAAACGTGACTAAAGATTTTTCCCAAGATAAATGATTGGGAAGCAGAAGTAGTGGGTTAAAAGGTCTCAGTGAGAGACGGCCCATGAGAGTTACTCCCCACTGTATTTGCATTAGCAAGTCTTTCTGCTCTGGATTGTTTCCTGCATTCCTGTAGACCCCATGCTGGTTATGGAGAAGGCTCCTGAAAACCCCATCCACACGGAGGATGGGTGGCCAGGGTAAGCCTGGGAGTGGAGATCTGCCTGGAGTCTTGTGGGCATTGCTGCTTGGATTATTCACAGCTCTTGCATGGAACACAGAACAGTGCAGGTCCAAGACTGGAACGCAGGACAGTGAAGATGGAGCTCCAAGACTGACTATTCCAGAAGAGCTGCAAGCATCCCAGAGGAGAAGGGATAGCTTGGGATAAGATAGCAGGAAATTGCCTTCTATGGATGCAGACCACTGGACCATCAGAAATAGCTATGCAAGGCCTCCTCACCTGTTGCCTTTCAGGTGTGTTAAACTACAGTTCCCATCATCCCCAGGCAGCATGACACTGGAGGGTGTCCAGTTGAGGAAGGTTTGATTTCCACTGACAGACAGCAGCTTTCCAGGGTTTCAGACAAGGAACTTCCCAGGCCCTACCTGGGGATGTCAGGGACTGAACTGGTAACCAATTTCATGCAAAGCCTGTGCTCTGGTATTGAGCAATGGTTCCACCCCACTCTGTGGGCCACTGGTTGACCCACAGTTGCAAGAGATGGAACTTAACTGGATTGAAGACCTATAGAGGGCTACTGAGGGATGGCCATTGACAGTCGGAACAGATGAAAGCATGGAGGAGGTTTGGGCTGTTGCTGGCCTTCTTTGGCCTGTTTGCTTTTTAACTGGGACTTTCACTCAGTGACTCAGATTTATTTTAAAATGCAACTGCTATTTATTTATTTTGAGATACATGTTTGTGTGTGTGTGTGTGTGTGTGTACTTCCTCTCTCCCTACATACTTCTAAGCACCTCTGTGCTGTGTCATTTAGTGGTGAGCATTGTTTCCGAATCATGCTCACTGGCTTCCTCTCAGGTAAGTTCCTGTACTTGCTGTCTGCAGAGGTTCATGCTGCCTCTCTATGAACCTGTTAAATGTAGGAGGAATGGAAAATTTTAAACACAATCTGGGTGCTCATAAGCTAAACCACAAGCCTAGTATACCTGTAACCACTTGGGAGTCCAATTTTCAGTGGCACCAAACTCCACCATGTCATTTGGTCTATTTTAGTATGGGAATATTGTCACATTTCACCTCTTCATTTGGTCATGCAACTGCATCTCTCCCAGGCACTCCCTCCCATGTTAAAGCAGGCTGGCCCAACTATTTTGGATTTCTGGGCACATATGGAAGTTTGAGAGCATTGTGCTCACTTTCACAAAATGGCTGCTGTTTGCTGGGTCACAGAATGCTCATTTCCTAGAAGGCAAACTGGTGCGACTCGAAGAAGAGGAAGTGGGCCCAGAACCTAAGTACAAAGTAGAGGCAAGGTTTCTGTGTGCCAAACTTTATACCACTAAGTATAATATACAACTATTCTAGAAGAGGGGATGGGCAACTTGACAATTAACCCAGGCTCACATGAATGGATTGTATTATTTCAATTGTTTCCATCTCTTCTGTGATTCTAAGTTTTAAAGACATTGTTGGCAACGATAGAAATCATGTCATGTGGACTGTGAAATACACATAGCTGAAATTATTCTGAATATGTTGGAGCTGAGTTGATAATGTGTGGTGTTGTATACAGAAAATGTTCGTGTCAGGATTCCAGCCAGGACTGAGATCCAAGCTTGTACCACCTTCCTATACCTTCCACAGTAGCCAATCAAAGGAAAAAAATACAGACATGGATCCATTTCTGATGTTCCACTGACGTGTCTGTCAGGAGAACTGGAGGGAGGAATTCACCAGTGCCCTCGGAATCTGGGAAATCCACCAGTCTTTGGTGACACAGAGGGCCTCAGCCAGGAGGAGACAGTTCCATTGTGCTAATGGTCTCCCACCAGCATGATGTTGGATTTAAGCTACAAATCAGGCATTTCCATGGTCAGGAGCCAATGCACGGTGGTCTTGTTTAACTCCTGACATCTGCACATAATAGCATGCGGGACCCTTTATAGTGCCGGCTGACATCTCTCAATAGTCATAACGTCACAATAAACGTCACAACCTAGGTTTTAAAACAAATCTTGTTGGTTTATTAGTCAGTCACAGGAACAGGGCAACAAGGATAATCAGTGAGATGGCTCGTTAGTGTGAGCAGCTAAAATAGCCCAGATTGAAATCCAGTGCTCTATGGGATGCCAAAAAAGCACTTTCCTCACCTTTTATAAAGCAGAAGAGTCCTGGATGGAAGTCATTACAAATTCTTTATTAAGCTGAAAGAAACAGAATGTTGTACAACACAAGCTGCTTAATTTTAAAAGCTCCATTTCTTTGGTTCATCTGCCTGTGCTTTCCAAGTCTATTTCTTTTTGGGTTTGCACAGTGGGTTACATTGAACGTGGTATGGAGGCCCATAATAAAAGCCTCTCCATTTAATGCTTGCATTTCAGGTTTAAATTTAGAACATGTTATCATCGAAGATTGGTTGTGAATATATGATGTGCTCCAGTGACTGAGCAAGGGTGACTTCATGCTTTTTGAGCAGCGTTTTTACAGATGCGGTCAAAGGAAAATATTCTTCAGAAAAACCCACAACATCTGCAGATAGCATGCCTATTATGTCACTAGTGCTGCAGTCGAATCTGACAGCTTCTCTATTCTACATAAAGCAAAGGAAGAGGCTGATGGGCCATAATCACTAGGGAGAAGACACAGCATCCACATCTATCACTTTTCTTCAATGTTAACTGGCAACTTCTTCAGTCTCCATATCAGATGAACAGGCAGACTGAGATCTGCCAGGTAGGATAACTCACATTCTGCAACAATGGATACACTGCATTCAATATGGGAATTTATTTTGTCCTTTTCAAAGGATATAAATGGCAGCCAGCTCCATTAGGCACAATAATGCATCTTCTAAGACCTTCTGAAAGTCAGGAAGGGAAACCACTTTGCATATGCAATATTTTTGCTATGATTGGTTCTTGGTTCCCAACCAAACAAGGATTTGATCATCAATTTCTTCTGCTTTGGAGGAACACAGCCACAATGATTTTTGATACAATGCAAAGGAAGCTGCATAATTGTAATAAGTAGACATTGTCATTCTAAATCCCTCAGCTAGAATAGAAATCCTTATGCAATGGGAGTGATTCAATGACTCCTGGAGTCCAAGGGGAGCAGATGCAGATTACCCCATCACAAGTGGTTGTTGTAGCATTCCTTGAACATTAGATCATGCATAATTACACACCAGCCATGGCTAGCTGGTAAATGCTGGGAGTCTTAGAAATTTCTGTCTGCATGTGCATCAAACTGTGCTCTTAAACTTCTCTGTGCATAAATCCAAAGAGCACAGAAGATGGGGCTGCTGAAGTTGCAGAGAATGAAAACTGTGCTTGCATAACAGACTCTGAGGGTTATCTCATTGTTTCCTGGTGTGCTAGGAAACACAGGCTCTTCTGTTCCAACTCACTGTGAGCAGGAACCAAACTCCAGCTAAATGACTGGCAGGTGTGTAAGACTCTTTGGAGAAACATGTCTAAAATGTTAAGAAAGAGCAAGAACCAACATTTCCAAGTTCCAGATGCTCTTTGCTATGCGTGACCCAGCATGATTTGTACTTGTTTATACTCTTTGGACCACCTATCTTGTTAATAGCTTCTCTGCACAATGTCCTGTCCTCCACCCTTTCCAGCTTGTGTTTGTGGTTTTCAGAACGCTGATTTCGGTCATGACAAGATGGGCAAGAAACAGAAGCTAGCTAATCACATCTGGATGCCTCTTGTTCTTTATTACCACAAAAAATGGAAACACATTCTTTAAGGCATGCAAAAATAATGCTTTTCTGATTCCAGCGAAAACAAATGCACTGATCCAGCTAAGAACTGCTCATGTAAGCCGGCTTCTGCATACATAGCACCTCAAGAACTGAGCATGTCTATTTTAGTTCACTCAACAGCGCACCAGAGACATATGGCCCTTATGCACCATCCCATCTGCACTGCTTCCAATGGAATGCACATTCCCATTCATCTCCAGTCACAGCAAGTCACATGTAATTATCTTTCCAAACATAACATGAGTTGAATCAGGGTAACTGATAATAAAAATACTAAATCTAGCAGAATGATTTACAAATATATGTTTTTCCATTATTTTGTATGGAAAGGATAATACAGCAGTCTAGAACATTCCATCATTTTAATGCTTCCAAAAATCCTTATAGGCACTTGAAATTTTATGGATGTCGATATTTTATTGTGTTCAGTCAGACTGCTGAAGCTACAAAAATCTTTGCATGGATCAATTCCATTTATTTGGATATAAAAATTACTTGTTGCATGAACTGTCTGAATATGCTATTTTTGGACGTCATAGTCTATGTCAGTGAAGCTAGCATTTGTGTGTACAGTTTTGTTGAGTCTACTGATAAAAATTCCAATATATTTCCTTGGAGTAGTTGCTATTTTGGATCCACAAATTTCATCATCACCTGTGGATTTTAATGACAAATTGGGTCTGGCTGTCTTTCTGTAAATATTTATCTTAAATTTATCTTGGCTTTGATATCACTGAGTGTCCCATAATATCAATAGACTCCTTTTCCCCTCAATGAGATATTCTATTACATTGGTGTAAATACCTGTAGCTGTGATCAGAAACAGTTTACTTTCTCTTTTTAAACACCATTCAACTGCAATGGAAGCTGATCTTGATTTTACTATATAATTCTGCCTGGTGGCATTTTTTTTTTCATGAACAGTGATGGATTGCATGATCTTTTGTTTCTCTGGTTAGCTTGAATAGTTTCGGTAAGATAATTCCTTATGATATCAAAAAGTGCTATGTGATTGCAATTAGTGATGAATTATAATGGCTGGTTTATCATTTTGCTATGTCAGGAAATTTAGACTATAATCCCCCTGGATCAGCACAGGCTTTGGCAAGTAGGTTTTGCTGAAGTACCTTTGTATTTTTGAAGATACCAGGTAAAGCAGAGAGCATAAATAAACCTTCTAACAGTTTACTGCAGGCCAGTGAAGCATTTTATTGCCCTTATGTTTTACTTGTAACAAGGAATCTGGCAAGCAGGAACAACAATCTGGCTGCCACTTATCACAGATAATGAAAACAAGACAATGGGTGTGCCATTCTGAAGAAGAACAGAAACAAAATTAAATTCCTGATCTTTCCTCATATTTGGTACAGTCTGTGACAACCTACAGACATTGTTCATTATGGTTACACATAGGGTTTGAGGCAGCCTAACATAGTTCAGCTTTGTCAAACAGAGACATATTTTGTCTAACTTGTAACAGCACTGCATTTTTCACTATTGTTAAGTAGAGGTATTTTGTCTTTCAAAGTATTGTTGTGCATATTGCATATTATACCTTTGCTTGATACATGGGTGTGCATACATTACATTTACATGAAGTAAAGGACTTCAGGATTTGAGTATTAGCGAATATATATGCACCTTTGTTTTTGGATGCTATAATTATTCTTAGGGTCCATTGATTTGTTCTGCTCATGTCTTCATTGGAAGAATCTCTTCCCTTTGTTCACATCTCAAGCCAGAATTTTTCGTCCAAAGGATGGCACTAAGCTTTGCATGTGGCAAACGCATGTCCAAAGCAACCCCAGGTGCCAAGACTATCATTCATAAGAACACACGAACTGTCTGCCCTGGTCAGACCAAGGGCCCTTCCAGTGGGGCACTCGTCCCCCACGGTGGCCAAACAGATGTCCCTGAAAGATCATAAGCAGCATGAGATGGACAGAGTCATGTCCGGCCGCTTGCCTCCAAGTGGAAAAGAATAGCGAATGGTACTTGGAATGCTGCAGGCTCTCCATTAGCACACAGCCTTTGCCATTTTATTAATTTAAAGTTTTCATTTTAAAGCTTTTAATTTTATGGTAAGAGGGAGAATTTTGAAGAGGGAGGGAAAGGAGAACTATCATGCAATCTTTTGACTACATTACTGGCAGCACCAACAACAAAGCCATAGCAACAATCAGTGAATCAGAGCCAGAAAGAAATGTCTTTCCTCAAATTCTCAAAACCATCCTTTGTGAATTTTTAGTGTCAGTAATTCTCCATGTAGGAACATCCATTCTCAGAATATTTGTTATTGGCAATAGGCAGTTTTATTTTTCTTAGTAATTTGCAAATGCACTCTGCACAGGCAGGCATAGTCCTCGGAGAGAGAAAGCAAAGCCTTGAAGAAAACATATGCAGATGTTGCAGCTGGATGCCACTGTGGCCACCCCAGCACAGTCCCTGCCTTGGTGAGCACTGTGGTCCTCTGAAGAAATGGCCTGACCACTCAATTACTGTCCTGTAAGACAGTGGAGGCGGCACAGCAGTAGGCCGAGGGCAGCTGTGTCATTGTGCCTTGATCTACTGTTTCACCGCTCTTCCGATCTACTGCTCTCCCCTCGTTTCATACTAGGGAAGCATTCCCCTGGTGACTGAAGGAGTTACTGTAGGTTTCAGTCCCATGGACACATTAAATTAATTAAAATTAATATATCTTAAAAACCAAAATAAACCTGAAATGCACTCTCTGAGGCCCCCTTAGTATGCCTGCCAATTTTCAGGTGTCCAGGTGTCAATGGTCTTAGCACTATGACTCTGATGAACAAATGGATGGACAGGAAAACATCTTTTCTTCTTCTACAGGAGAAGAAACAAGCCCTATCTGGTCACTTTCTGTATGTGGCTGGTTTGGATTTCCACCCTGAAATGCACCTCAAATCACTTTAAAGGGTAATCTAGTTTAATCTGCCCCACGTCACCTCTAAACCCAAATTCATACTTCATTACTTGCCGACAGTTTATGCTCCGTTGACTTGCCTGCAGATGCATTCCATGTTATTTGTAAACACAACCTTCATTTCCCACAAAAGAATCACACTTGCACACTTAGTATCCTTCTTGCAGAACTTGCCAATTTGGCTGTCCAGATTTTGGGAAGTGAAATGCAGTAACTCTGCACTAGGCTGCTAAAATGGGTATTCAGCCTGACAATCGAGAAGCCTCCAGGCCTCTGCAGGAGCAGCCTGACTGTGAGGCCAAATGGAAACTAGCAATCCTTTCGGGTTCAGCTTTCTGTATTCCCTTTCCAGGGAGATGCAGTACAGTCTGACCCTTTGTGCCCTCTTCCTTTTTTTGGCGCCTTGCCCACCAGGCTGCCGTAGGAAGTTGTCCCACATTCCCCAGAGTCAGAAACTACGATAGTAGATAGTAATTGGTGGTGACACAGCCGGAGGCAGCGCAACAGAGTCGGCCAAACCTGAAGCAGTAGCAGGGCCTCCAAGAAATGCAGCCCATTTTATGTAAAGCACATCCTGCCATCAACAAGCTGCTGCAATAATTTACCCAGCTTTTGCAGAAGAGCGCTGTGGTTAGGGTAGTGCAAAAGCACAGAACAAAAGCATGGATGATGTCACTTACCTCAAGGTCCTGGGAACAAAAGCAAAAGAAAAAAGAAACACTGGAAAAAGTCCCAAATGGAAGCGAGACTGTTCTCGAGGCTAACCCAGCAGTAGCAGTGATGTGCCAAGTTCAGCTGATCTGCTTTGAAAGCTTATTAGTTGCATCAGATAATTGCTCTGAAGCGAACAATGGCATGTGCATTCCCAGTGGAACAGGAAAAAGCAAGCTAGAACTTTCTCTTGGCTCCACTCACCAGCCTGTACCAGGCCTTGGGAAAAGTTCTGGCATTGTAAAAAGAGGACCAACAGCCGGGCTTGCTCTTCATTCCCTGCTCTTCACTGCCAGTTGCTATCTGGACTTTAGGAACTTATTCCAGTGCTTGGAACAGGGGCTTATTATATTAGGCTGCTCATTAAATCAAAGTTTGTTTTCACATGCAAGGCTGATGAACTTGTTGTGCTGCTGTCTCCAGTCATGTAATGTTGAAGCCTACACTGGCGAGAACGTGCCATGGCATTATCTTCTGCATTCCATACAGAGGGGCTGATCTCTGGGTCCAAGTCCAGCTTTCCTGCAGTCCCAATCCAGCCAATCCTCTAAGGTGACCGTACACCACTCCCCTGGACTTGCCCCTTTTCTCCCAAATACTTTGGTGGTTTCCCAGCTTTTATGCATTTGCCCCTCCATTCCAAAAAGCTGAAATACCTCTGGGTTTCATGACTGGTGATAAGAGCTTCAAACTAAAATATCCGGGCACCTTCTACGTTTTTGGCCCCCCTTCTTTAGCCTTTAACCCACCCGCAACTGGGATGGGGCCCCAAGAGCTTCTCTGGAATGGAATTTGGCTTTCAGGCAGAAGGACGTTCCTGACCTCTGACCTTCACATGACAACAAATACTATGTGAAAAGTTCAGGTTTCTTATTAAAAGAGCCACAGAATTAACAAACCATCTGCTCAGCAATTTGTTTGTATTTACTATTTAGTCATGCAGTAAATGATGTACAGAATCAGCATGCAATGTGCATCATATTTTGCATCAGAGGACAGGGTCTACCATTTGAATGTTGCCAGTGCAGATCTGTCTGAGATTTTCCAAACCATGCAATTTGGCCTCATCGCTAACATAAAGTTGACTGTAACCAGTATTTGAACTGTGTTGGTGTGTGCATGTGTGTAGCAAGCAGAGACGCTTGCAGAAGCAGTGCATGAGGTGCTTATTGTAAAACAAGAACACGAAAGGGGATGTGATAGTGGCCATGCATTGCATCTGGAAGCCTTCTGTGGTGCACAACTGCTATAGCCATCAGATCATCCTTTAGTTATCAGTGCAGCTTCACAAGCTCAATATATAACCCATTTTAAGAGCTTTTCCAGACTACCAGTTTATAGCACAAAACATCTGCAGTTACGAGTATTGCTCTCATATTTCACATATCCTAAAATCTTCCCTCATATACACAGAGTGCTTTCTCAGCGACATTATATCAGTAGGTTGTCACCTGGAATGTGTGACTATATTCCCCAAGTTGGCACTTCCTGTCCAGTTGCAAGCACGGTGTGAAATATGATTGCCATGCATCCCCTTGCAATAATACCTAGAATATCACAAAGAGTGAATATAAACACACCATTTTTCTTTTTTTCTGCTCTTGACTGAAGAAGGAAGCACTCCACAGTACTCAAAAAGCTTATTTTATTATACTGGTTAGAGATGTGCAATGTGGAATTCTGGTTTTAATAAGCAGTTACAAGAAAATTTCTGTATAGGGCAAGGAATACAGCCAGGAAAAAGCAAACACAATGTGCTATGAATATCATTGTATAAGGTGGCTCTATTCTAAATACTTTAGGAAAAACAGGGAAATTGTCATCTCATGAAAGCAAATAACCTGGTGATGTGTTAGTGGAAACTCTGATTACTAACAACTTGGCAAAAACATTTTGTTCCCTTGCCATTGTTGCCATTTGCATAATATCTGAAAAATATCACTAATGAGTACCTGCATAAGCAGTTATATGTGATTTATAATGTCAGGACTTGGGAATAATGGAACCATTTATGTATTTCCAAAACATGTCACTAGTTTTAGGATTATTGTAACCAATCAGACTAACATAGTTCACAGTTTCAGGGTAAAAAAAATGCTTTTAGAAAAGAAGCTGATTAGGAGACATAAAGCACAGTGGTCTATGGTTGTGTGGACTCATAGGAGAAAATGCTGGTTACATGAAGTTTGTGATCCACTCTTCAATCCAGAAGTAACTGGACTCATTTGTTTCCAAGCTTCTCTTCCTTTCAGTTTCCCATTTAGTGTCAAGATACTATGTGATTATTGTTACTCAGCATGAATACAGGGCCTTTAGGTCTCATGCTATTACAGCAAATATTGGAAAAGCAAGAATGTATGTCAAAAGCATATACAATATGCTTTGTCGCTTTGAAAGAAAATTAAGATATGTAAGAAGGAAAAGTAGGAATTAGGGTCCGCATAGTTGATACATATATAAAGAAACATAGACTTGTGTCTCATTGGATGGGGCCTTGCTATGAATTCTTTTAAGAAAGAATCTTCCAGGAGGGAGGGAGGGGATAGAGCATTGCTGAAAAAGAAACTAAATGATTGAATCTTCTATTGGATTTAAAACAATGCTTGCCATTTCTATATTGACATTCAAAAGATATTTTCAAGGTATATGGCCTCCCACCAATGCCTGTAAAATTGTATTTTCAATACTGCCCTGACAGAAAATAGGACAAGGAAATGTTTCAAGAAGCTTGCCCAAAGGATCCTGAACAAACAGCCTGCAGTGTGATGGAAATATGCCTGGCTACAGGCAAAAATCCTAGTTATACAGAGTAAAGAGAACTTTGTTGTTTTCAAGATATTTGTATATAATAACTTGCAGCTCTTGTAACTACTGTTTAACAAGCTAGTTTCCAATCTTATTCCTACTTACAAGTAAGCCCACTAAAAGGAGTAAGAGTTAAAATAAACCTACTGCAGGAAACTAAGGTTGGACTAATATTGGATACTACTTCAAGAATAAAAACTTACTAAAAACTTATTGGAATTGCTAGAAGACAAGAATGATCAGCTCTCTTTCAAGGTAAACTGTATTATGCGTCTCTTTTGGATCAGAAATGGTAAAGTTTGTAAAACCTTATGCTTGTAATAAGAATTCCCCAATAAGATGTAAACAGAAATCCACAAAAACTGTGCTATCATGCATAGGTCCTTGACCAAATTGACATGTATGCGAGTAGCCATGGCAAAGAAACATGCTATCTACTAGGAGCCAGTAACAGAAACAACATTTTATGCATAAACTGCAATCATTTATAGGTTCTTAGTGGATTATTATTTGCCTTTATATCCGGTGGTTCCTTCTTCTGGAAAGGAACCCAGGGGGCTTACAAGGCTCTTTCCATTTTATCCTCAGAACAACAACCCTGTGAGGTAGATTAGGCTGCGAGGGAGTGACTGGCCCAAAGCCACCCTGTAAGCTTCATGGCCCAGCGGAAAGGAAACCTCAATCCCAACACATTCAGGTACTGATATGATTCTACCTGCAAAAACCTAAGCCAGAAAATCTAGGGGCAAAGTGACTTTTTTACATTAAAATTCTGAAGTATACAGGTAACAGTTCTGAACTGGGGTGTAGATGCATTTCATGATCTGATGGAAGATGTGCTTGTAATGGATAATGTGAAGCTACTAGGTGTTATAATCAGCTAGACCAGGGGTCCTCAAACTTTTTCAACGGGGGCCAGTTGAAAGGTGCTGGGGCATGGGCCGACAAGGCAGTGCCAGCGGGGGGCACAGGCCGGGGGTGGGGGGGCACATGCACGCGGTGAGGTGAGATGGGGGTGGGCACAGGCGGTGAGCGTGCACGGCGAGGCAGCAGCTTGCTTGCATGGAGATCGTTTTCTCTGAGCGAGTCCAAAACAATCTCTGAGCAAGCTGCCAGCTTGGTGTGCGTGTGTGTGTGGCAAGTCCAGAACCTCTGAGGTGGGCCGGGTAAATGGGCATGGTGGGCTGGATCCAGCCCGCGGGCTGTAGTTTGAGGACCCATGGGCTAGACTATGCTTTGATCGACTAGCATAGTTATGGGCAACATCAGGCCCAGAGGCCAAACCCAGACCTTCTAGGCTCCGACCTGACCCTTTGAGAGCCCTCAAATGCCCCCTGCCCTTTCCCAGACCGATTGTCCAGAGGTTTTACAGTTTTTCCCCATTCTAAAAGGCTAAAATGCTCCTCCTTCACTTCATTACCAGCAGCAAGGGAATGAAAGTATAATATAGTGGGAGGTTTTGTATTTTTGGCTTCAGACCTTTTGTCTGTTAACCTCATTCTCTTTGCCTTTGGCCTGTCCACTTCTGGAATATGCCCCAAAAGTTTCTCTGAAGTTGGATTCAACCCTGCCTGAAAGAGGTTCCTGACCCCAGATCCAGTTATGGCAGATCCATGTTCCAATCCTCCCTTCCCAATTTTGGTTTGCTCTGTACCTTATTTTTAATATATGCAGTAATAACAACTCTGGATGACAAGCAGGATCTCTTTTTTGAGGAAGAACAACCTTGTGGAAGATGATGCATGTTTTGACCACTGCATGCATCTCTGAAAATCAAAGCATCTTGTGTTTTAACCCTACCAATTGACGGCAGGAGGGGGGGGGCGATTCACACGTGAGTATGTAAAAAAGAGAAAAAAGTTCTCATTTAAAAGGTCCAAGCAGAATATTTTCTGAAGCTGTGTCATAGAAAGAGCCTCTTTCTTCTTAGGAAGTCCTAAGATCCCTGCCACCTAACTTGATGGAAAGCTTTTGTATTTATTGTTTGAAACCCACCCAGGGAGCTGTGCAGCTAATGGGGTGGGAATCTAATAAATAAATATTAGTATTTCAGCTGCCTAGTAGTTATGGTGTGCTATCGTCACAATGTGTTAAGAGTTTGCCACTGAAGTGGAGTTAGTTCTTTGTTAGTGCCATACTAAACATGCCAATGGCTCTTTGCTTCTAGAGAGCTGCCACATTTCGTCTGCTGTAATCCTGCTTCTAACTTGTAGGACCTCTTGACAACATGAAATTGAGGCCTGAATGTTTAAATATATAAAGTTTATTTCTTTCCCTTTACAATTCAGACTTAGAAGCTTAGCTATCCAAGGCAATGACTGTTTCTGAGTCTCACTGAGCATTTAAACCTCTGAAGAATGCACTTCACATCTGATTGTTTATACTTGACGTCAGGTGTTGACTGCTGTTAAGATCTCAGTCATACCCTTTAATTCACAAGCTGCAGTGTTCTTTGGCAATTGCATAATTAATCATGACTGGCAATGACATAATTCCTCTAAAGGAAAGAACTATTCTGGTTCATCATAACAACTTAAAATTGACAAATAACAAGTGTGCAATTGTTGTGCTATATCATGATTGCCTGGAAAGGTCATACATGTCAACGGAATTTAAGTCAGATGGCTTGTCCCAAAATGTATCTGGAAAGAATGATTTTTTTCTTATTCATCCTAGGCTGAATTTCAGTATTCTGTACATAGCTGAATACTCTAGGGTCACTTCCAGATAAAAACTTTACCATGTAATCATTCCGCCTCATTCATGGAAATTTGTGGGGGGTCCAGATGTTGCCATCCATTTGCAACAATCTCATGTTTTCCCACAGCTTCTTCCATTAAAAAAAAACAACAACTACAAAATATCCGTTAAGGTGGGAAAGAAGGAATAGCTATGCAACTGAGAGAGAACCCTCAAACTGGAAGCACCCTAAGTCAACTTCACTGTATCTGGAAATATATTTCAGCAATGTGTTTAGTGCTGGAGTGTAGAACCCTTTTTGTCCAAAGACAAGAATAAAAAAAGTAAAAGAAATGTAGGTGTCTGGAAGGTTTAATATGAGAGAATATCTGTAAGATAAATCATGCTATCTCAGACAAAAGGAAAATAAATCCACATGTCCTATGTAAGAATTCTGTGATATAACAAATTCTTTGCTGTAAGAATACATTCAGGGCAGTTAAAGTGGTTTACGCACTTACAGTAAACTAAGCTTGTACTTCTGTGCCACAATGGAGCCGACATTAGGCACCTCCTGCTCTAAACGCAAGAGGATGCCAGACATGACCTGAGGGACAGCACAGGTTCCAAAGCTTCACCAACCTGCTCATTGCTATCAGCAAAGGAGGGACTATCCCCGGGGCTTCCAAAAACATTTGCTTTAGGAAAGCAAAGAGGGCAGGTCTTTGGGAATGAGGCCTAGTGCTGCTATGCATCAGCAAGATGACACAATGCTAATATTTGTTCTCAGTTAGAATATATAATAATGTTTGAAAATTACAAGCAGGGGTTATTTTCCTAAGTACTGTATAGAAATGTAGCAAAAAGGCAACAGTTATAAAAAATAAAGGTTTTACTTGAGTTCTTAGGACTCATTTCCTCAGGTTTACTGTAAAAATTCCTCTATCCAGATATAGATTTAAAATTGCATTAAATGTGGTCTCCATGCCCTATCACCTGAATTCCACAAAGCAATATTTATAGCATATCTATATTACTGACAAAAGAAAAAAATGCAATGCTTTAAAATGTCAGTTTCATTTCTTAAAGTGCCTTATTTCCTTTGAGCTTTTAAACAGTCCTCTTTATATTTTAAAATGAGACAGAATAAAAGAATACTGACTTTATATGAAACTATGTTTTTAGAAAGCATCCATATTTACATAGGTTTTGGAGTGGGCCCCAACTGAAAATATCTGTAGAAAAAAAATACAAAACAAAAAATCCCAAAGCCAACCAGTAACACAGCAACTCAAAAGCAAAGTGTCAAAAGGAAAAAAAAAAACTTTTCAGAGGCTTTCAGCACTATCCCCTTGAGATCCAAGTGTAAACGGTTTTATCTCTGAAAAGGCATTTTACTTGAGACTTCACTAATCGGAACTGATTGCAGCCATACTCTAAAACAGAGACTGGGCTGTGGGTGGGTGTACCACCTTTTGACCTCTCTGGGAAATAAGAGTATCTATTTAGACAAGTTCAACTTTTGCATTGGGATAAACAGCTACCACATCATATCCTTCTGGTGGCTTAACCCTTTCCTTGGCATGCGTTTCACAGTACAGCTGTTCCTCAATGAAGAAGTAACCTCTTTGCTTCAGGTTGAGTCCGCAGTCATCACACATGAAACATTCTGGATGGTAGAGCTTGTCACGGGCTTTCACTATTGTGCCACTATCAGAGTGCAGGAAAGAAGATAAGATTAGTAATGGAAACAGTTAGGTTACAAATATTGACTGCATGTTGTGTTAGTGGCCTGCCTTTCGTGCATCCCATGGAAGAGAGAGCTGCACCTGCTCCCACCCCATTTCCCCTGCACAATCCATGCTGCTTCTCCTTCTACAGTAAATAATCTGCCTTAAAGTGTAATTTAGCATTGGCTTCACAGAGAGCAACCCACTTTCCCTTGCTCTTGCACTTGTATTTCAGGTAGGAACACCTCTCTTCCGGGGCAATGCCTGTGGGCCCCAGCCACATTTCGCAGCTTCATCTGCCTTGGAATCAAAAGCTGTGTGTGAAGTGCTACTTGAGATACAATAGTGAGCTTCCTTCTGTCATGGTGGGCCCTGTGCACGTCAGAATGACCAAAGCTTTGGATCAAGACAACAACACAGATTAATAACAAAGCCTTGAAAATGTTCAGCCATTCTACTCTGGTATTTTTGCCCTGTGTGTAATACTGCTTTATTGTAAACAATTTTGGCAAAATTTTACCGTGAAGCAGATGGCATGTTCATTGCTTAGTTTTTCCAAAGAGTACATTAAACATTGGGGAGTTTCTTGGGGGAGTTTCAAGTACTTACACAATTCCATTGCCACATCTGGTACACTGAGGGAGCATCTGTAAGCCAGATATGGATCCACCCAGTTTAGATACAGAAGTTTTAACATGTCTTGGACTAGTCAGTCGGTCATGTTTTTCACCTGGGAAGAATGTAAGACAATTCATTGGAGTTATCTATTTAAGGCCTATAGAATGTTCCTAATATGAAAATAACTTATCTAGTGAAATAATTTACTCTGAAACTCTATAGGGAAAGGTAGGCTGAAAGCGTTATCGTGGGATAGCCCTCTCAGATAAATTTCCATCTCCCTTGCCATAGGATAAATGAAGAAGTTCTAAAGTGGCACTGATGCTTCTTTATTTATTTCTTAGTAAACATGGCTAGGAAGGGGCTGTAAATGTGATGACAGAAGTGTTAGGTCAGAAGGTTCCATGTGATAAGAGCATATTTATTTGAAAAACGGTGGCATGACAATCCACATCGAAGCCGCATGTGAAATGGATCTGATTAAATGGATTAGAACTTGAACTTGACCTTTTGTGAAATGCTGATGTTAAAGAACTGATGGAGAAAGAAGGAATCGTGGTAAGAAAGTCTTGTTAAGCCATGTATGAAACAACTTAGTGTGATACACATGAAAAAGCTTAGACCTCTTGCTGAGCAAGGGAAATAAAGCCCAGCAACAGCACTGCTAAGTGCACTTTTATTAGCTGGGGAGATTTATATGCTTTATTGCATGTCATGGCTCAGGAAGACTGTTGAGGATCTGTAACGTAAGACAGCATGTTGGAGGTTTATTCTTTTTGGGGGTTAGGTTTTATTTCATGTGCATTTGGAACCAATTGAGGCAGGAGGGAACAGAAACAACAAACTTTAAATATGAGATATTAAAGCATCCTGTAATATTCACGTATGTGCATTTACATGCATGCCTAAGCCTTGTGTTGCCTTGCCACCTCATTTCACAGACACACACAACTTGCAGATATGCACATGTTATGACTGACATATGAGGGGGATTTTAATCAGAAGTGTGATATGCACATAACTGATGGATGAACAACCTCCATACCGAATTGGTGAAATAGTTACTCACAGACTACTCTAGCACGCAGAGTCCAAAATACAGACTTAGTTTTAATGATTGTTATTCTCAAAAGATACAGAAGAGAAAGATGGCTTGCTTATTATCCCCACCTGCTAGCACGTGGCGCAGTACACGTGTTCAAATAAGTTTAACAAACAAGAGATAAAGAGAGATGAGAACTGGGGAGATGAGTGTTTTTCAAATAAAAAGTGGGAGGTTACACTATGAAGATAGCTGTGCCGGAAATTACAAGGCAATGTAGCCAAGAAAGCTCAGTTTTGGTGGCAAGGGTGGAAATGGATAGATTTAGGAGAAAAAGAAGAGAAATAGAACAGAGGTATCATTACCTGTTTTAAGGGAAAGGGAAACTAAAGGACCAAATAAATGCACCTATTAAACTGATATATGCTCAGAAGCTCTGATTGAAAACCCTTCAAAATAGCCATTTACAACATTTAGGGGAAAGTAGAGAGAGAGATTCAGAAGTTGTGCAGGAATGAACTGCATTCATGGCTGTTTTTCTCCTTTGTTTCTGCAAGTCCCTGCCTCTCAAATTTATGTCCCTTAACTAGGCAGCTACATAACTTTGTTTAAAAAAAGACTGAACAATCCCAATCATTCTTTTCCTGCTTTGTGGTTTGAGGGCTCATCTTTCATGGTTGAGGGGCACCTACTGAGGTAACTCTTACATTTCTTTACAAATCCTGTTGGAAACCCTGCAGGAAATACATTTTATCAGTGATACAATTATTAAATTGTTACTGATTATTAAAAAGAAAAGGAAAAAAACCCTAGAACTTCTTAGACAAATTATTCTGTAGATGCCTTTTTTCAGTGTAACACCAACTTAAAAGGAGATTCTTAACATTTTAGAGATTATACCCTAGTGCTTCACAGACTTTGTATAAGAGTGCTGAGAGAACAGAAAGTTTGGTTTTGAAGCAACTGAAATAAAAATCAATTGGAGAAAAACGAACTAAAATCGGTCCATTTAAGTGCAAACACTGCATGTTGTATCATACCAGAAAAGTTCTCTCCCACCATATTACAAGCAAGATATTATTTTCAACCAGTCCAGCACCTTTTGGAATTCCTTGTATATAACTAGACTTGTGGCATATTTTCTTACAGTTTAGTGCTGTAGTGGCAGCAGTGACAAAAAGGCACAGGGGGAGCAAAATCTAAATAAATGTACGTATTTGACGTAGGCCCTGTTTTCAAGGTGTATGTACATTCACCAGTATTCCAGCCCAGCAGAACAAAAAAACAAACAAACAAAAAACTAGCTGTGAAATATTGACTGCAAAGATCAGCAGGAGAAGAAAGGAATGTATCTCTTGCGTCTGGCTCCATTTTTCCACTGTTGCGATTACAAGTTCTGGTGGTGGTAAGCAAGGTGGTTCATGGCATGGAAGACAATGACACTGCTGAGTTGCCGAAGGGAAGCCCCATCAACTGATGTCGCAGGGTACCAAACACATGGGGACTCGGCGGGGATGAACCACAGAGGCATGGAGCTGCGGAGTGGTGACCAGTGTGCACAGTGAGCGTGGAACAAGATGTCACCGCCCACACGAGGCACTGTGGACCAGTCAGCGCCTCCATGCCTCCCTCAAGCCTTCACAAGGTACAGATTCGGGAATCATTTCCCCAGTTTTCAAAGGGAGTAGCGTGGAGTTGCTGTCATGCCCTTAGCCAAACTTGCATGCAAAGAAAATGATGGATGCAGGTTATTAATAGTAGTGTGGTGCACAAAGAGTGGATCCATCCACCATGATTTAACAAGGTGAAAAGGAGTACTTTTAAAGCGGAATAAATTAGCTCTAAGAACCATTCAAATTAGAGATCTTGTTCTTAAACATTTTGTCTTTAACACACCTGCACATGTGTTAGAAAATGGGATGGCCTGGTGCCTACGCTGTACTCTTTTTTTGTGGCAGACCTCCTTATTTTCCCAGGCTTTTTAACCCTTCATTTTTGTTTTAAGACTGTTAGGGCATAATCCCATATCCTACCTGGAGAGTTACCATTATCTTATGCAGAGTGGGAAAACTGACTTCCCATCTTCTCACCTACAGAGGTTTTTGCCTGATTACCTGGAGTGCTTTGGAGGGGGAACGAGGGGGCAGGGGCCCTGGAGAGGCCTCAGGATAGCTCATATCCTGGTTTCTCCAATCTCTTGCCCTCTCCTCCCATTGGAATCGCTCCCTTTGCTCCTCTCCAAGGTCATGTTCCCAACCCAGTGAGCAGCTGGCACAATTACTTCCACACCATTGTGGCTGGGGGGCAAGCAGTCCAATTCAGAGCTCAGAGGTTGAGCACTCCACAAGGAGCTGCCATGTTTTCCTGGAATGATGCTATTTCCTAGCTATTTTGCAGTTAGCTGGAAGACTGGGAGTAGAGCTGCACTCTTGGCTCTGGCAGAGACCAAAAGACAGACAGACAGACAGACAGACAGACAGAGATACATTGCCTTCTCCAGCACTTAAGGTCCTCCTCCCGTGCACCATGCAGTTTTCAGTGGAACCCACTAAAAGTCCCAATGCATTCGTGTGCCTTCTTTATGAACTTGACTTCTCTCTCCCACCCATGATGCTCACCCAGCTGATCCACATCGCACCCTGCTGACCACCACTTTGCATTTGACTCTATTTGTGGCTATCAGATTTTTCAGTATGCTAAACTTTAAGTCACTCTGAATTTTAAGATAAAGCGGTATTCCTTTAAAAACACCTTAAAAGCTGGCATGTATTTTTTTTTTTTTTTACCATTCTCTCCAGCTTCCAACATGCCCTGTAGATACCGGAAGGATCCTGACTGCTTAGGTTCTGAAACGGGCTTTTCATAATCCTGCAGCATTTTGTATACATCTGAGTCCATGTCAATTCCATTTCTGTTTCTTGGTAGGGACCTTGAAGGGTCAGCACTATTAAAATACAAAAGATAAGCTGAGTAACATCTGCACACCAGAGAAGAAGCAAGTGAAGAACAGAGAAAGACAATCCCTTGTAAACTGAGGTTTTTAACATTTCCTAGTACTTTTGTTTCACTAAACATTGAATTTGGTCATTACAGTTCACCCATAAACAAATCCTATGTTTATTTTACTGGGAGTTCATTTAAAGCATTCCTCCTTCCCCTGCATTACGTTTTTTGCGCATACGTTACCTATTATGCAGAAAAAATGCACAGACTGTGAGGGCAAGCTGGAATACTCCCCACTCCACTTGCTACCGTGCAACAGGACTTAAGAGTGACCAATGAATATCTGTATTCCTGACAGGGCAGCTGCTGCAATTCATTATGAGTTGTTGTACCACACATGGATCATTTTTTAAAAAATGCATTAAATTAAATTACTGAAGGACTTGGGAGCCTTCCATCCATTGAAAAGTATCTGGCACTGGTGCCACTATCTGTTGTTGCCAAACATGGTCCCAAGTGTCCATGCTAAAAAATCTAAAACACTCTCATATAATCCAGTTTCCTTCTCAATTGGTTCACATTTTCTCAACTATCCATAATATATATTTTAGGAAAAGCCTCAAGGTTCAAACAATGTTAAAAAGCTAAATATAAATTATAACCATATGAGGCTTAAGAATCCAAACTTGCATCCAAGGCTGAGCTGAAATCCCATTTTGCTATTTCATTTGTGAGTGGTAAAATGATTGTGATCTCTGAAATTTGGGGGCTGAAACCAACAGTCATGGGCATTACCCGCAGAACCATTCCAGCAGCATCAGCAAAACCCCCGAAGTAACACTCCGATCTGGACATGGAACATTACAACCCACCATAGGCAGGTAGCCATGGAGGACTGTGGTCTCATCTAAACCAAAAACAGCATGGGATGGCTTGTTTTTCAGTAACAAATAACAGATCCATGGTTTCTAGGGTTGTTCGTGCCCATGATGGATTGTTGCATCACCCAAACCCAGGGGAATGATTTCTCTTATGGGTCATGCCAATCAGCTACAAAGCGGCTGAGAAAGAGCAACGTCTAGCCATGAAAGTGAAAGGAAGTATAATTGCCTTGCTATCTATTTGTGCTACTGTGCTACATGGCAGTGTCACCTAGCGGTTATGTGGTGTGGAAGTAGGAAAGCAAATGCTCTTTGTATGGTGCTTGGATCTCGGTTCTGGGATGAAACTGAAAATGGACACAATGCATTAACAGCTGTTTAACAGCCTTGGAAGAAAGGCTCTTATTTATCTTATATTTGGCATGGCAATGTCCACAAGTATGAGCCTGAACCAGCTGAGATATTGTAGTGTTTTACATTGTGAATGTGAGTAGCTTGGAAAGATATGCACACATGCATACCTATGTCTTTGGATATGGCTGTTTATATACTTGACCTATGGTTGAGATACATTTGGTTAATTCTGATATTGAATGATAAACAATACATTCAAATATATGTTCTTTGTGTAACATATTAATTGCATATTTTAGTCTATAGAGATAAATGTTGCATTATTAGGCTTTTCAATATTGTACAAGCTTATCTGTTTGCTTATTCTAATTCATGAGTTGTTGTTGATGTTTTTTATTGGTCTGGAGTTGGGATGTATGTCCTGTTTGGTTTGATCAAGTATCTAAGACTACAGTTCTACCTGGCAGCACGTATGATTTGAGCTTTAGCACCTTGAAAATTGTGGTGTGTGTGCTAAACATATGATTTGTCTTATCTCTGTGAGCTCTCCATTTCCCTGATTCACACAAAGTGCTGTTTGTGTGGTGCTAGGTGTTCAGCACTCCTGTAGTTGGTCCCCAGTAGGTTTTTGTTTCAAACCTGACTATTCAGTTATTACAAAAATGTCTTCTGCCATTTAAAAATAGATTCCCTATGCCGGTTTTTTAAAATGTGAAAATTTATCATGCTGATTGCAATTCTACACGGACCCATATGAACATATGCACAATGATCTAGTATGATTCTTATCTTTTGGCAAGTTTCCTTTAAGAATGAGGTTTTGACATGCTACTTTAGCAGTTCTAACACAGCCTTCCTTACTTGCATATCCTCCAGATGTTCTGGACTTCTACTCCCACCATGGCATGGTCAGAAATGGTAGGAGTTGAAATCCAAAATATATGGAGGGCACCATTATTATAACAGGTTAAGCAGGTTGCTTCTTTTAAGCAATACATGGAAGTACTTGCAAATGTGGGTCCTTTTGAGATTTTTAAGTTGGGGGGCACTAGTAACATGGTATGTCTTCAGTATGTGGGCAGATCAGCATCTTTGCTACTGTTTTTCCAAAGGAAATGAATGACAGCTTTGGTGCACATGAGACAGAGAGAAGAAAAGAGTGAGGAGTTTTTTATTGGGAAAAGAGAGCATGAATGGTTAATGTCTCTGTTCTCCTCCCCTTGACCCAGTGGCAGTTATTTGGAAAAGCATCTCCACTGTGATGTCTAGTTAGGCTCCCTTACCTTGGGGAAGATGTGAAATGGAGGCCACTCATTTGTGAAGCTAAACTGGAATCTGCATTGTTGTTTGTGTACAGCCGTGCAGGGTTATTGTACTGCGAGCTGGATATCTGCTTGTTGTCTGTTGGACTTCCTCCAGGTGAAAAGGTTGTTGGTCTTCTGTTTGGAACAGGCCCATTATCCTAAACAGAGAAAGAAACAGAAGTTTTGTAGCACAGCTTGCTGTTGCCAAAGTTAAACAACGTCTTCTGTTAAATGTCACTCCTGTAACAGTAGTCTGTGTGTAGCCTCTCGTCTCAGCTGCTCACAAAACTTCTTTAAATTATGTAGTCTGCTAGATAAAGAACCAATGGAGAAAAAAATGAAAATACAGGCTTGGGTTGAGGTATACAGGAAATGTATAATGTTGAATGTCTCCCACTCTTTGTTCAAATTGTGCTGCATTTAATTTAGGCTTTGACTGCAGTAAGTTTTCAAGTTTTTTGTAGCATGTGTCTTAGTCATTAACAAGACCACCGGGAAGGCTCCTCCATCTTAAATTCTAGCTGGTCTTATTGTGGGACACTCCATAGAATCTCAGAACAGTAGAGCTGGAAGGGACCAGAAGGCCATTGGGTCCGACCTCCTGCTCAGTTCAGGACTCCAAATTGAATAATCCCACTCAGAGGGCTGTCCAGTTGCATCAGTCTTGTGCTGTTGCACAACATGAACTACATCCCCTCAGAACTGACTGAAGGACCGGAAAGAACTTCTTCAGCTCACTTCTCCCCTTCCTTTTCGGAATGTTCTGGTTTCCTCTCCTCCGTCCACCCATCTCAATGGCAAATGCCAGTTGTCCGTGCTCACCAACCTGGGGCATGCCTGCTCTCCTGTTCCAGATCTCACTGGCTGCAGAAGCTGGCCACCACATTCCCTGCCCCACAGGGCCAGACTGGTGGCCCGAGGAAGGGTGAGCAGGAAGGAAGACAGTCGTCCTGGCTTGCTTTGCAACCCAGGCTCTGATTTAGCATGGAGTGACCACTGGCAGGAGGTGAGCCACCTGCTGCTGAACCCCACCCAGTAAAGCCCAAAATGGGAGAGAAAGGAATCCTCTGCTGGAAGGTGAGCTCCCTTCTATCACTTCTGTCATGCAGAAACTCTAGCATAAGTCAGAAATAATAAACTGCACTATAGGAAGGTTTGTACCTATGTCTATGGATGGACAGTTAGAACTATAGTGGTTTAATAAGTATGAAAGAAGAAATGTCATTTGATTAATTTACACATATAGTTTCTTGTCACAAATGCTAATTTTCAGCCAGGAAAAAGGTGCACTGAGAGCATCTTGCCCCAAAGAAATCCCAGCATACGGAAACACAACACAATGCACGCACAAAAATAAGGCAGAGCCAGCTAGGGGAAATTGTTGCTTTTATTTTCTATTTTATAGCTGCTCAGCAATCCCAGTTAGTCTAAGAATCCTCTACATCTCCTTGGCGGGATGATGAAGAAAGCATCCCTTGACATCCTACATGTTTCTTTAGCTTCCTTTTGTCTCCTTTTTGTTTTAATAACACAGAGAGTCATATTCTCCAGAGTGACATTTTATCCTAGGCATTTTGTAAACCACTTAGTATTAAACAAAATGATTTCTAAATCTGCACTGAAGTATTGTCTCCAAGCTTTCTAGAGGATATAAAACTTTACTGATGGGATGAGTTAGCATCAGGATGTTGAAATTCTTTTGACTGCAGCTCAAATATGCCATTTCTGACATATTTATCTATAAAGAACTGCTATCCTTGTTAAAACTACCTGTTTTCCCAGGGATGTTTTTTGTATGGCTGGATCATTTGAACATCAAAAAGCAAAGCCTTGGCAGACAGAAAAGCAGTAATTCCTCCAGGCAGATGTGGCTAGCAATTTTATATCATGTCTGGCAAAAGTGTCACACAGCTGTTTTTTTGGAGCATGCCCTCCTCACTGTGACACTTTTTAAGAGCTGAAATACTGATTAAAAGAAAGAAAGAGTTTTTAAAAGAAATTGGGATCACATTTCTGCTGATTTAGTTTGGAACTGAGCTGAAATTACTGTGACTTTCAAGGAGTCCATCAGAAGCAGCCACCTGTAATGAACAACAGTGTGCAGCAGCAAGCTGGGTGAAATCACCCAATTGCTACTTCTTTAAAGCGGCTATTTAAAATCCACATACACTTTTTACTGTTAGATGTTTTGTCACTGTTTTATTGGTCTTAAGATAATTACTCTGACATTGAAGAGCTGGGTTACAAATACTCTTAAAATAAATACGTAGATGGATAGATAAATCTCACAAAGATATTTGCCTCTCACAAACAGCTGCCATAAGCAGTGACATTAAAAAGTATTAATTTTGCTATCAGGCTCAGTGGAAGTAACTCTGAAGAGGGCAATAAGGAAAAGCAGGGTGCCTATGAGAACTTGGAGGTGTGGGTTTCTGTCTCTCATTTGGCCTCTTCCATCAGAGGAGTCCAGGATCCTTTGGTCTTTGGCTACCATTGTCCTGATTTTTAAACTCATCACTATCTTTTGGTGGTTCTCATCTGACCTAACTCCATCTGTATATCTATCCTTTCCTCTGCCCATGTAATTTTTCAGAGAACAGGGATGTGGAGGCAGTGTGGTGCAGTGGTTAAGAGCATGGGACTGGGACTCAGACGATCTGGGTTCTAGTCCTCACTCAGCCATGGAGCCAACTGGGTGACTTTGGGCCAGTCACAGCCTCTCAGCCCAACCTACCTCACAGGGTTGTTGTTGTGGGGATAAGATGGAGGAGGAGAATGATGTAAGCTGCCTCGAGCCCTTTGTAGGAAAAAGGCAGGATATAAATTGAAAAATAAATAAATAAATGTGGGCTGGAAAGAGTTTGCAAATTTCTGACTGGTTTCTGATTATGGCCAAATGCAAAGCTTTGTACACAACAGCAACAACAAAATGGTAAGTTTTTCAATTGCTTTGGATATCAAGATAGGCAAATACCAATTTCCTATTAAAAATGAGGTTATTTTCAGACTTTAGACAGCTCCCCTCATTAAAGCAGGTATTAAAATAATCTTCAGTAGCACTGGTTACATAGCCTTTGCTGAAATTTCTAAACTCTGCATACAGATTTATTTTCCTGAAGAAAACCTTCTTGATCTGTTACCGTATTTCCTACTGAGTCATGTCAGCTAGCATACAAGGTCTTTATAATTGTAAAAGCTTTGACAGGTATTTTGCTTTCCAAAGGAGAGTTACCATTTTTGATTTGATCAACTGTCTTGTTTCCCTTTTTTCCTCCTCTTGCCTAAATACTGACCCTGTGATGCTTGATAATGCAAACATAAGATTCGTTTATCTTTAGGCCCTGTATAATTTTTAAAATATCCTGTTTCTTTAAAAGGTAACTTAATGGTATTGCCAACCAATACTCATAACTGCGAACTCAGCAGTACAGTTGTAGAAAATGCAGTACAGAATTTGTAACCTGCTGAAAGAGTTCTGTTGGACTACTTAGCTGAGGTATACAGATGTAATAATAAATAAATAATACAGTATGAAACAATCAAAACCTGCTCTGGTTGTGGTACACAAAAGGCAAACAGCCTCTACTAATAGCAAAGACATGTGCCTTAAGAGTGAAGGCCATGACAAAGATGTTAGTACAAAACAGATCTGGTTCTGTATTTTTGGCTAATTTGAATGGAAAGAAATTAGAGCAGGCCCTTCCTCTGGCATCGTAAAGATCAGGAGAACTGGGATGCTTCCACTTCCCTTTTTTTACTGCCTCCAAGGCTCTCCAGGACTGTTACAAGTCCACTGCTGAAAAGTCTACTTTCTAGCCATTTGGTCAGACATGTTGCACTTCCTGAAGTGTGGCTGAAAAGAACCAACCCATCTATGGAACCAAACCTTCTCTAGAACATACATTTTCTTCATGGGCAGCAGGCTTATGTCATTGATAGGCATGCTCAGGCACCTGCTAAGAACCTACACCCCAGCAGGGGCCCACTGAAAAGAACCCCCTGATTTTGTTCCTCTTCTTCATCACTGCAACCTTCTTGTTCTCCCATCCCTTGGTCTTGCCCAGGTAAGGGGGATAGTGAGAAGGAGGAACAGCAGAGACCACTGCCTACGTGCTCACTGGCTCCCTCTGCCTGTCAGACAAGGAAGTGGTCACAATGATAACGGGCATGAGCAGTAACAGTTGGTGATGATATCAGTGAGAATCCGAGGGACAGTGCCTATGGACAGTGTCTTGCCCAAAGATCCTCAAAACTTGGAGCTGACACAGATTGCCAGTTTGAAGCCTGTTCTAGTTCAGATCCCCACAACCTGATTACACTAGTATATATTAGTAGAAGTACGGGGAAAAGAATAATATAGGGAGAGTGTATAAAGAATATATAGATCTATTATAGACAGTACTTTTTTTGTAAGAAAAATGGTGCCAGAACTCATGAAATTATTTACCTTTCGCACACAGTCAATCACTGTACACACACCCACACGTCAGTTGTGTAATGAAACATAATGGTTGCTGTTCACAGTAAGCACTCAGCGTGCGACCACACAACCAATCACAAGCTGAGCAGCGCCATCACAACCAGCGCGGATGAAGTACGCATGCATCGGATTCGACACACAAGCAGCCCGCATGCACTATTTTAATGATTTTGCCGCCAACCTGCTACACTTGACAGGGCGATTCAAATGTGGACCAAACATCAAATTATCAAAAGTTACTTTTAAAACTTGGAAAATCTGTTGAAAAAAAGTGCCGGAACTCCGTTCCGGTGCGTTCTATGACCAAAAAAGCACTGATTATAGATAAACTCTCTCTCTCTCTCTATATATATATATATGTGTGTGTGTGTGTGTGTGTGTGTGTGAGAGAGAGAGAGAGAGAGAGAGAGAGAGAGAGAGAGAGAGAGAGAATAATAATGAATGGGATGGTGTAAACTGGTGACCTGCAACATCAGGGGCTTGGACTTAATGGCTTTCTTGGTCCCTTCCAGCGCTATTATTCTATGAATATGATTTTGGCAGCTTTACTGAGCTTTTCCCGCTCCACATAGGCTGCAAGAGAAATTGCTTAAATTTTATCTTGAGTTAAAGGGTGAGATATTTCTCAAGGAAATTCAGTCTGCTATTGGGGGGTAAAATACCTACGATTTTCTGAACACCTACCCTTGAAACAGACTTGGGAGTGGGAAGGGAAAAAGCACTGCCAAACAGACAGTATTCATCTCCTCAAGACATGAGGCAATCTAGGAAGGACCTGTGCAGTCTCATGGCACTTTATCAGATTTCATGCTCTACATTTTGCTTTCTCACAGGCAGCTAAAGATAACATCTCTAGCACCCATTGTTCCACATCCAGTGTACTTGAAAGAGTCCAGGCTTGAGGAATGAGGCAGTTGGCCACATGTCCCATCTTGAAGAAGAAAACTATCAACAATCTGGCCAAGCCCTTCCCAAAAATAGCTGCATAGTCCTGTGGGAACAGACAACATCAGTGGTAGCTCTGTGCCTAGACTTTGGCCTATGATAGGATGGGATCCAAATTTATTCTGCAAGTGGAGCTGACACTGTTAATAGAATAAAACTTCCCTGCCCTCTTCTCTCCTCAGCTCTGCACCTCTGCCCCCCAGGTGCCTCCCACATCTGCTATGGATTTGCTATAGATATGGAGGGGACTCAGTGGGTTGTAGCCTTATTTTGAAGAACTACAGAATCAAATGTCCAGTATGGTTTACTCTGTTGTGAATGAATTTAAGTACTGTGGCTCAATCTCTTATTTATATTAAAGCAAAAACTCATTCTTTAGATTAGAATTCAAAGCAACCATTTTGGACACATCCACCACCACAGCGAAGTCAGGAAAAATGCTAGCTTAAATGTACACTAGATTGATTGGGCTCAGGAGGTTACCCTAATGGCTGCCTTCATCTGCAAAGTCCTACCCTTACAATCAGTACTGCTTTGGAGTAACCGCTTATGTGTCCAGGGCCTTCTTAGTAATAGCTCCACAGTTATGGAACTATCATCAACTTGACTTGTCCTTAGCCTCCTCAGAACAGGCCTTGATTAAATATATCTTCATTTCTGCCTTTCCTGTAAACTTTGAAAGGCTTGGGTGACTGGTAGTAGTTTTCCTCTCAGTAGTTGTACATCTGTATGACCTAGTATGACCCTTATGCTTCACTTTATGATGCTTAGCCCTAAAAACTTGGTTACAAGTATAAGGAAGGAAGGAAGGAAGGAAGGAAGGAAAATCCTGACCATGAAGTATGCTAAGGCCTTCTTCAGATCAAGGGGTATATACATTTTACCTTTCAAAAAATAAAAAAACTAGTTATTTTTTAAAGGCCCTATTGAATTCACACACTTCACACATAGAACTATTCCTCTTAAAAACATTCTCAGGTTACATTGGAGTACCTGGACTTAAAAGAAAGTGTGTGACAAACTGCTGAAACAAGGATTTTAAGTTGATGTTTGGAATGCCATATTCCTGCAGGCTTCCATATGGGCACCAGGAGATATTACTACCACATGAAGTTTTGAAACCATGGGTGGGCAACTCAAGACCCTCCAAATGTTTTGACCCAGGCCACACTTCACAGCATCCTTCAGCAGTGGCTGCAAGGAATTCGAGGACAAAGCATCTAGAGGGCCACACATTGCATTAAAGAAATACTGGTGTTTCATCACCAGTCTGTTCTAGCTTGCCTAGCCCTTTACACCTCACTTGTTTTCTGGCTGGCACCACCAGTTCATGATCTCTGATCCTTTAAGGGGGAAGGGGGAGGGTATTAAAGTATAGATGCATTGAGCTAAAAGGGTGGTCACAGTCACCCCATGTCTACTCTTACCAGTGTGAACAGAGGATCCGCCACTTTGCTTCCTTACTACTTCTTTAGATTGTTCTCTAATTTCTCATAGAAATTTATTTATTTATTTATTAAAACATTTCTATGCCACCCCTTGCCGAAGCCTCGGGGCGGCTCACAAATTTAGATAATACCTATTTCCCCTGTTTGTTACCTTTTAAGAGACTAAGACAGTGCATAATGCTTTTAGCAGTGCAAAAGGACGGCAAAGTAAATGCATATCATAGTAACAGTAACACTGGCAGCAAGTATGTCAGTATATCAAAAACCCAGTTAAGTGCTATCTCTGAAGAGGTATTTTAAATCGCCTGGTACATTTGAAGCTACTGGATTTCCTTCCAGTAAATCTTTTCATTAAGGCCTACATTCGACAAGCTTTATACATGTTCAGCAGTATCTTGCTTCAAAATGCAGGTTCCCAAAAGGAAAAAAAAAAATTGGCACAATTACTTATGCTCATTTCTGTTTGGATTTGGATGTATACATGCGATTTCCTTTCCTATTAGAAAAAGTGAGGTCATCTGACATCGTATTACAAACTTCTCCAGAAAAGAAATAAAACAATGAATTAACTGACCATTAGAAAAAGACATCTTGCAAAGGGTTCAGATATATGGGTAAGTTGAAAAAGCCGATTCCTTTAAGCCTTTGGTTCTGATAGCCACTGAACTGGGGTGGGGAGAGTTTTGGACCCGGGTCTGAAAGATCTGGGTTCTAGCCAGCACTTGGCCATGAAGCTCTCTGGGTGACTTTGGGCCAGTCACTCACTTTCAGCCTCACGTACCTCACAGTGCTATTGTTGTGAAAATACATACATCAATAGTTTTAATTTCTTGTAAACCGCCCAGAGCTATGGGAATGGGGTTAAGATAAATAAAAGTGTATCTATGTAAGCTGCCTTGGGCTCCTCACAAGAAGAAGATAGGTGGGATATAAATGGAGTGTATTAGTAAATAACAGCAACTGTGTACTCACTACCAACCCCATTAACTTCTGTGTTAAAATGCATCAGATTGAGCTGCACAACTCCAAATTTTGCAGAAATAATTTGCACAATAAAAAGCAGTATTTGTTTCACATTTATGTTATACAATATTTGCATTAAATATCAATAAATATATAGTGACTACTTACTTGTATCTTTCTGCACCAGTTTCTGCAGTTGTTTATATAAATTGTGATCTTTTTCATTAAAACTTATTAATTTCAAGAGGCCAGTTCAAGCAATCCAGTTTAATTGCTATATTTTATGCAAATAAAGGCTGTGTTTTCTTTGTAGGTGAGTTAACTATTTATAAAAGTGGGGGGAGAGAGAGAGAGAGAGAGAGAGAGAGAGAGAGAGAGAGAGAGAGAGCATTCCAACTGGGTGACTTTGGGCCAATCACAGACCCTCAGCCCAACCTACCTCACAGAGTTGTTGTTGTGGGGTAAGATCAAGAGCAGGAGGAGGAGAATTATGTAAACTTCTTTGAGTTCTTTAAAGGAAGGAAAGAAAAAAGTCGGGATATGCAGCTAATAAAATAAATAAAATAAATTACACAGAAGTGTACTAAATATAAATGGTGTGGTAAAAGTGGATAGGAAAACATTTTCCCTCCCTCCCTCCCTCATAATACTTCTTCCTAGAAAGCTGATTGGTGGGTGATTCAGGACTGGTAAAAGGAAGGACCTCTGCACTTGCTCAGGATGCCACCCATTTGGGATGGCTTAAAACCACAATGGAAAAAAATCCATGCAGAGTAAGGCTAACAATAGCGTCTAGCTGCTGGCTATATGCTGCTTCCAGTATCAGAGGCCATATGCCTATATACACCCATTACTGGGGGACATGGTTGGGAAGGTGCTGCTGCACTCAGGTCTTCCCAATGGGTTTCCTAGGGGTGGCTGCTTTGCTACTCCGCAAAGTATGCTGTGCTAGAAGGAGTCTTGGTCCACCCCATGACTCTTCTGTTCTTGGAAGAGAGTCGTGCAGGATTCCGCCCTGACCAGTGCCATTTATAGGATTATACTGGGTCCAGTGCAGTGTGAACTCTGCAAACTGGATGGTGTTATAGGCAGAAGAGGGGCAATTTTGTAGATTCCCTCTCCTTCTGAGGATCCACGCGTGCTTTGGAGGGTTTGGAGGCCCTCTGGTATTGTGTGTGAGGTGATACTAGGGACTGTGGGAGAAATGCCTTCCCACTTCCTTCCTCCAGCAGGGAACTCCATTAGCATCCTGTTTCTTCTGTCAATACACAGAGTCCTTCATTCACAGATAGGCAAGACTGGACCCATCTCACTGGATCTTCAAGGAACAGCAGCGAGTGCCAGTGTGGACTAGTGGTTAAGGGTGTGGGACTGGGACTCAAGCTACCTGGGTTGTAGTCCCCACTTGGCCATGGAGCTCACTAGGTCACTGGGCCAGTTACAAACACACATCCAAGCTACCTCATCAAGTTGTTGTGAGGGTAAGACAGAGAGGAGGAGGAGGAGGAGGAGGAGGAGGAAAGCTGCTTTGAGTTCTTTAAAAAAGGAAATGGTGGGATAGAAATCTAACCAATAAATATAAAACAGGGGGAGGGGGGAACCTTACGAGTATATAGCTTCACTCTAAAAGACAATTCTGGAGATCCAAAGTCTTTCTCATTCTGTCTGCTATGCAAACATTAACCAAAAAAGCAACCACTATAAAGTATCCATAAGAGTAGCTGTAACCCCAAGAAAGCTTGAAGTGTATTCAATATGTGTTTTGACATTGATCAATGGAAAATCAAATAACCAGAAAAGAACTTTGGCTCCAGTCGCACCATTTAACTTCAAGATTTTTTCTTGTTGTTAATATGAAAGTTTCTTAAATTGGGGCTTAGCAAAATATCTCATTTCCTTAAAATGGAAAGTCTTAAACTGAGATAGAAAAATGCTGCTTTATGAGTGTTCAGGTTTGCCTCATATTTATTTAATACTTTTTAAAGGAGATGAAATGTTTCCTATAATTGAGATACAGCAAATGCTCTAGCTGCAGACCCAAGTTTAATATTATGAACATAACTACTCTTTTATGAGTATTTAACTTCAGTACCCTGCCAGGTGCTAGTACATAGCAGAGTATGTATGTATACCTACAATTTCAGCAGAAAAGACAGGACAAGGGTCCAGAAAAAGAACAAAGAGGGACAGCAGACTTTCAAAAATGACAAAGAGAATATAATCTGGATGTTACTATGTTCTGAAACACATATCCAAGCAGAGTATGCATATGGCTTTTTATCAGAATAAAGAATTTACAATGACCTTCAACCAAATTGGATGAGCAAAGCAAATACATAATTAGTAATCCCTGGAATTCTTGATTAACTCTATCTTTAAGCAAAGCATTTGGATCAAGCAAAGTAACTTTAATATTAATATCTAGGTCTCATCATAAGGAATGTTGGAGAGAATAGCAAAGTTTTCTCTCCTACACATGCTTAAAATGGAATAGTTATCATGTTTTACACTCTTTTTATATAGAATCAACACAGATATAAAATACATTCGTGGTTTAAAATATTTGACATGGAGAACACGGAACTGGAATGTTATCTGCCTCTGGGGAAGTCTGTAGGATTCAGTATTTCAGAAGATATTAAGTCAGGGATTTGCACATGCACCTCTCCTCCTCGTTACACTATTAACAATGCGATTTGGAGGGTGCCAGCACCAAGTTTGTATGCTTCTTCTTGCCATTTTTTCCTGAACTCCTTTTAAAGCTGTTTGGAGCGTGTTTTCCTTCCCGAAAAGAATTCACCGTAGGGTCCCTATTTCAAAACTATCTAGAATAATAATTAGTGCTTGGCTTTCTGTCCTCCCAAGTCTAATTTGATGCACATATACTTTAGCAGGTGGAGCAACCTTTTAAGGACCTCTCTGCTTTGCTATCTATTGCTTTCTTAGCGCTTTTGTTTTCTTTTTCTATGCCTTGTTTAATATAACCTTTTTATCTTCAACAATTCGTTCAGTTATAGATTCACATTAATAGACAAGGGGTTGGTTACTCACTGAAGTATCCAAGAGGAGCTTTATCCTACCTTGATTCAAGAATTTACTTGTCTACTGCAGATATGAAGAAATAGTGGCCTTTTAAGATATTGCTGGATAGCAACTGCCATCTAGCTAGAAAAGTCGATTGTAAAGGATGGCAGAGTATCCAACTTCATCTGGGGAGTCACATATTCCTCCTCCCTGTTCCACAGGCTGCTGCTGTGAACCTTCCACTGCTAAGGCCAGGGCTGCATGAAGCCAGTTTGGCTGAAAATGAATGAAAAATAGCTGCCACCTGCATAAGGTGTTTAGCCAACTCTGTGTTCTCCGACTCAGCCAAAGCTGGGCCTGGCTGTTCACACAGTGCACCAGTTGACTACATATGTTTCTTGTAAGCTTTGTTCTGATTAAATACAAGGTGATTGGATCTGTTGCTGGAAAAAACCAGACAAAATAAAAATATGATACATGCTTTGCCCTCGTATGCTGTTAAAAAATCTTTCTCCCCTTGCCTAATTTGTGCTTCATAGTCCTTTTCTGTGCCTTTGTTCCTGGACCCTAGTCCTGCCTGCCTCCTATGAACAATCTTCATTTTGTCTGCAGTTTTGATTTGCTTGCCCTTCTTCTTTTATGCTGGCTTGCACCACCTTTAATCAAGTGATTTGGTTGTGTCCTGACTTTTATGCTCTTGTATGATGCCTTTGCAGCTTGACCTGAACTGGCCTTGGCTCTGTGTGTCTTTCCTACATAGCTTGGCCAGTGACCAGATCATGACAGAGCACTTATTCTTTGTAGAATCAGAGATTAGGAAGTTGCAAGTTCCTTTAAAAATAATGGAAAGTAAATCTGAAAGACAAGTAACAGCCTAAGATGCCAGAAAGTTCCTTCTAGTATGTATGCCTGAAACCAAGAGCAATGATAATTATGTGTGGATTTAGAAGAGAGAGATAAGAATGAAACATTCTGAGCTCCCCTTCTTTATCAATCTAATTTATCTCTTCCTTGAATGGGTCTCCCTTTCCTTAATGTATTCTATTTCCCTTTCTCTCTTTCTATTTTATTAGCAAGCGCATGTTGGACATTTTGAAAGTAGGATGAGCAACAAGTCCTCTTTCTTTGTTTCATGAACTACAATGCCTAATATTAATGCCATTCTTATGCCATTCTTAAACAATTTATATTGTTTGTTTTTAATTATTGCTCCCTTTTGCATTTTCTGGTTCTTCCCAACCATCCACAATAATACATAGTCTTTATATTATATTCTGTATAAATCTCTAAAAGATTTTTAGGCACAGTATATCAATAAACAACTTAATTTGTTTTCATTAAACAACTGAAATTCTTCTCTGGTCATGTTTTCTTCTGACTAAAGAGCTGCAATAGTGCAAATCTGAACTCGGGTAAGATTACCAAATTAACAGTATATCGTTCATTAGTCAGTTCCTTGTGTATTACCAGTGCAACTTGACCTGAACAAACCCAGCCCGTCTGCTGTTCTTACAAACTGGGTAGGTTTGTACAACATGACATAAAATACAGAGTTGCTTGTTGTGTGAACCCAAACACAGTTAATTTTAACTAACATTGGTTGAAATAAACCATGTTCAAACCACAGGGGTTATGAAATGGACTTATTTCAACAAACCATGATTACGATTAACCACAATTCACGATTCAAATGTAAACTTCAACTGCAATAATCTAAACTGTGAATGAAACCTTCCAGTCTCCTCTTTGTAGGCCACAAAGATGTGAGGATTTGAGCCTAGCTACTCGACTGAACTTTTCTCACCTGCCTAACCCCTTTCTTCTGCCCGCTGCCTTATTTGCACCTTTTCTTAGGCTTCAGCCTTGATCCGCTCCTGCTTGCCTTCCCTGTCTGCTATAGTTCATCCCTGTTGCTAGTGTTCACATGTCCTTCTCAGCCATTAATCAACCCCTACCCTCAGTTCAGGAATTTTTGTTCTTTTCCTTAGGGCAGCATTCTCCAACATAGTATTCTGCAGGTATTTTTGACTACAATACCCAGGACACTTGACCCTGACATGCTGGGTTGGACTGATGGGGGTTGTAGTCCAAATCTCTTTTCAAGGGTGTCTTAGGGCAGCTGAGAGTTAGAGAAGGCAGCACAGAGCTGCTAGGCCTCTAACGCTTGCAGAAACTGGGCTGTTTCTTTTCCTTTCCACACAGCTTTCAGGCTGATTTGGGTGAGAGGGGAGGCATGGACTTGGTTATTAGAGGATTAGGTCACAATTTTCATTCTGTACTACAAATTACAGAATTTATAAAGATTGCACTGTGATAAACTTGATTGCATCAATCTCTTACAGAGCAATTTTCCATAGTGGTTGCACGAAATCAGAACATAAATCCTAGCTCAGAAAAAATTGGTGCAATTTAACTTGCCATGAGGGAATTAATTGTATACATTCTGGAACAAAAAGTGCTCATGAGAGACAAAACTGGAGAAAGAAAGCTACAGTGATGTGAACAAAGTCAGAAATGATACACACTCCCCTCATGCCTTTGCAGGGATAAATTAAAACCTTACGAGCTTGTCCTCAGGCACACATACCACAAAATACCCCAAATTAAAACAATATACATTTGATCCCCAAAACAGAGAAAACATCAGCAAAGAAAAGCCATTTCCATATGGTTTAGAGAATCTTCCTTTCTGTCTCTTGAGATTAATGCACTTCAGTTGTGTTATATTTGAAAAGCACTTGCACCAAGTAATCAAAACTACAATGAAGTGTCTTATAAGCTACTAATAACAAGACAGACCTGAATATCTGTACCTTGGTTTACTCATTCTTTACATTTTCCCATCCATAGTACTGTGTCAATTGAGAAAACCATGAAGAATTGAAATGCTCCAGATACCCACATCAAAACATTTTTAGCTGAAACAGCCTCACAATACATTCACAGAACCTTGAACACTCCAGCCAGATGCATCAGGATTACATTTTATAATAAGAGTATATAAACACTCTGAGTTAAATCTTGGCTGAAGAATTTGACTTGGGATATTGGGATTTCCCTGTTTAGGCTGGTGTGAAAGTTATAAAATACATTTTTCAGCAATCTGCGGTTTCACCCATGTAACTGAAACCTGCAATAGAGCCTTATGTGTGTTGTTTGCTTAGCAATGCAACTGTAAGGAAAGCACAGCCTATTTCTATACAGTTGCACATCAGCAGCCAGGATATCAGCAAATCAGGCAAATGTTGTAGAAGAAGTTCTAACATAAACCTAGATTCTTTGGCAGGACAGACTTGCAGTAAAGATACATCCTCAGTGTGGAAGCATTCTGAAACTAGTTTAGCTCAATCTCTGTTTAGAATGCTGCATTGTTTATATAAATAAAGATTTTAATAGCATCATCATTTCTTCCGTTGAGGCAAAAATCCCTGCTTTAAACACAACCAAGAGACTACCTGTTCTGGTAACTGCTGTCACTGGGGAGTGTCTCAGAAAAGTTCAGACCATCTTGAACTTACCCATATTAGCTTATACAGCAAAGTAGTCACAAGTACACTGCACACATGCTCTGAATTCAGCACAAAATAGCTTTTGGCTTGCCACCAGGAATAAAAGGGAATATGGAGGGGGCAAGGCAAAGACTGATCCAGGAAGAAGTCATCAATGGCAAAGGCATGTAGATCGCTGCCCATAGGTGGATGAAGCTGGAATTAAATCTTTCCACTGCCCCATTTTATTTATTCATTCATTATACCTGAATGCTACCTTTTCTCCACCTGCTTCCAATGTTATTTTCCAAACAACCCTGCAAGGTAGGTTAGTCTGAGAGTGGCTGGTCCAAAGTCCCCAGTGGGCTTCATGGCTGAATAGGGACCAGAAACCAGGTCTCCCGAATCCTAGTCCAGCGCTCCAACCACTACACCACACTGGCATATGGCATGAAGGTCATGACAACACAACAGAACTTCATGTTTCCAGTAATTATGCAGTTGCAGCTAATGGCATGAGTTGTGGCAATTTGAAATGTGCCCTACTTTGAATGTAGTTATCCCCTGAAACTTGCAGGGGTTGTGTTGCTAGAGCACCTGCAAATTGTGAAAAACTGCAAATTTTGAATGTGGTAAAAGTTCATTGCCAGAAGCCTTAGAAAAGGGGTCCTCAAACTTTTTGAACAGGGGGCCAGTTGAAAGGTGCTGGCGATGGGCGTGGGCCACCAAGGCGGTGGGGGCTGCCAAGGCAGTGTGGGCAGGGGGCGCGGGCCGAGCCGGGCACATGTGCGCGGCGGGGCAGGGTCAGGGGCGGGTGTGCACAGAGATGGTTTTCTCCGAGTGAGTCCAAACCGATCTCCTTGCGAGCAAGGCTCGCTTGCAAGGAGATCGATTTGGACTCACTCGGAGAAAAGAATCTCCTTGTGAGCAAGCGACCACATGTCAAGGTACCAGCTTGCTCGCAAGGAGATCGGTTTGGACTGTCTCCCGAAACTGCAGGGGTTTCCGCGAACAATATTAGTTTGGTTCCAAGGAAAATTCCGCAAAAGACTGAGGCCGCGAACGCTGAACTGCGACTTCATGGGGTATACTGTACTTTCTTATAGAAAAGCTGTTATGAACAAGAGCTGCTTGTACCATCATGAGAATATCTAAAAAGCCTTTAAAATACAACACAGAAAATGAAACTTGCATTAGTTTGTCAAATTCTCCAAAGAATCAAACAACGATCTTTACTTTGTGATCATTGTAATAATACATAAAGCTCTACAAAATAACATTTTTGTTTAACAAATTTTCAGAATATATTATTATTATTATAGGAAATAGCTGAGACTGTATGTGGTTACTTTGGTCATGGTTGTGCAATATGTGAATGACCCACAGTAAACTCAAGATCACATGCTTCCTCTCCCTTCTTTTGGATACCAGCAGGTTAAAAGCATCAATTAATGGTTTTAAATTAGTTCACTCTGACTTTTGAAGTAGGGAACCACGGTTTGTTTGAAGTATTATTTCAGAAAATATGCACGATCTGAAAGCACAGTCTGATCATAACTTGTTTTCATTAAATGAAGTTTAAACAAAACGCAGTCCCTAAGGTTGCGTATCATGAGGAACGGGGATTAGTTTAAAGTGCATGCTTTTGATCACCTCCTTCTGTCATGCAAAGGAAGAGGACAGGAGACTGAACCTACCTGCAGCTCACTCATGTAGCAGAAAATCATGATTTATACAGACAATAAGCTTGTCTATTTCTGTATGCTAGGGCTGTTCCATTCCCATGAGAGAAAAGCATGCTGACTGAGCAATTTTTGTGAAGATCTCTGTGCCAGTAGTTGAATGTAACATTCAAAGGAGCAAGATTAGAGTGATAATGTTTCCTGATCAGCTGAACCTGATATCAACGTGTAAAGGAAGAGATGAAACAAGCCATGATGTCTAATGCAGCATGACTTGGCTGTTCAATACAGATGCTGATTGTTAATTGATGTTGTCTCACTGAGGTTTGGCCTTGTTTCTGACTAGTTCTGTCTCAGCCTATAAGCACTATTGTAGCTTAACTCTCATTTGTATACAAAACATTTAATATTTTAAAACCTTTCTCTCTTAATTTCTATTTTTAAAATCTGTAACGTTTATAAACTGGATGTGCTATTGCTGGTTATTTGTTTTGCTGTATCAGACCCATCGTACTGCCTGCATTTTGGTTTAGTTTTGTGTGCCTCACTCTCCACAATGGATGCTTTGTTCTAATGTTTAAGCAATATCATGGGTGGTTGCTTGAAATGCAAACATGTGAACACAGCTCCATATGACAAGCCCTTTGTTTGAAGCAGTTTATGACTTTTAGACATGCAAGCAAATCCCATCTATTTTTTTAAATTAGTTTGTATTTCTGAGATTTATCTTAGTGGAACTGCTGTAAGGCCATTTCAGGACTTGAAGGGTCTCTTCCCTGTTACATTCTAAACAGCTGCCCATGAGGGTTCAACGTATGTATGAAAAAGAGCCTTCCAAGGCATAGATAAAACTAATGTTGATTATTAGAAAACCCTTTTTTTCTAGAAAGTTTTCTTGTAACCACTCACTTCTGACAGCATGCCAAATTTTTGTACTTGATGCTTCTTCAGATGTGAGCATTTCCAGCAAATGTTAACATACAATAAAATGGAACACACATGTGTTGGGCTCTTGACATCTTGGGTGCTTGAGGAATAAGGTCTGGCATGTTTTCAAGTAAGTGGAACATTGTCCACTACAGTGTTTCTGTGGGTTCATTTGTGCTCTAAGCAATCATACCCAAAGGAAGAACTATTAAGGGGGAAAAGAAAAAGAAAAACTTTCAAGAAAGTATTTGGCCCAGCTGAACATATAATTCAGCTTTAGCTGTCTTATCCATCAAAGCCTTAACAATAGAGGTGTTGTCTTCCAATAGAAGGGAAAGCTCTGTAGCCTGACTTCTCCATTCCAACAGAACACAATTGCACTGAATGGAGCAACCAAAACTAGGTTGTAGTTTTTTTCAATATCATCTCCTTCCTTCTAAATATTTCAAGATATTCTGTTTTGTTTCATTTTCTTCAAAAAGTTGAAAGAGTCCATGAAAATTTCTCCTTTTTGGTAAGTTTCTCTTTTTCCTCCCAACAGTCAAACAGCATTTGTCTTGTTCCACTAATGACAAGTCTTTTCCTCATCTGTTCATTGCCCAGCACTTTGTTCTTTGTTTAGACAAATCTAGAAAGAAGAATGGCTATTCTGCAGTGTTTAAATAACAATAATGCTCTGTTAGCATTCAGCCTCCTATTTTCTTTAACACTAAAATTCTTACAAAGAAAACTGCAATATGGCCCTACTAACTTAGGAAGCAGCTTATCAAGCTTAGGATGCAATCTTTCACAATATGTATGGCTGAAGCATTTAATAGACTCTGTGACCTAAGTAAGTAAAACACATTTTCACAAGTTTATAAGGAGTTAAGGAATGCTTGGGGCTTTGAATGGGTTTTGATTGGGTTTATTTTTAAAACTGCATAAAAATGTAGAAGGGTTTTAGCAGGACCCTGTGCTTGCTTAAGACCTTCCTACCATGCACTCACACTTTCCTTTCATCTTCCAGGCACAAAGGCTGGTGGGAGGATGAAGTGTCTGGGGACAGCAAGTGGCTGAATGGCACCTTCAATGAGACATGGGCTTTTGCATGGTTTCTGCACTGCCCACTTTGTCCTCCTAACCTCGCGTCCAGCAGCCCCATCCGTTCCCTGTTCTTGCCTATGGACCACAGCAGCCTCCTTCTGCCCAATCCGCTGCAGTCCTGCAGCAAGTCCCCCTTCCCCCTGCATGTTGCCCACCTGCTCCAGCTACTACTAAGATTTTCCTTAAAGGAAAATAAACAGTTTTGCTGTGATTCCCCCCTTCCTCTCCATGTACCTTTGTGCTGCCTCCCTATTTCCAAAAGTAAACAGGGAGATGGACACGTTGCTCAGCCAATGGAATTATGGAGAGGAATGACACATTTGTTGCTAGGGAGCCAAGGGCAGTAGAGATCAAATGCTAGAAGTGGCCACTTCCATTGGGGCTCTTCTCAGGAGACTCTATGGTGTTTGCATATCAGCAATGGGAAAATGGCGTGGCAGGTCTGGATGACTGGGGAAGTTGGGGAACCTTAAAATAGACTGTGGATTTTCTCTGTGGTTTCAGAAAACTAACCATACCCTGCAGGAACTCCTGAACTGAGTCCAGATGGCACAACAGATCCATAATGGTAGGACTTCACCATGGCTTCTCATGTATTCCTGTTCAGAAATATCCTGTACCCTCAGTTGCTTCCCTAGACCACATAATCTCATGCCATTTCAGCCAGCTTTTCCATGCAACAGGTCTTTATATATCTGGCACCAAGGTATTTTGCTGGCTGAGGTGGAACAATAAATGCCCCATCACTACAAGGTGCATAATAATACTTAAAGCCAGTCAAATTGTTTTAGTTTCTGAGTCAGAAAATCCCACAACTGTCTCTTCCTCCCTCACTGCCCCTGGCAGTGAAAATACAATCACCATGTACAACTGAAATAATTAAATAATTGCTCATATTTTTTCCACATGATGCCACAAATATAAATTTTGATGCTTCAAGGTCTGAAGATTGTGTGTATAAGTCTCTGTGCAAAGGACCCTGTCTCTTATGAACTCTCCGTTTGTAAAAGGGGATTATGAATAGGGCAAAGACTGACATATGAGTTCAGGGAAAAAAAGTTTAAACAGAACAATTCAAGTGAAGCAGCCGCAGGAGAAGCACACATGAGCAAAAAGCCATCCACTTCAAAGGCATCAGACACAACAAAGATTATTAAGGCTCCTGTACCTTTATTATTTTTCCCCAGTTACACAGTTACACAAAAGCAACATAATTCAAATCACTTTCTGCACAATGGACTCCAGACTGTGAAAGCCTATTAAACCACAGTAAATTCGTGAGGAACCACAAGGCATTGTGGCATTTGAACAGAAAGGTACAAGAAGCTCCTATCCTCTTATTATAATCTACCATCTTATAGCCTGGTGCGAACCCCTGATACCAGTGAAGACTGTGCACTGATCAAAATCTGCCTTCATGAATCATACAAAAAGCAGGCATGTTCCAGGAAGATGACTGCAGAACCAAGAATCTCCAGGCAGCCTTTGGCAACCCAAGGTAAAGTGCACGCTCCTAATTTAATTTGCCCCAAATCCATATACCTTTGGGCAGCCAAGGCAAGTCCTGTTTTCTCACAAGGTAAGGGCCTGGAGCAGCTTGGAGGAAGCAGCAGATGGGGAAGGCTTCTGGCCACTGTACCTGCTCTTTTCCTTGTCGGGGCCTCCATGCCTACAGAGCCACAGGGCACCGATGCAAATGCCGACTAGCAATCCAGTAGGCAGGTCTTTACAGAGTCAAGCACACTCCAAGAAAGCAGAATGGCAGTGGTCCTTTTAAGTAGTATTGCGCTCTGGACTTAATAAAATTAATGAGCAGTCCGTGGAAGGTGGACGTTTCCTCTCCAGCAAGCACCTCCATGCTAAACTTGCTGTTCACCGAATGTTTCCTAGTGACTGCAAGGCTACTAAGTTCTGAGAGAAAAGCAGGCTTGTGTTAAGGCAGATGATGGCAGTTTGGGCAGCCCTGAACATCTGAACCAGAGCTCAGAATATCCAGGGCTTGCGTCCAGGTGAGCCCTGTCTAACCTTGCTCTTGCAAACAAGAGTCTCCTGTTTTGACATGAAACTAACCAAATCAGGCACTGAGAATTCATGGTTTATTTAGCTGCTCCCAGGGCCAAGTGGAAATTATTTTGTTTTTAAAATTTTTGGGTTGCTGTGATGTTCAAATTAGGCCATTGCCTCTTTTTCGAGGGTTGGGCCATGTAAGGACCCATTAAAGTTTACAGGCGACCCAGCTACTAGATTTTCTAATTTGTACTTTTACATTTTCTAAAAAAATAAACTTTCTTTGCATGCACTAAACCTTTCTCAGCATGTTTCCTGGCTGTGTAAGTACACTATCCCAGCATTTTATTTTAATTGGCTATTTGGTTGCTCGTGGATATATAAATCAATGTAAGTACAACTTTGTGCTTTCATTCATTTTCATTACATTCATTACATTTCAATACTATCCAATAACCAAAGCTCTCCAGGCTTAAAAACAGAATATTATGCATTTGGTAGCCCTAATGCACTGGATCCTATTCTTAATAATATGGAATTGTTTAACTAGTAATCAGAGGGTCATGCTGAATAACCTTCCATGAGAACAGCTTTTCTCATCTGGGACTCCAAACAAATTATTGCTCTGTATTATTAATAGACAAGCTATGTCCATACATAATTGGATTTTCCAAATGATTCAGTGCTACATGAAAAGCAATTGACAATGTTTGTTACACTTTGGACAGCATTTTCTCTGAAGAGGAACCAAAGAATTACACTGTGATCAGAATTATTTACCTACAGTATTGGTTGCCTGGTTACAAGTGGAGCTATATTAAAATGGCACAACATGACTGTAGAGTGATTTAGTCACAAGAAGTTGCTATGTGGAAAAGACAGAGACATTAACTGAGGCCATTGTTAGCTCTTCCACAGGCTTCAAACCCCAGAGGTAAATCACAGCAATATGAAGGATATGAACTTTACATGAGGATATACTTTCAAGCCTGCAATAGTTAAGGCTGTATGGGTACAGTATCAGTCTGGATCTACACCTAAACTCATTGTTTTAGGATCTCATCATGGTGCTGCTGTCTCCAATCCCACATTCTTTACTCCTAGGTCACATGGAAAAGCTTGCCATGAAAATCTATTGTTTTCATGCCATTTTCCCACATCACTATTAACGGATGTTGCTAGCCTAACGACATTTGCCATTATTTGATCATGTGTCCAGAAGAGTTGGAAAGATGTGTGCAGGAAAATGGCCCTTTAAGGTCCCCTTGCTGTTGTTGTCATTGTCATTTGCTCAATTAACTTTGTGCAGGTGCAAAGAAGTAGACACAGGCAAAAAATGCAGCTCTTCTTACCCTTCTCTAAAATCATGGACGAGAACGCATGCCCCTGCTTGCTTTTGTCCTCACAACCCCGAGAGAGTGAAGCCAGTGAGACTAACAGTATCCCCATCCCTTCCAACAAGTACAGACTCCTCCTCTGCAGACTTTCCCCCTCGTTAGTTACATGCAGGTGCAAAGAAGCAAAAGAGTGGAGGTATTTTTAAAAAGGAGAAAAAAACCCAGATTACTCCCCCTGATCATGGAAAGGGTGTTGCCTGCTCCTATCCTTTCAAGCCAGAACAACCAGCATCTTTTTTCCCTCCACCCAAAGCAAGGAAGTACAAAGCAAGTTCCTTTCTGTGCAGACTTTCTCATGGGTTAGCTCCACTGAAGTCAGTGTGATTTAGCTGTAGGTAAGGCCACTGAAGACTTCTGAGTAGACATGTGTTTCAGCTTAAGAGGACAAAGAAGGCTATCAGTCAGCATGAGAAGACGCCACAAACTTAAGGAGGGGGCATTTGCAAGTCAGAAAGAGAAGTCCTGGGTGGGTGGGGAGGGGGCAGGAGGGAGGCAGGAAAGCAACTGAAGGGTCTTGGTAGTTCTGGACCCTTTTGCAGGCTTTGAGCCCAGATAAGGCTCTCCCCCCCTTGCCGCCACCATCCAGCAAGGAAGGGAAGAATAGTGTTAGGTGGGCACACCAATAATGGCATGCACCACAAGTGAAGAGCAAGAACAGCCAGGAAAAGGCTGGTCATGAAAATTCCAGAATAAAGAGAGGGACAGAGGTGGGGGGGACAGGGGACAGACAAAACAGCATCATGTGTCAGGAGATACAGGGCTGTAATACAAGCTTGGGCTACATCCAGCTTGAGCTATTTGGTCATCCCTATAGATTTTCCTGCAACTGGATACACACACATGTGCACGCACGCACACGCATGCACGCACACACAGTCCCTATAGGTCCCACAGAAGAAGGATGCAAGCACCATCATATCAGCTGATTTTCCAGCTACGTTCCTACTTGGACGGGTGAAGCCTTGCCACAGTTACCCATGTGCTGGTAACTTCTCTAGATTACTGTAATGTGCTCTATGTGGGGCTGCCTTTGAAGACGGTTTGGGCACTTCAAGTAATCCAAAACTGAGCAGTGTGGTTATTAACAAGGGCGGGTCCTAGAGAGCGTATCACGCCAGTCCTCTGCCAGCTGCACTGGCTGCCTGCCATTGCCCGGGCCCGATTTAAAGTGCTTACACTGACATACAAAGCCCCAGTGCTTGGAAATGGGATATCTTAAAGGAAAGCCTGTCTCTATATAACCCTTCCAGACCATTTAGATCAGGGGTCCTCAAACTTTTTCAACAGGGGGCCAGTTGAAAGGTGGTGCTGGCAGGGCGCGCGGGCCGGTGAGGGGAAGCGAGGCAAAGCAGAGCGTGCAGGCGAGGCGAGGCGAGGCGGGGGCGGGCGCGCACAGTGAGGGGAGGCAAGGTGAGTGGTGGCGGACGCAGGCGCAGTGAGTCCAAAACCTCGGAGGCAGGCTGCATAAATGGGCATGGCGGGCCAGATCCGGCCCGCAGGCCATAGATTGAGGACCCATGATTTAGATCTTCAACAGAGGCCCTTCTTTGTGAGCCCACACCACAAATGAAGTGGGGGGGGGGAATTGGCAAGAAAAAGGGCTTTCTCTGTTATTGTACCCCTTATCTGGAATTCTCTTCCTAAAGAGATGCAACTGGCACTCTCATTATTCTGTTTTCGCCACTAAGTAAAGGCTTTTATTATTTGGTACTTGCTTTTAGTATTATGGTTTTATTTTGTTATTCTTGCTGCTGGTTTTATTGTTGCTTATAATACCTTCCTGTTTTGTACCTTACATTAATTGTATTTCATGTGGTTTTAGACGTTATAGCTCTTATTTTATTACGGCTATGTTATGTTGCTGGTCTTGTTTTCTTGTGAGCCATCCAGAGAGCTCCCAAGCTATTGGGCAGCATACAAATACAATAAATAAACAAACAACTTATCAACAGTGACTTAAGCACACTACTGAGTTTGACATGTGCCAGCTTTTAGATCTGTTGATCCAGGTTACTTATTCTGGGGAAATATGTCCTCGTTCACACATAATGATAACTTCCAATTCCTCAGTTCTAGAAATGAACATCTAATTATGTATACATCTGAATTACAGACACTCCTGTTTTCTATTTTGTACCACATGCTGTGGCACCATAGGCAACACAATCTAGTGAACCCGTTGGCATGTGCTGCTTCCAAGCTCACACTGTTCCAACCTATTAGAATGGAATAGAAAACTTAATCAGGTGAAGCTTTCTTCATTATACCAGTATTTGTCAGGGTCTGAACTTGGCGCCAATGAATGGCATCCTCAGCATCAGTGAACGGAATACTAAGGAACAACCATTTTTATGGAAAACCATTAAATACTCTGCAAGGAGACAGACAACTCAATCCATCTCTGAAGCTAATTCATGGATCTGTATGCATTTCAGTGCTTTCCTGCACTAAGACCTAAATTCTCAGATTACATGCATTGACTACATAGACATCCTTGCTGAAAATATGTCTTTCCTAATTTAAACATTAGATTTCCTAATACAGTGGTTATTTGAGATTAAGATGTCTGATTTAAGAGAAAACATTATACAACCACCATGTAGGAAATTAGTAAATGGCTAAGCTATGTAACATACTAGAGTTTTCTAACTGAAAATCCAACATGCATAAAAGTCATCTATCCTATCTTCATTACCCTGGAATGAAGAACTCCTCCAGTAGTTTGGGCTGATGTGTCAAATCAGTGATGCCACTGGGTCACCATCCAAGTGCCCAAAAGACTTTCAGTCCCTGCTCTTCTCAAGCATTTATTTTTAACACACAATACTTGGAAAAGGTTTCAGCTTCAAATTTTCCTCCTTGCTCCTGACCCCGCTGCTGGTCAGCTGTGCAGCAGAGAGAAAGAGAAGTTGTTTCTTTGCCCTCTCAATCTTCTCTGTTTGCAGACCATTCCCCTCTACACCCTCTTTCTTGCTCCCTTTCTCTGCTTCTACCCTTGCCATTTTTCTTCACCATCCTGTTCTTCACTATTTCACTCCCTATCATCACTAGCCTTCTTCTTTCTCTCCCTTTTTAGTTCCTGTATTTGCTCTTTCTCCTCTCCTCATCCATTACCATGGTATTCCTTCCTCCTTCCTAGTTCTAGCTTCACTATTTGCCCTCCCCACCACTCACCTCTTTATCTCACTATTTCTCCCTTTCTTAGCCTTCAGGTTTTTACCTCTGGTCTTGCTATTATCCTCTTCTTCCTAACTTCTGATACCACTACTTCTTCCCACCAATATAACATTAGTGATTTTGACAAGTCAGGCCAGAGTGAGACTGGCCCCTCTCTTCAAGGGAGCCATTTTGTAGTGTGCCTAATCGAGTTTCTAAATGTTCGGTGCAGTTTCTAAATTTCCAAATTGGGGTTCCCTGCTGTGTGCTACTGCTGCTGCTTCCACCACCAACTTTGCCCTTTCCCCCTTCCTTGTGATGGTAGAAGAGGATCGCTAAGGCAGAGAGCATTCTGAACTATCAGGATGGGTATTTCCCTCTTTCAAGGTATTTCTACAGCTTAACTCATAATCCCAAGACCTCTTCCCCAAATGTGCAAGGAAGATTCTAGAATCTGCTGCTGGAATCTTTTGTTTTATTAATTCTGTGACATCCTGCTTTGTGATATGAGCTCATAAAAATGAAATGTTCCATGCTGAATATTAAAATACATGCTCTGATGCAAGAATGATTGAGATCAAATTAAGTTTTTTCCACTAGTGGCAACACATTAAACTGAACCATTGTAATTAAGTAGTCTTGCCAGTCCAATAATGAACATTAGAAAATAATGTTTTTCTCAGTATTTTACACTGGTCACAGTATTATTCTCCCTTCTTGGACAAGAAGCATAATATTTAATGTGATTTGCCACTTTTAGGAAACTGCAAACATTTATCAAGGGTTTTTTGATGCCATTTTTTACTCTAGCAATTTGATCTGCAGGAATTAGTTCTCTCTAAAATAGTAATGCCAGCCGAACAGTGGGGGATGGGAGAACTCTGTACAAATTCCTTCCATTCATGGTTGATTTGAATAACAGTAGCTGTAAGGCTTCTGCATGTTTCTACCATTAAATCAGCCCTCAGACAAGCCTGTAGTTCCCGTGTGATTGGGAATCTAACATTGTTCCACGGTGTTAACTCATTCTTTGTTTTCTCAATAGTGTGAAGACTACTTTCCCATTTTGTGAGTCGCTTCATTAAATTCACTTGGGAATTTTATGCACCAAATGCTGCTTTTGCTTAATATCTTATAGTGCCGATGAATATTTATTACTAATACCATGGATTTTTTCCAACTTTTATCTTTCCTATGAAAATGAAAGATCACTGTAGCATAGAAAATTCCATCAGCTCATAAGGTTTTAGGACAGCTGATGTCAATTCAAACAAATGGCAGTGTGTGTTATTTCATTCCCAAAGTGGTAAGAACCTCAAAGAGTTAGCCTTCTTTGAATGCGGAAGCTCTGGTAGGTTGTCCTTGCAATTTCAAATTTGTTTACAAAAATACAAACAGAACATACTGAAAGTGAATAGACTGCTACAGTAGGCAGACCACCAGCTGCTCCTGCCATAGATTTTCAGGCAATTCCAACTTAGCATTCTTTCTACTGATACTGATTCTGTCTTTCCATTTGCCACCCAAAGGCTCCAACTTATAGCTATCTTGTTGTCCTTGCCTCAAACACTGATGAGTATCACATTACCAGGAAAGATAGGTTCCATCTATCAAGGAACAATACTGTTACCTTAAAGAATACTGTTTGTTGTATCATTAGCCAACCATTCGCTTTGGAAGCAAACTAAAATGTTAATCAAGCCAGGAAAACTTTTGAGCATATGTCTGAAACTTGTTAAGAATAAAATTAACAAATCTTTTAACGTTTTTGAATGCTTTTTTTTAGCCAGTGGAGTGGGAAATTTATTACACTAGCTGCATGCTTAGGTTTTAGATGGGGCGAGTTACTAGAAAAATAATGCAGGATGTTTTAGAGTTTACTATATGGCACCTCCCATAGTATACTTTGCTGAAAATTTCTGTTTTTGGGACACCACTCTTCCTGTCATATTATAGAAATAAAACTATGCATCTAAATCTAGATTGATGTTAAGGATCACCACACTTTTAATAGTCCAGAACTTGAACTTGAACTAAGGCCTGAAGCTGATCCTTCAAAGGAATCACCAGCTCAGCAGATCATTCCAAGAATTTGGATCAAATATTTAGGGCACAATGCTATAACATGATGATCTGTTATCTAGAATTTGCAGACATTCCAGACCATCCATGGAACACACCACTGGTGTTGTGGTTCCACTGTTGGTGACTTGCTGGCGGAACCACTAAAGAGTGGTGGAGCTATTACTGAGACAGCAACACCTCAGGGGAGGAACACATGCCAGATTCTGTTAAGACACACAATGACATGTATACATGTCTACCCAAAAGTAAGTTCCACAGAGTTAAATGGGATTTAATCCCAGGTTAAGTGCATATAGGATTGCAACCTTTATGTCTTCAGTGGTCAACTCTATGTTTGTTGCTGATTGGTGGAGACACCACTGGTTTGAGTGTAATTGTTAAGCTGTTGGGGTGACTCTTCTTTTCAAATTGTACTTTTACTGTTTGCTTTTAACAAAGATAATTGTGCTGCCTATCCAGAAACTTCAAGGTGTTTTATCCTTCCTAGGGTGTGCACACTAGTTAGAAAATAAATGTTTCTAAAGTAAAGACTCATTACTGCCCATGGTGATTTGCATTAAATGTTTTATTGAGGTTTTATGGTACTGGGGGGTTTATTGTATTGGGGGTTTTAATGTATGGATGACTTTTTTGATGTTGTGAGCCGCCCCGAGGCTTACTGCGATGGGGCGGCATAGAAATGTTTTAAATAAATAAATAAATAAAATATGTCTTCAGATATTCAGCTGTGGATGGCAAAACTAAATCTTTAGGCCCTACTCCAAATTAACTGAAATCATGAATGTCCTACTGTCACTGGGAACTACTGTGAAGTCAAATAAGCTATTAGTTTTTGGATCAAAATAAGTGAAGAGGAAAACAGCTGCAGAAACAATCTTGGGCCAGAGCCTACCCACTTCGCTTCATGGGCACATGGCAACCACCTGAGCTTGCTGGTGATGAGCAGGACTTTGCTCACCATGAGCTGATTGCATGCTGCTGATACCACTGAGCATGGAAACCTCCCTTGAGCACACTTCCATTCTTCCTTACCCCTATTTAGGATGGCTTTGCCATGTGCAAAAAACACGGTCCTTCCTGTGTGTGCAGCAACCACACAGAACAAGCTGATCATAGTGAGCTGAAAGAAACCAACTATGCACAGCAGTTTCAAGCACCCACCAAGCTTCCAGATGGTAAAGTAAATCAGCCCTAAAGTGCTATGAGAAATGGTTTAAAACTGGCTGTATGTTAAAGCCCTGCTTTTAAAAATACGCTCACTACATATGCAACCAATTAGTTAGCAAAGCCGAGTGAAACAGATGTTAGAGTAAATAAGCCTCCTGATGTAGTATTGTAAGTGCTTGTTTTCCTATGAAATGGAAGGATAATTAGACTTGCTCAATTTTCATGAGTGAAGCAGGAATTTGGTTTTTTTAAGTGTTGTGGCGTCTCCTAACCTGCCATTTATTTTAAAAACGTCATTACTCATTTATAACTCATGCTTTGATTAACAACTACTTTAACAATATCAAGATTGAAAATATGCTATAATGTGATGTCTCAAAATTAGACATTATTCCTCCTTTGTCTGTGTAAAGCTAAAGGCTGGAGCTCCATGCATTAAAGAATAACTAATGTTAGATTTCATAATTCCTTGTGCTTCCTTTAAGGGCAAATGGTATATTAGACCAGTAGAATGGCATTAATGCTGTAATTACTGTCATTTAGGACTTCAAAAGGGCAAATGAAAGGACTCTAAATTTATGATTTATGTGGGTGGTATGACTGGCTTAACAAAGGTTAACTGTTTATATTCCCAGGAGTGCAGAGTGATACAGGCTTTATGTAAATAGGGCAAGCTTCATGCCCTGGTTTTCGACCTCAGGGCCTTCCTGATAAAGCTGCAATTAAGAGCATCTGCTAACTAAGTGCCAGATTCCAATGGCAGGTTTATTTGACCACAGAAACTTAACACTGAATTCACCAGAAACCTTTGATCACTGTTATTCTGGACTGGAAATGAACCAGTGACCTTACTGTGAAAGGCTCTGCAGTGTGTTTTGAAACCCCTTGCTCCCCTGTTCGACTTTCTGCCTCATGAATTTCCACAAAGCTGCCAATGTCCATTTTGTCGCAACCCTTTTTTCTCTTTTCCCCTAATGACCAGAACACAGCAACTACTGTCAATTAACAAGAGCAGAATCTGACCTCACAGTCTGAAACATGAGTTTCCAATATCTGCCATGCCAGCAAGCTGTCGACTCCGGCAGTATGCAAGTGGTCAAGAAAGCAAACATCCCATTCTTTTATTAGCACCATATGGTTATATTTTGACTAAAATTCTATAAGAGACAAAGCATGGGAGGATTTATTCTAACGAATTCCTTTCTTCAGTGGCATGGGCTCTATTTTAAAAAACAAAAAGCAGCTCTGCCCTGGGGGTGGCTGTTTAAAGAGAGTTTATAAAACAGATAGTGCAAGAAGTGAAATAGCATTATGTGCTTTAGAAAGTTTAATCCCTGCCAGGTATATTGGTACTATCATCCCTGTACTGCCAATAGTACAGGGATGATAGTACTGCCACTGAACAAAGAGTAGCTCTTTTAAGTGATTGTCTGCTTTATAGTTCATTCTCTTAGTCACTGCACAATGGTAGCTCTCCAACTGTAACCGAGAAACAACGTTCTTCAAGGTAAGACCTGTAACATAACTGTACAGCGGAAGCTTGCAGGTATTTCTAGTGCATCTTTTTAATCCCTGGTATAAGGAAGATGAGTTCTTCTTAGAGCCACTCAATGTACAACATAAGCATGACTCACATTGTTAATATCCAGATAACTATAACAGACAGAAGATGGCTTAATAAGGAATGGCTCACAGGGAGTAACAGAGAAAGGAGCATTCATTCATTCAATTTTTATATCACCCAATAAAATGAGGCTCTCTCTCTTTTAACAAAACGCACAAATGAGAAAGAGAAAAAAGAATTAAGGCAGTAAAACCATAGCAATTGCAACCAAATCTGCACAGATGTATAGCAGTAGTACTGTTTAAAATGAAATAATAAGACAAAAGATAAAAAGTTAACTGTTAAAATACTAGAAAAATAAAAAGGGGTTACCTGGTGCTGAAAAGAATACTGAGTAGGCACCAGGTGTGCTCTTTTTTAGCTGAAGTGCCACAATTTAAAAGGTTCTTCTGCTGGTGGCCATCCCCCCTTACTTCCTTTGGAGGGGGCTTCCAGAGAAAGACCCCAGGGATGATCTCAGGATCCAGGCAGTTCCTTCAGATAACCTGGATCCAAGCCATTTAGGGCTTTGGATGTACTAGTGCTTAGAATCAGGCCTGGACTTCAACTGGCAGTCAGTGTAGCTGGAAAAGGACTGGTGAATTATGTTCTCTTAAGCCAGGTCCCATTAACAATCTTTCTGCCCTGTTTTGAATCAGTTGAAATCTCTGGACCACGTTCCAAGGCAGCCCCACATACAGCATATTGCAGTAATCCAAACAAGACATTACCAGAGCTAGGCTCCATCTGTCCAGATAGGGATGAAGCTGATAAATCAGCCTGAGCAGGGAAAAGGTGCTCCATGCCAGCGAGCCCTTGTGCCTCAAGGGACAGTTCTGGATCCACTCTATGAACCTTGTTCTTCAGGGGGAGTGCAGCCCCATCTTGAAGAGGTTGAGTATCACCTGCTTCTCAAATGTCTAGTCAGTGGATTGCTGCTTTGGCATCTTCCTGTCACGTCTTTGGATGTAAAGCCTGTTTCTCATTCAGCAAAAAGTGTGGTTTTGTGTCTACTGGATACTACCAAGTCTATTTAATAAGTTATTATCTAATTTAATGATGTGAGCCGCCCCGAGGCTTCGGCGAATGGGGCGGCATACAAATGTTTTAATAAATAAATAAATAAATAAATAAATTTAGCTTATTGTTGCTGATACGATGCCTAATGCTTCTTTTAAACATATGTTTTGGCAATGTCCATTAATTGCTTCTTTTGGGGAAAAGATCATTGCATAGATAACATTTGTACAGACTCTTTTGCTTCATGGACATTGACAAGTGTAAGGGAAATTGATTTCTTGCACCCCTTTCACAACCAAAAGACTGATATTGCAAAAGCAGAAGAGAAAAAGCAGGTTGCTTACCTGTAACTGATGTTCTTCGAGTGGCCATCTGTGCAGTCACACATATGGGTGCTGTGCCTGCGCAGTGCCTTTGGCCGGAAGATTACAAGCTAACAGTTTATTTTGACAGGAAAGCTCCGCTCCCCTTCCCCCACAGCCTATAAGGAGCAGAGCGTCCGCCATTTTGTTCAGTCTTTGATGACTGAATGGGCATCCTCATGTGGAAAAAAAGTGATTTGTAAATGAGTTCTACCATGAACAGTATTGGTACCAAGAGAACAATGAATATCGGTAACAAGAAACAATGATAACATTCAAAAACGACAGAGGTCCACTCACTGACACCGAGCGGGGCCGGCAGGTGGGTTGTGTGACTGCACAGATGGCCACTCGAAGAACATCAGTTACAGGTAAGCAACCTGCTTTTTTTCGTTGTGGCCTCTGTGCATCACACATATGGGTAGATTAACAAGCTTACCATAATGGAGGAGGGAAGGTGTCATCAACGAAGAACAGATGAAAGAACGGCTCTGCCGAAGGAACAATCTTGTCGAGCACGGACGTCTACGCGGTAATGTTTGGCGAAAGTGCAAGGATTCGCCCAAGTAGCAGCTCTGCATACATCGTCCATCGGTATTCCCGATGCGAAGGCCGATGAGGCAGCCACAGCCCTAGTCGAATGGCCTAGAGGGGTAGTGGGCAAGTCAATATTGGCCAGTTGGTAAGATCTGCATAGAAAGTCTGGCCAGGGTTGGAGCTTCATCCCGCCTTGCTTGTTCAGATAAAAAACGGTGGCTATGTTGTCCGATGTTATCTGAACAACCTGATGTTGAAGAACATCTTCGAAAGACTGTAGGGCTTTGAACATGGCCAAAAATTCCACGAAGTTGATATGCTTCATGGATTCTTGACGAGTCCACGTGCCTTGAGTATACAGGCCGGAGCATATCGCTCCCTAACCTAGAAGAGACGCGTCGGTACCGACTGTAATCGATGGGCCTCGGGACCTGAAGGGGACCCCAACAGTCAGACTGGTCGGGATCGACCACCATATTAGCGAATGGAGGACCAAGAATGGGACTCGAAGGAGTTTCGACGGTGGATCCCTCTGTGGGTGGAACACTTTGTTGAAAAATAGCTGCAAAGGACGGAGTTGCAGTCTGGCGTGTGGCACCACTGCAACGGCGGAAGCCATATGTCCTAGAAGCCTCTGGATGGACTTCGCCGGAACCGATCTGTCTCGTCGCATTCGATGAACATGGCGAGCGAGAGTCAGTTGTCTGTCCCGAGGGAGGAACGCCTTTTCCAGCGTCGAATCCAAGTGGGCTCTGATGAACGTAAGCTTCTGTACCGGAAGGAGAGAAGATTTCTCAGTATTAATGCAAAGGCCCAGGTCGTCCAATAAGGCGCAGGTAATATGGATAGAGGTGAGGAGCGCTTCCCTGGACCTTGAGACTAGGAGCCAGTCATCAAGGTAAGGATAAACTTGTATGCCTTGGAGGCGTAGATAAGCACAGACAGGGGCCATGCATTTAGTAAACACTCTCGGAGCAGTAGCCAAACCGAAAGGTAGAACCACGAATTCGTAGAAATTGGAGGCAACAGCAAAGCGAAGGAAACGTCTATATTTGGGATGGATTGCAATATGAAAATAGGCGTCCTTCAAGTCCAACAAGGCGAACCAATCCTCTTTCTTAAGCAGCAGCAAAATATTTTGGAGGGTGGTCATTCGAAACTTCCTCGTCACAATGAATCGATTCAGACCACGTAAGTCTAAAATCGGACGTAGGCCACCGTCCTGTTTGGGAACTGTAAAGTATCTAGAATAGAATCCGTGAAGTCCGTCATATTGAGTTACTTGTCGAATCGCTCCTTTATGAAGAAGTTGTTGTATTTCTTCGAGCAGTACTGGTGAGCAAGATGTAAACCGAATCGGACTCGATGGAGGAATGGTGTCGAATTCTATCCTACAGCCGTGCTGTATGATAGATAATACCCATCCATCAGATGTGATGGACTCCCAAATGGGGAGTTGGCTTCGCAGCCGGTCCCCAGATGAGAGGGGGGTGGGTATAGGATAGGGTAGAGGAATGGTTCGCCAGTCCCGTCAACGCTGCCTCCTGTCATCATATCGGCGATGGCCCTGCTAGTAGCGTTGCTGGGGCTGTTGTCGACGGCGCTGCTGCTGTTGCTGTTGCTGTTGCTGTTGCCTGTGCTGAGGCTGTTGCCTGGGATGATAAGGCTGTCTGTAGGGCGGATGGTTCCATGGCCACTTACGCCTCGGAAGCGACTGGAGCTCCATTTGTCGGGCCGTCATGTGGGACTCATGAAGTTTTTAAAGTTTATGGTCCGTTTGTGAATGGAAAAGCCCGGACCCGTCGAAGGGCATTTCCTCGATGCGCTGCTTGGTCTCTTCGGGGAAGTTGGCGCTCCTCAGCCACGCATGCCTGCGAAGAGAAACGGCACCGACCAATGCCCTCAAGTTAGTGTCCACATGGTGCCTGGCTGTGGACAACTGTTGCACCGCGATGTGCATCACTAACTTAATTAAGACTTTGGCCAATTTGCCTTGTTGGTCTGGGAGGGCCGAGACGATGTTGTGGAGGCGTTGCATTATAAAATACTGGTATCTCGCCAACGTCGCCTTGTAGTTTGAGATACGCAGCCCCAAGCCTGAAGCTGCGTAGACCCTCCTGGCCAGGGAGTCGATCTTGCGGCCCTCCTTATCTGCCGACGCGGTGTGACCCCTTGCCTCTCTTCCCTGGGAGGACTCCACCACGACAGAGTTCGGCTTGGGGTGTCGGAGAAGAAATGGTACGTCCTCCTCCCGAACCTGGTACATGGCTTTGTACCTCCGCGATGTTGGGTGAGGGTGAGAGGGCAAGTCCCAGGGCTGGGTCATCGCCTGCCGTAGGGTGGTGATCAAGGGCAGGACGATGGAGGTGGACTACTCCCCGCGGATGATGTCATAGATTTTATCCGTAGACGGTCCTGGCCACTGGACGGCGTCGATGTCCAGGGATTGGACGAGCCTGGACATCAGCTCCGCAAAAGAAATGTGCGACTCGTCCGGTGATGCGGGGCCCTGGGAGGTCACCGCGACATCGGGAGAGATAGAATCGACGTCTGAGTCATCGGAGTCCACGCCGTAGTAAGGAGGGGCCGAAGAAGAAGACTCCACTGGCGAAGCGGACCGGCTGCTTTCATCCCGGGGCACCGGGGACGTGCATCTTGGATCCAGCGGCAGCGGGTGATCACGAGAGCGTGGTGGGGACCGATCCCTTGGCGTGGGATAGAACCCAGTGGAGTATGGCTCACCCCAAGATGGGTAGTAGGAGCGACGCCAGTCCTCGAATCGCTCGGATCGCTGCTCAGATCGCTGCTCCCTGGCGGGCCCTGGGCGGGGATTCGACCACATCCGCCTCCAGTGTGGCCATGGGCACAGGCGTTGGTGATCTAGCCCTGGGGGGAGAGTCCTGAATTTCTCCGTCAGAGATCGACCTCCGCTGGAGAGATGGAAGCGGTTCGGCCAGGAGGTCAGCCACACGACAGGGAGACCCTTGAGGGGTGACCCTCATGGCTGCCTGGAGTGCCGGCTTGGGTGGGGTCGGTACGGTGGTTGGCGCCGGTACCGACACTGCCATCGAACCCGAGACACGGTGTCGAGGTTGGTCCGGATCCTTCGACTTTCGGGCCAGTTTAGAAGGCTTCTCTTTCCTGGCCTTTTTGGCCGATTTGTTGGCATCGGCGTGCTTGAGCTTCTCACTTTTCTTTTTGGGAGAAGCTGGTGGGGCCCTCAAAGTAGAGGCACCCTCGTCCGACAGGCGGGAGGGCGGGACCACCGTAGCAGGGCCAGGCTTCGGAGCGGCGACCAGTGGGTCAGACTGCATAAGAGCCCGATCCCACAGGAGCCTCCGGAGGTGGTTCTCCCAATTTTTCCTGGCCTGCTTGGAGGAGGCCAGGCAGTGGGAGCACTTGTCGGTCCTATGCCCCTCCCCCAAGCAGAGGAGGCATAGGTCGTGCAGGTCAGATGGTGACATCTTCGACCCGCATTCTGCACATTTGCGGAAGGCCGATCGCTGCGCAATCGCAAGAAGAAGAAGAAAAAGGGAGACAGTGCAGAGGGTAAGAATATATTTTTGGTTTTTTTGGTTTTTTTTAGAAGAAGAAAATAGAATGGTAGAACGGTAGAACTGCAGAATATCTAGAGCTAAGAAGAACTGTAGAAATAACTAGAGCTAACAAGAACTATCAGGGAGATAAAACTGGGAGTAAAAGGAAGGAAAAATAGGCTACGAGTAACGATCAAAGTGATAGTCGAAAGTGGCACGAGGCACAGCGAATGGCGATCGCAAAGACTGAACAAAATGGCGGACGCTCTGCTCTTTATAGGCTGTGGGGGAGGGGGAGTGGAGCTTTCCCGCCAAAATAAACTGTTAGCTTGTAATATTCTGGCCAAAGGCACTGCACAGGCACAGCATCCCATATGTGTGATCACAGAGGCCATGACGAAGAAACACCTTTAATTCAAAAGACTGGGTACCTTATAACACTTTTGATGTATGAATGGGTGACATATAAATGATACTTATTTGGATAGTTGGTCCAGTTTTGTAGAAGCTCATCTATAAGCTTATTAAAGAGTACAAATGTCGTATCAATCCATATACATACATTTAAAAATGGAAACTAATAAAGTAAAAGGGAGATGCATATGGGCACCACACTGGAGACCCTTTGACAGGCAGCATTAGACTTGTACATGGGTGTCATGACACCCACAGACCCATGCCGAGCACCCATGCTGTTGTAAAGATATCTAAAATACAAATGACAAAACATTTTCTATACTGCAGAAATGTTACAAACAGCCTGTTTTTCACTGAGCAATATCCTCTCCTTGTGGGCCAGTGGTGCCCGCTGATAGTGTGGTGGGAAGCTGGTGCTTCCAAGAGCAATCAGAATCAAGCAGACATGCCAGTTTCTGTAAAAGGCCAGGCCACTAGAATTTCTGTATTTTCTGTGGTGCAAGTAGTGGATCTGACTTCTGCAATGGACTGAGTGGCACCACTATGGCACTAATGGGCAGTATCCACTGAAGATGTATATTGGGAAGGCGGTGATGTTTTCATATGAAATAGCAGAAACGGTATAGAGTGGAAGGGTCACGTACCTGTGGTTCTGGTTCTACACTGACTCGGTAAGCTTGTGCTTTTCCATCTTCTAAAATGTTAGGGGACCAAACCTTGCTTTCTGCCCTGCAAATGAGAAATCCAAAGTTTCATGTTTGCTATTCCACATATATAGTTTATTGTTACCTATCCTCAGTAAAGCAGAAAAGATGTTCGATAGAATTTTGTATCAGTAAATAAGCCACATGGGACAGAATCAGACAATGCACCAATTATTTTATGCTGCACTGATTTTCTGACCCTATTCTTCACCACAAATGTATAGACCTGTAAGTCCAATGTGATCAACAAGAAATTCACATAAACGTATTTCAAATTGTGGTTAATGAAATTTAGCTGACACATTTTCTCCTTATCAAATACAACACAAATTATTTAGAAAACAAACTGATTCGATGAGACAACAGAGAAAAGGACAGTGCTTCTGATTTTTTTTTTCTTGGCCATAGAATAGCTTGAAAAAAGCAGTAGTGAGCCAAATCCTGATCTCAATTTTATTATAAAGCTCTTGGTAAAGTTATTCTTGATTCACAGCAGTGAAAAAGAAAACAAGGAGGCACTCTCTGGAGAACAACCATGAAAATTCTTCCGACCAGACACATCTGAATCACCAGAGAAATGCATTACTTCAGCTTAATTCTATTCCACCATCAGGCCAAACTGTACTGGGCCTGTTGGCAACTGCACATCAGTGGGACTAGGCACTGAGATTCTTTCTGTCCATTTCAGCAGCCCAAGGAAAAGAATGGGCGCATCTGTAGTTCGGAGTCACATGCACGGCCTCCATCTTACACAGCTGGTCTACACAGATGGCGGGGGCAGACAATCTGGCCTCTGGTGGGAAAATAATTCTGTATCCCTGTTCATGGGAAATGGCTGCTGACTATTATACTTATTGTGAATGGTCAGATATGTGATTAGCAACCAAGGCTTATGGAAGAGCTGCAAAAGGAAAGTTTTCTGATTAACTTTTTCAGTGGCTTCCTCTATGGGAATTTGACATTGCCATGTATAGTAACACTTTCCATAGTCAGTGTAAGCTAACATATATAGACATCACTGCCAAAGGAGTTTTCTCATACCCAGATACACTGCAGACAAAATGCATATGTAAACAAATCCTGCCTGTGGATTTAAAGTGCCATGAAATGGGATTGGTCCCTAAGTTCTGACCCTTCCTTTCTGCAAGGAGGTCGTCTGGCAAGGGCACGTTGCACAATGCCACATTCTTTCCAGCTATCCCCATGCAAATTCCCGGGACTCACACCCTGTAATTGTTCTAGACACACTACACCTTGTTATCCTGTAGCTGATGTGCCCTTCAGAGCACTTCAGACTATAGAAAGCTTGGCCAATTTCAGAACTCACATTGTTTCATTCTCTATCTTAAATCATGCATTCTTTACTGGGTTTGAATAGTTTGCTTTGCTGAGAAAAATAGCTTCATATGTCAACAAAACTGACAGGCAAGGAGAATTATAACAAAAAGAATTTTTATGTCTCCTAAATGAATTATGAACAGCAAAACAACAAATATGATTACACCACGTCTCTGTGAACCATAATTCAGGGAGAACCACATTAAAAGTTAGCAGAAGCTTTTCCTTTAATATCTGCTATAAACATGTCATTTTGGTTCCCTTTGGACACAACAGGGTAATAAAGGAAGCCCATCTCAAGCACATACACTGATTTATAGGATAAATTACTCTGGTAAACAAAGTCGAACCACTTACTTTCACATAAAATGGACAATGTCTACTAATCTTACTGTACCCCCTTGACTTCCTGCCCATGGTTCAGAAGGCTCTTAGCTCTAACATCTGTGGCCATTCACAGAACTATCCAGACAATTCCTAATGGATTACCTCAGTGACCAGAAATGAATCACTTCCCTACACTGGCCATGTTTGGAGATGGTCATGATTTTCTGCTGGCCATTCTGCTATACCATTCCGCTGTATCTGAACAAATGGGCTACTGTTTCAATCTTAACCATGCAACACAGTAGTGGCGTTCATGAGGAGTCTCCAATTTCTATCCTTATTAGTCAGAGTCAGTGGATGTGTGCACACAACTCACCTAGCAATAAGCCAAGGTGGGTTCATTGTCTAGTCAGCAAACCACAGTGCATCTGACAGACAACTGGGCCCACCAGGGTTTGCCAGCCCATGGGTATCTCATAGAATATGGAGAGAGGACCAAGTTGTCTCTTCCCTCCCTGCTATCTTTGAAAGCCATTTCAAGCTCACCCACAGCTTATTCTCACTGTAAACTTATTTTTTCCCCTGGTGATTGTGAAATCCACCTGTCAAGCCAGGTTTGTGATCCCTGTTTTTACAGCTATGGACAGTCCCTTCAAGGTGTCCCAGTGGCACCTTTGAAAGGTTGCCTCTGGTTGCTAAACATTTTTTAATTGTTTGTCTCCCTAATGTTCACAAATGTTTTTAAAATACATTTTTGATAAATGCTTACTTGCACATGTACAGCTGGAGATGTCCGCAGTTGCATGAGTGTGGAAATAGGAGGCTTTGGTGGGCAATGTCCAGAAGGTACCCACCCTGGGCTGTCATTCCATTCTCACAAGCTAAGATCACCTTGACGTTTGGTTACAGTAGGCAGGTTGTCTTTTGACAGCTGTCAGATGTAGCCAAAGGGGAAAGTAATCTTACCTGTAACCTGCGTGGAATGACTTATAATGTCCATACTGGCACAAGTGTAGTATGGACATTTTTAAAGACTTTTTTGTTTTGCAATTCTTTGTGAAAATTACAGGTTTTTTGGAGTGCAGTCATTGGCAGCATTCCAAAGGTGTCCCTGAAGCACCCTGAAAAGAATGTCCATATCTCCACTCCACCCTATTTTCAACGGAGATATTCTAAACCTATCCTGGGTGGGATTGCACTCTCCCTAATGGACAAGGTTCATTGTCTGGGGGTGCTCCTGGACCCCAAGGTCTCCCTGGCTGGTCAGGTGGATGCAGTTGCCAGGAGCACTTCTTAGCAGTTTTAGCTGATTTACCAACTATACTCCTATTTGGATGAGGGTAGTCTTGCCATGGTCATTCATGCACTGGTAACCTCCAGACTGGGCTACTGTAATGCACGATACAGGGGACTTCCCTTGAAGATGGTCTGGACTCCTCAGATGATCCGGAACAGGATAGCACAGCCGCTAACAAAGTTCTCAGGAACATAGCACACCTGTCCTCTGTTGGCTGCACTGGTGGCCTGTTCCTGTCCAGGCCAAATTCAGGGTTTCAACTACAACATATAAAACCCTAACCTGCTTGGGCCCACAGTATCTTAGGCAGCACCTTGCTCACTATATTCCTGTCTGTTGTTTAAGATCTTTGACTGGGGCTCTCCTACGGGTTCCTCTCCCCAAGGAGGTTAATGGGGAGACTGTAAGAAGGAGGGCTTTTCTGTGGTGGCATCCCAAATGTGGAACATTCTACTGCCAGAGATTTACCAGACACCCATGTATCTTACTGAGTTTCAGGCACCTGGCAAAAGCTTTCCTTTTCTGGCACACCTCTGGCGCCACCTAGGCTATTTGCATCAATGCACAGGTTTCAAACTATATTAACGTATGTTTTAATTTTTATTTAATTATTTAATTATGTTTTTATTCTGCTTATTTATTGTGATATTTTAATTGCATTATTTTAGTAATGCTATTTGATGATTTTATACTGGAATGGCCATTCAGAGAGCATGATGCTAATGGGCTTTTAAACAAATAAAATAAATAAATAAATAAATAGAATAGCTGTCAAAACAGGGTTTGTGAAAGCTGGTTTGACAGCTGAAACAGAGAATTCCACACATGCTTTTCCAACTTCCTAGTGGTAAAAATACAACAATTAAGTAAATTATTATTAGCTGCCCTTTCATCATACCCAGAATCACCTGCCTGAAGCAGCAGCCTTATTCTATGTAATGGCAGGCTGCCCCAGTCATAACTTACTACCCACAACAACAACAACAACGTGTTTATTGCTTATAGTAATATGCCATTCCAAACACTACAAAATAAAAAAGGTAACCAAGATATAAAACATAAGCAATTAAAAATGTTATTTTAACCTGAAGCCCCAAACAGCTTGGAACCTACCCAAGTATCATCCTCAGAGATCCATGTTCTCACCACTACCGCCAAGCATGAAGAGAACGGGATCAGCCTTTTCAGTTGTGCTGATGTGATTAAGCAATCTTTTCCCCAGGAGGGCTTACCTGGTGCCAAGCTGGTATCTTTTATTTATATCATTTTATTTTCCTAGACGATTTGTATTTAGGAAAATAACAACTCCAGAAAAGCTATGCTGAATCTAATTTTCCATTCGCATAGTTTCAGTTCACATAGTGGCCAACCAGCTGCTGTGGGAAACTATGAGTAGGACGCAAATGACATGAGCTCCTCTTGCTCATATACTTCTTTCTTACTCATGGCTTGGACACAATCAGCAAGTAGCATACAAATGCATACTGCCTCCAGTGTCAGAGGTAATATATAGCCGTAATTAGTGGTCGACCCCCTTGTCCTTCATGAATGTATTAATCTTAAAACTGTTTTATACTGACACTCGCTCTGATGTGCTGTTAATTAATCTTACTGGGTCTTCTTGTTTGCATATGTATTCATTGTGCTTATCTCTGCATATCCTGATTGGGCTGAAGATTAAAGATATGTGAATAAATAAAAAGAAAGCTATTCCATAGACATCTAACAAAATAACTGAGAGCACACTTCTGAAATTACAACAATGATGCTAGTGTCTAACCCAGCCTTTTTAAAAGCTCAATGTGGAAATATTTTGTCACTGTACTTTTCCAGCTGAACTTTCCAGTGGGAGTGAAAGAGCATTGGCTAAGCATAATGTGAAAGGGGGAAAAACTTCTTGGATTATATAATGGGAGTAATTCATTGAATAAAGCGTAGTAGATGGAAAAACAATTGCCAGAGGATGAAGGATCTTCATTGAGACATGTCCTGTCTCTTGACATGAGCGTTAATCACCTGACTATAGCTGGGTATCCGCGGAACCTTATTTGGCCAAGAATAAGCAGCACCAGATTCCATGCGGACTCACTCAGCAGATATAAGGAGAAACAAAATAATAAACAACTTAGCTATTTCAATCAGCCTTCAGAGGCACCTCCTCCACACACACTTTTCTTAACTTCCAGTAAATGGAAAATAGTAAAAGTGCTTTTAAAAAAAATACTTCGATCTGTGTTATATTTCTCATTTTTCCTGTTTCAGACTGGTGGAAACTATGGAGAAAACAAGGACACAAACAGGAAAGCAGTCACATAATTCACTGATAGGAATACATGTGTGTGAAAGCACAGTTGTTTGAAAACTACAGGAATGAATGTAGTGCGGAATGACCAGCCTCTCTGTCTCTGAGTGTTGTTCTTTTTTTTTTTTTAAGACTTTTAGCTTGAATCCAGACCTAAGGGCCAGGTATGCAATCAGTAAAAATGTTATCCCAATACATGCCAGCTGAGAATTTGACCTACAGTACTGACCTTTTATAAAAACAAAAACACACATCACATCATCCTTCTGCAATTAAGAAGAAAAACCAATGCATCATAACAAGAATATCCCCATACTTAGAGCACAAACCTATGCAAGTCATAGACAGCATAGCTGAAAGTTTCAGACTGTTCTCCTGTCTAAACTTGCATAGGATTGCATCTTGAATAACCGAAAATCTCTAAAGGTCTGACATCAAAAAGATTTGCAACTAAGAAGCAATCACAATCACAATTGTGGCTTCTGTGAAATAAAATAGATTTCTGTTAAATTATTTAGGACAATAATATTGAAACGTAAGCAGCAATCTTTCCAAAACAATCCTTGGGATTATTGAATGTAAAGGACAGTTTAGTGAATGTTCCTAAGGCAGTGGCATGCAGCCTATAGGCTGTAGAATATGTGTTCATGCAGCGCTCAAGGTTTGCTTGGAAAACAATACTAAACCCTGAAAATCACTCTGGAGATGCTCCTGTGTGTTTAGGAAGACAGATGCTTCAATCATCATCACAACACAACCATATCCTTGTCATTGTGATCTGCCCAGTAACAAAAGTTCTCTGGGTAGATGGCATGAAGTGCGACTCCAGTATTTCAGAACAGTCTTATCCTTTTTAAGTATCTAGCAAACTAAAGTCAGCTCAATGTAAATGTAAAATCATGTTGCGCAACATAGAAAACATTCAGTGAACTCTGAGATTTTCTGAAAGGGAATTAGAATGCCTCCTGAGCCTCTGATCTCCAGGCACCACGGTGCAACAATCTGCATATTTATTTATATAAATAAACAAATAGAGTGGGTGTACAGCATGTTGAGATTATAGGAACTGAACATGGGAGGTCTAGATTAATTATCACAAGGCTAGTTTCCTGATTAAATTGGCTTTATTCTTTTGAGAAAGCTGCTCTGAAAGCATGACTCATTTTCAGTGACAAAATAGGTCTGGATTGGACTTGAGCAGTGACTAACTTTTATTGGCCAGACAGAATGACTTGGAACTCAGCAGAATGCTTAGGGCTGAGTTGAGAAATATAAAAGCCATGTCACCCAGATGTGTAATTTGGTCCAGGCTAAAAAAAGACCTAATGAATGTGTAACTGTAACTACTTTGCCTACTGCACAGAATGAAAAACTTTTCTATTAAGAGAAACATTTCTTTTTTTAAAAAATGCAGTTTTAACATTTCAAAGGGAGATATATTTCAGAGTTCAATTCTTATGAGCCATTTAACTTACATAGAACATCCATAAGTGCACTAGTGGCCTGACATATGGAGAAGTAAACGGACCAAAATCCCTTGCATCTTCTAAATGTTTGTGTGTTCTGGACAGTAGTTGAATCCTTAAGAGAGGCAGCCCAGTCTAACAGTAAAGAGTTGTGGAGAAGTTGTATATTGATAGAGTCTCCAACAGTTTGGAGCGCTGCAGAATTAAAGATTTGAGATCAACACAAGAGAAGTGCTAAATTTTCATCGTACGTATTTTTAAGTGAAACCCAACTTTTCACTTTTCGTGCTGTTCACAGGCAATGGGTACATTTGCACATCATGCAAATCAACATTGGCAATAAGCTACCATGGCTTGGTTGTTGTGCAAACAACTCATGATGCATCTAATAGACAATTAAGCTCAACACGGGTGGCTGGTCATTCAATCCCATTCCTCTCTCCTCAGTCTTCCTGTGGGCAGGTATCCCAGGGGCTACCTGAGAGAGGATCAAGTTTCCTCCCCACCATTAGCTATTCTGGGGTCACTGCGGGTTTTTTTTTCCACTTCACCATTTTTTTCTGATGATCAAGATCATTGTTTTGATTAATGGTTTGTTCAATGTGTCCCAGTAGCGCCTGGGAGGGGCCACCATGGCTGGAGAACATTTTTTTACACCCTCCTCCTAATTTTCAGAAATGTTTCCATTTAAAAAGAAAAATTATCAAACTTTTGCAACATGTGCAGGAATGAAGGGCCTTGGGTGGCCAATGTGCAGGGATTGCCTCCTGATACATTCCAGCAGGTCTCCATCCTGGACATCGTTCCATAAAGGTTACATGTAAGTTTATTTCCCTCCTCCTCCTCCTCCTCCTCCTCCTCCTCCTCCTCCTCTTCGGTTCATTTAACAGCTGTCCAAAGGTAAGCTGTCAAACGTAACCAAAGGTGTGTGTGATCTTAGCTTCCAAAAATAGGGTGAAAACTTGGGTTGGACTGTTAAATGCAAAATTGGGTCAAATTAATTTTCTATTGCTTTCTTTATATGGTTTGTTCAGTTTCCCATCCTATCCAAGCTGGTGATGGGGAATTTCCACTTGACAAAAATGGATATGGTAGGATCCTTTGGGATTTCATATGAACTATTATTCCATGCATGGAGGTATAAGCATTTATTTATTTATTTATTTATTTATTAAAACATTTTTATGCCGCCCCATTCGCCGAAGCCTCGGGGCGGCTTACAACATAGATAAAACAAGTTAAAATCCATATAAAATAATCTTGATTAAAACTCACATTATAAAATAAGCCGCCCTGGCCAGATAAAATTCAATTGTATTTAGCATTTAAAATGTTGCTTAAATAAAAAGGTCTTAGCCTGGCGCCGAAAAACAAATAACGACGGCGCCAGGCGGACCTCTCTGGGGAGCGCATTCCATAACTTAGGCGCCACCGCTGAGAAAGCCCTTCTCCGAGTAACCACCCTCCTAATTTCTCTCACGGAGGGCTCCCGGAGAAGGGCCTCTCCCGCCGATCTCAGGGGGCGACTGGGCAAATATGGATGTAAGCGCTCCTTCAGGTAACCAGGACCCAAGCCGTTTAGGGCTTTATAGGTCATTACCAACACCTTGAATTGGGCCCGGACTTCAATGGGGAGCCAGTGAAGCTGACGGAGAACTGGCGTCATGTGAACATAACGTCCAGTCCCCGTCAGCAGCCTGGCAGCTCTATTCTGAACCAATTGAAGTATCCGGACCGTCTTCAAGGGTAGCCCCACGTAGAGCGCGTTACAGAAGTCAAGACGGGAAGTCACCAGCGCATGAGTCACTGTTGCAAGGCAGTCGTACTCCAGGTAGGGGCGCAGCTGATGAATCAGCCGAAGCTGGAGGAAAGCGCTCCTCGCCGCTGTTGTCACCTGAGCTTCAAGTGAAAGCTCCGGGTCGAGGAGCACTCCCAAGCTGCGGACCTTGTCCCTAGGAGGGAGTGCAACCCCATTCAGGACAAGGTTCAGGTCACCTTCTCCGAAGCCCGAACCGCCAACCAACAGGACCTCCGTCTTGTCTGGATTGAGCTTCAGTTTATTGGCCCTCATCCAGCCCATTACCTCGGCCAGGCACCGGTTCAGCACAGCCACTGCCTCACCTGGATTGGTGGAAAACGAGAGGTAGAGCTGGGTATCATCAGCATACTGATGGGTCCGCAGCCCACACCTCCTGATGACCTCTCCCAGCGGTTTCATGTAGATATTGAACAGTAAAGGGGACAAAATGGAACCCTGCGGTACCCCATGGCAAAGCTGCCATGGCGCAGAGCCATAGTCCCCCAACACCACCTTCTGGAATCGGTCGTTGAGATAGGAGCGGAACCACCGCAAAGCGGTGCCTCCGACCCCCAATCCCGCCAGCCTATCCAGAAGGATACCATGGTCGATGGTATCGAAAGCCGCTGAGAGGTCCAGGAGAACCAACAGGGACGCACTCCCCCTGTCCTTCTCCCTGCACAGGTCATCATACAGGGCGACCAAGGCAGATTCAGTACCGTACCCGGGTCTGAAGCCGGACTGAAATGGGTCCAGATAATCAGTTTCATCCAAGAGTGCTTGGAGTTGTCCCGCCACCACTCGCTCTAACATCTTGCCCAGAAACGGGATGTTGGCCACTGGTCTATAGTTAGCGGCCATCCCTGGATCCAGTGACGCCTTCTTCAGGACCGGTCGGACTACCGCCTCCTTTAAAGGGGCAGGCACCCGACCCTCCCTCAGAGAAGCGTTAACCACTTCCAAGATCCAGGTTCCAATCCCGTGCTTGGAATCCTTTATTAACCAAGACGGGCAAGGGTCCAGAAGGCAAGTGGTAGGACGTACTCGTCCAAGCACCTTGTCCACATCATCGGGCCGCAATAACTGAAATTCATCCAATAATTCTGGACCAGACGGCAGCGTTGGTGTCTCCCTTAAAACCTCTGAATCAATAGTGGAATCCAGCTCGTGACGAATCTGAGCGATTTTCTCCCTAAAATGCTCGGCAAAGTCGTCACAGCGGGCCTTTGAGGGTGGAATCAGCTCTTCCTTTGGCCCTGGGTGAACCAGGCCTTGCACCACTCGAAAGAGCTCCGCCGGACGGCATTGTGAGGAGGCAATGGAAGCGGAGAAGTGTCTCTTTTTCGCCGCCCTCACCGCCACAGCATAGGCCCGATAGTGGGCTCTTAAGTGTGTTCGGTCAGATTCATCACGTGATTTCCTCCACCTACGCTCTAGCCGTCTCCCAACCTGCTTCATTGCCCTCAATTCTGGAGTGTACCAAGGGGAAGAGCGGGCTCTGCCCGGTGGGAGAGGACGCTTAGGAGCAATCGTGTCTACAGCCCTGGTCATCTCCCCATTCCACAGTTCAACCAGAGCCTCGACAGGAGCACCCGTCTTGTCAGCCGGAAACTCCCCCAGAGCCTTCAGGAATCCTTCCGGATCCATCCGGCTCCGGGGGCGGACCCACACAATCGGGTCTGCACCCTTACAGAGGGAGATGTCGCTCTCGAGCACAAACCTCACTAGGAAGTGATCTGACCATGACAGGGGAGTCAAGCATAAATTCCTCACCCTCAGACCACCCTCTTCCTGCCCCGTCGAGAAAACCAGGTCCAGAGTGTGTCCACGTTCATGGGTCGGGCCGTTTGCTTTGATGTACTTTTGCTTTGATTCCAATTTGCTTTGATGTACTTTTGGTTTACATGCAATGAAGCTTTGCAGAAGGATGTTTCCTGCATTCCATTAAGTATACACAAATAGTATTATAATGGAATTTGTCTCCAATGTCAAAAGATCTCTAAGAATGCAGTCCAGGAAGAGGTTAAATCTCAAGTCTATTTCTGAGGAAGAAGCAAGACGCTAAGTTTTTAGGTGGTATTCACAGTTTCTCTGAAGTACACACTAGTCAGAATCAAAGACAGAAATTAGATTCAATAAAAGGATGGTGAACAGTTTAATGGACCTAACTTTGACATTAATTATGTTTCTTCTATGGGAATCTATGCTATAAAAGATCTAGTGCACTAGGGAAAAAGTGATGGGTTTTGATATATTGCAAGCAATAACTTAGGTTCCACACTGTTTTCAAGATTTCAAATAGTCTAAACAGTTTCAAGATGAAATATACACAGCAAGTGGTAGTACTTTGTATATGAAAATGCAGATTGGAAAATCTTGTAAATGTATTTGAAGCTATTAAATATACTATTAGTCTTGTGAAGATAACTCATTTTGGCAGGGCTACAAAAATAATTTATGGTTGGCTTCAGCATCTTTAGACATAGACTTGATTCCACAGAGGGGAGAAAGGAAAGGAAAGAAAAACCAATTTACACAGTATGAATGCATTTTTCTAATTTGAAGCTTCTTTGAATGATGAAGCAAAGACATTGCAAAACATGAGTTTTCGTCATTTTTCCACATTAACAATTTTACCCATCCATTGACTTTAAAATATGCTTTTGCTAACAACCAACCAGCCAGAACCATTTTACCATGTAGTGATGCCCATTCCTATATAAATTAGTGGCTTTGTTTGTTTGTTTGTTTTCTATGCTGACCAGCAGTCGAAGCTTTCTGGGCAGTTCACAACAGCAATATGGTTCTCCCTATGATGCTAAACCTAAACCCCTTTTTCTAGAAAAGTGAACCATATCACCAGGACAGTTTACATTATGACTTTCAAGGATAGGCTGGACATGCACATGGTAGGCAAGTCATGAGTGGAGCTGGCTGGAGCTGGGGGCAGACTAGATGGCCTAGAAACCCCCTTCTGATTTGCTGTTTCTATGGTTCTATGTTTTCTTGAGTCTGCCACCCATTAACACACATCCGAAGAACACTGTGAAACAGCAACATATTTTCAGCAGTAGTAAAAACTGCTCTGTCACTCTTTCTGTGGTTAAAGTTATGAAGATGTATAATGGAGGCCTGTTCACATGATAATTCTTGATGTGGTCCATGAGATGGCTTCCCTACAGAGATGAGCAAAACCTTTTCTAAATTAAGAAAGGGACGAGTTTGTCTGAGCTTTTCAGGGACTTCTCACAGTTCTGTAAAATCTCAAAACGGCTGATTTTCCAGAACTCTGTACTAGTCTGCTTTCTAATGTCCTCTGACTCCCCTGTAGTTGTGTTCCCACTTTGCCAAATTTACTTTGACATGAGGAGGGAAGAAGGTGGCACAGAAGTCTGGGGACAGCAGAGAGCTGTCGTTCATTTCCCCATCTCCTCAGCATTAAGATTTGGGGATGGCCAGGGAGAGGACAGATTCCAAACGTGCTCAGAAGAATGCTGGGATCTCTCACTCTTAAATTTCCAGTTAAAGAATGGAATGGTATAATTTACTGTGTGGTAGCATTCACATAGTATCACACATGGATAATAGACGATAATTTATGAATTTACTACATGGGAATATTTTCAAAGAAAACAACAATTGAAAAGAGAGCTAAGGCCCCCTTCTATTAATGGTCATTTCTATGCACCAGAAGAGACCATAAGAACTAGGCTTAAGTCCCAGTGAATAATAAAAGAGAAGGCCTGTGCCTGGATCAGGTCATGAGCACCTGTCAATCGTGGCATGTGCTCTGCCCAACTGGCGAGGTCTCAAGCACAGATCTTGTGAGTCAGCACAAAAAGGCAAACGCAGAGCATTACCTGTTCACAGACAGTGTCAGTTGATCCAGACAAGCTTTGATCTTGTTTTGTGCTTCCAGGTGTGTCATGTTTTCTGTGCTCTCACCATTAATTGACAGGATGACATCACCCGGGCAAAGGCTGGCATGAGCAGCTTTACTTCCAGGATTAATCTGCATGAGAAAAAGAAGGGGAACATTACCAACTATAGTGTTTTGATAATGAGGGACTCTGATTTGTTTCTCAAGAATCTTGTGGGAAGAGAGATGTACATTGCAGACCAAAGTCGCCTACAGGTGCAGGTAGGGCTGGCCTTGGGGACCAAGGATCAGGGCACTACAACCCCCACCCCCACCTCCCAGGGAGGGACAGGTGGGGAGGGCAGCAGAAAGAAGCTCCATTTCATTCTTGTAGCCACGATGATTTCATTTAAAATGCACAATTGCATGTGTGCAGAAGCTTTCCCCCCGCAAAGGTTTGTGTATTTATTTAACTTTAATAATGCCCAAGAGCTGAAACGTTCTGGGTGGTTCACAACAGGTCCTGAAGAGGACCACGACAAGAAAAACATCATAACTTTTTTTTCCAAAATACAACATTTTAAAAGAGTTTGATTTTTTTAAAGTCAGCAACTAAAACAGGATGTAATACAGACCAGGCCTGGTAAAAACACCAGACATGGTGCCTGCATCAAACCATTAGGTGGCTTTAGACCAAAGAGCTTGTTGGTGGTGTTCTAATATATCAGGAATGTAGAAGCACACGCAAGGCATGTAATGGTGGTTTAGGGACAGTGGGAAGAGAAAAATGTTAGTTGTGTGTATTGAAGTAATATGCACGGCTATCTAAATGGGCCCCCATATGTTCAATAAATCCATGGTCCAAAGTTACCTAGCTGCATGACTGTTTGTCTATTATTCTTTTTTTGGTTTGTGGGAAATGAGGAAAAAAGTAGATACTGGAAATGCTGGGAGGGCTGCCCAATAAGCTATAAGAAACACACTGCTTTACAGCTTTTCTGAGTGAACTGTGTACTTTGAACAGAGACAGACTGCATATATTTTCACCAAGAAAATTGCTGACTCAACTAGAATGGTCGAAGTTGCTCCCAAACACTGCCAGCTTATACAGGTTGTAAAGTTCAGCTACATTAACCTCCCCACCTCTCTGTGTGAAGAATGCCATCATATTAGATTGATACAAGAGTATCATATTCAGACGCCTCAGATTAGGTCACCATTTACAATTGTTTAGGCTAGAAGTGAGCAGCGATCTTGAAATCCAGGCTGTGATACAACCTGTGATGATTTAGAAGTCACATTTACTGATACTGATTATTTATTTCCATGTTAATACAGTTAACAGCAAGAATACTTATAGACCCTGCTTCAGCTAAGGTTCTTACATCCTTTTCTTCCTCCTTTTTATTTAAAAACTGGCCATGGGGTTTCTGAAAATTTGTGTATTTCTTTCTCATCCTTAATTTATGAGCAGGATGTAAGAAAGACTGCAACCTATAAATTCAATATTTTCAAATGAAATTATGATTTTTGGGGCTCAGAAGGTAGATTCTGGAACTGGCATATTTATCTGCAGAGCTGGTTTCTGGATAGAGCAAGCGTGTTATGAGATAGGTGTCCCCATCCCAAATAAGACAGGCAATTCAGCAATTACTGGAAGGGTCGTTATTCCATACGGAAGTCAACATATTCACAAGCCTGGAAATTCACACACCAGGTGCAGTGTTGACCCCTTGCTCTGCCCCCCTTCACCCAAAGCTCTGCTTATGAACCCTTCAGGGGCTGGTCTCTGGAGGAAGGTGTGCTATGGAAGCAGGCGCACTAACGCTCTTCCCATTGAACCCCTAATTGGTCTTGCCGGTGGGTGTGTTGACAGGCCCTTGCCTCCATGTCTCCTGAGGTGTCAAGTCCTCCTCCCGAGAACCCCTCCCCAGCCTGTTCCCCGCCGGCTTCTTTCCTACAAACAGGAGGGAGCGGGGCTCAGTGGTTGTCCTTGAAATGTTTGATCTAGGGCTGGCTCGGGCTGGCTCAGTGGGAGAGTTTGGGCAGCCGGGGCCTCGCTAGTCTCAGCAACTCCAATATCAGAGTGAGAACTCTGAGCCACAGTTGGTTCAGCTACCCACTCCCCTCCTCTGAGTCTGAGCCATCATTCCCACCACAGCCATCCATCTCTCGTGTGTGCCTGGGAATCTCATCCGAGTGCACGCGCATGCACGACAGTGTCATAATACAGTAATCTTGGAGAAGTCTGTTCAAAAGCTTCCAGAGAATTCTAAAACTGGTTTCATAGAGGTCGTATTCTGCACAGAGAGAAAAGCAGGTGGACAGAAATGATACACCAACTCTTTTTCAAGGTAGCTCATCAAATGTCCAAACTGCTACATCTCTGTGCTTCTTTTCATCTCAACTGAACAGAACAGGCTGGGCAACTACCTTCTGGTTCTCCAGATATTTTGGCCTCCATCTCCTATTAATTCAAGGCAGTGGTGAAGGATGATGAGAACTGTAGACCAAAATATCCAGTGGCAACAGGTTGCTCACACCTGGTATAGGAAAACCTTCAAATGGTTTAGGAAGGGAACTTCTGTCTTTCTTCAGGTACAGGGGAGACCATGGCAGTAGCATTGAGAGAACCCTTTTGCTTGCTCAGTGATCAGAGCTTCTGGTACCTGACAGACAAACTTCCACCAGACCAGGATCTTGTACCACCACCCACACACCATTCCCAGTCTTATTGAACAAGGGGCACAGAAGAGGGGGAAGCCAGCGCTTCACCATAGGAGACTCACACGTTGGCAGAGATATGATGAAGTGCCCTCATCCCATCTGCTCAGCATGCAGATCCAACTTGATTATGTAGATGTTCAGCATTTGTGGCATTCTAGTTGCTGGTGAGCACTCTGGGAATATAACTTGCACTCTGCTAACTTAACAATGATATCCTAGAGAACTGTTAAAATGGCAACTCACTCAGAAACCAAACAAATTCAAGCCCTTTAGCTCAAAGTTCACTGCTGGTCAGGCTGTAAATATCTTTGACCTTTGAAAATCCCCAACTTAATTTCCAAGTTTCACTGTTTTGTAACATGCTTGGGATCAGTTCCTTGAGATCAAGGTACAAAAGAGAAATTATTTTTACTATTTAAAAAGCAGTCAACACTACAGCAACTATTCTAATAGCTTCCTGGAGAGGTGTTATCTTCCATAACAGCTTTCCCTGAATGCTGTTCAAATTACCTGTCACTTTCTAATCATGCATGAAATATAATGCTGTTTATTAAATCTCCATAGCTTTCTCCCCTGCTGTTTTTGTATTAATGCCAAAAACTTGCAAAGCTTGTAACTCCCTTTGAGGGAGGCTAATGACACATCCTGGTAACATCTGTAGTTTGACTTAAAAAACAAAAAACCCTCTATACTGCAAAATAAAACAAAAACATTTTCCTTGCAATCACAGGGTGTTGTTACACGTGTATCAGAACAAATACACTTCCTCTACAAGATTAATCTATAGTGATGTAATATAAGTAGATCAATGGCCTATAAAGGCATACAACTTTTACCCAATAGTTACCTTCAAATTTCCTCAGCACTCAATCTAGTATTCATTGCTGCTTCCACAGATGCTGTAAAAAGGTAAAACCAGTAAGGCATTATCTAATGAGAGCACTTTCTGATATGTTAGTTAATCACAGCTGCTACATTAGAAGATAATGTTTATTGCATTGACTATGATCTCATTTCTTGAGATGAATCGCCTCTTTAAATAAACAATACTTATATTCATACAAGAACATGCTTACTGAATAGGATCTGTCATCTTTCTCAGTCATATCTATCTATACACTACTTTCTGCCAATGAATAGAAAGAAGTTTGCCATTTAAAACAGCTGACTAAACAAACAAAAGTGTGGGTCAGTGGAATTTTATGAAGCTGTTGATGAGCTCTCAGAATCTGATGGGATATCTCCTCTGGAACTGGCTTTTTTTTTCTCCTGGCCTAATACACTGTAATACTATATCATAATAGTATTAGCTGATAGAGTTGATCTTGCTGAGAGTGTGCAAGGAAGTTCATGGTTCAAATCCATAATGAAATTACAAAAAAAAGCCTTAGATAAGCAACCCCTTCTATCTGTCCTCCAACAGATGTCTGTCTTTCTCTCTGTACCTTTCTGAATCTGTTATACACTATGGGAAGAATTGTTAATATCCCTGACAGAATACCCACTCATGAATGCTAACCTACAGGTGCCACCAGTTATAGCTTAATATATGTTGTCTTATAAAGATATATTTTACTGAGATTATACATGTGAAGTGTAATAATAGCAGCCTAGAAATTAAGACTCAATGGAATTTAGCTGGGCAGAGAATAAAAATTCTGTCCTAAAAATATATGGAGCACTGGATGTTTTCAGGAGACAACCCTGGACCACTCTGTGAGGCTAGTCCTGAGGTTATAAGCATGAAATAAATGGCAAATATTGAACAAGTGGGACTCTCAACAAAGCAGGGTGCTCCTGTTCAGTTTTCCGAACAGCTGTGCCTTCTTCCAGGAGACTGCATTCCTTGCCCCTGCTCCCAGTTTCCCAACCACCCACTCACAACAGACAGTCAGAATTCTGTATTCACTGAGCATTTTTGCTAGAGAAGTTGCTCCTTTTGGTTTATTTCCCAAGGAATTATTATGTTGATTCTGGTAGACCTTCTCTTGCATTCTAGGGTTTTCTAAGCATATTCTCCCCTGCTCCCCACAGACTTGTTTTGGTTACAAAGCCAGCATTCACTCAGCATGTGAGTTTGCTTTAGCTGCTAAAGTTTAGTGTACATTATCACTGTAGATCTGCTCTACACAGCTATAATCCCATCTAGCAATTCCCACCTGTGGTCAAGCCAGGTGGGGCCAATACATGGCCCACAAAATACAGGTGGTGTCCCCTCCCAAGAGGGCTTCCATGCTTCCTCAAAGGTCAGTTATTGTGTGTATCTCAGCAGTTTGTATTTTGGTGGCAAACTGCTGCAGAGGTACAAAGGACAAGTTTGATTTGTTCTCAAGCTCAATTTGTCTTCACTAAGCCACCATAACTTCTATGGGAGCCAACTATGGGCACATGTAGCATTTGTACTAAATACAAATGTGCAAAGCTCAAAACTAGGGACCTGATGAAGGGCAAATTACCCCCTGGACCACTCAAAGTTGCACATTCCTTCCAAAACCAAATATAAGGCAAACTTTTTTTATTATTATTCAGGTTCCTTAAATACAAGGCAAAGGGCTTAAGATCTCTTTGGCAGATTGGTTCTAAAGTAGAGAACGCTGCCAGTGGAGCAAGCCATGCAGCTTTGGAATTGCCGCAGTGGGGCAGGAGACAGGCCTGGTGAGCTAGTAGGAGGTGAAGCTTGGTAGAGGAAATAGGAAATTTTCATTCATTAATGCTGCTCCTCTGTGGTCCCCATTGTACAAGTTACAGGCCCATTTTCTAATGATAACCCAGAAACAACTTCTCTGGACTGTTAGGGGAGAGGCAAATCACAGTTCCAACTCTAACGCATTACAGATGGAGTCTATGAGGGTGTTTTAGATTTTCCCATGTGCAGCAAGAGCGAGCGGCCACATGCACTTAACAGGCATCTCTGTATTGTTTATAGAATATTTCTTTTTTTTAATGTTAAAGGCATAAGAAGTCCAGAAGTGTGTACTGAATCACTTTTTCATCCAGAAGTTAAATAACTGTGCCAGCTGACACAATCTTGTAGTTGTCTTGCAGTTCATTACATTGTTTTGCATTAAATCTTTTATATGCTTGTTCCTTTCAAGGCTCAGGGGGAAGCTGAAGAAATGCATACTGCTGACTTCCAGAGGACTGATTTGTTAAAATATATATAGGAAAATCCATGTAGGAACATGTTTTTGTTTAGAAGATCAGAAAGACAGAACTGTTCCATTATTAGAAAGTTTTATTAAGCTATGAATGGTCCTAACTAGTAAGTTACATTCCCTTAAGACAGAAATGATTAAAGTAAGCATTCTATGTTAACAAGATTCAACAACAGGATTATATTAAAAGAAAACAGAAGAGTCACTTTTTAATAGATTGTAAATACCACTGACTTATGAACCACAATCACCTAACATCACCATAAGTTGTGTTGGAAAGAAACAAATATGCTGCTTTGACAATTATGGGAATATAATTGGGATGGAGAGTTGTGGGAAGGAAAACTACTGCGGTCCTGCAAAGGAGGGCTTCTAATATTGAATAGAATGACTCAGTACAGGGACCTTGAGTGCTCTGCTTTGTTATTTGTTTTGTCTAGACTAGAAAATTTTCCAAACTTGGAAGCTTTCTATTGTGTTTTACAGAGAGCCGAGTAAAGCAGCAGCGTTTCAGAGACAATGGCACCCTCATTTCTGCTTTTATCACAGCACTGCAGTTCAGAAAGGGATGTCATGCATTATCTAGTCTAACTCCGTATTTTTATGGGTTTGTGTAATGACTACAGCTAGACTGCTGCACAAGGGAATAAGGTAGTGATATCAAAATAGAGATTTACATTTTATATCATGTAGCATAGAGCAACTCCCCCCCTTGTCCTCTAAATGTGGTAGATTGCAATTCCCATCATTACCAGCCATTCCAGAAACCACTGCAGAAATGTTAGATATGATTATGCAAATATGAGCTTGAAAGACCTGAAGCAGCAACCCATTTCCTGTGCTGACCAAATGGCTTTCCCTAATAGAGATTCCTTGAACTCTTGCATGGAAAAGGCATGGACTTTTGCTAAAGAAATCTAAACATGCCAGCAGAAGTGAAGAAGGATCTAGGACTTCCTGTGGACAACAGCACTGCAAAACTCAGTTACATGTAAGGGATGCAATTCAATACCTGACAGCACCTTGCTTTGTGAGTCCTCAGGGATATTTACACACACAGATGGATACAGTGGCAGAAGGTGGATCTGTACAGTGTCCAGCTGTGCCCCTCTCTAGTGCTAATGATGTCACACTTGGGTAAACCAACTCTTGCACAGCTGAACTAGTGCTTGACAGAGCCGGGTTTTGCAGCAAAGTTTCAGCAATGATGCCAAATGTCAGGGGCAAATTGCCATCTTTTTCTTGTGCTGTAGCAAGCACTATTTACATTGCGCAAGCTTTGGTTTATGTTAGCAATTAAACATACTGGTGGGGCACAGCTCAGACTACTCAAAGAGCTCTGCAGGGTACAATATAAAGTTCACAGATATACAATGGATTGCAGTTAGTGTCCTTGTAAATCAGGGCCTTTAGGTACTCAGTATTAGTGGGAAATAACGGATTTCACTCCTGTCACAGCAGTGTTCAAAGAGTAACACTGTACTTTTCTCAGAGAAAGTGTAGGCAGCATTAAATGGTGTAGTAGACCCATTTCCCCATGCCAAGCACTAGTTACGTTATAAGGCTAAAACAGAAATTCAGTAAAACAGTTCAAATCTGAATTGGAATACTAATTGTTATTGCTTAGTCTCAGCAATAAAAAACCCAGTGCAAATTTTAAAAAGTATTATACTATTAATGCACATTTTTCTGTAATGAAACTGTTTCAGAAGAATTTACTGATAGATATATCCTTATTAAGCATAATGTGCATCTTATGTGCCTTATCTTCATCTTGGGGAACCCTATTAAAGCAATTAAGAAGAGTTAAGACTCTCTTTCTAAAAGTCACAGAGCCAATGCTGAAGCAAGAATTAGTGTAATTTCAAAAACTAAAAACAGCCATCTTCATTTCAAATGGGTCCAATAGATGGGATGTGAATGGACAAAGAGTAGTCTAAAATTAATGCAGTTAACTGTGGAGAAGAAAGGGAAATCCAAGAACTGCCCTGTGCTCATTTATGGCAAACGCTTCTGTCGTAGACTCAACAAATCCGGTTATTACAGCAAGAGCGGCTGGCAGGGCAGGGAGCAGCAAGGATGAGTTCATGCAGGTATGCTAATTAGTCCTGGACTGCAACATCCAGTATGTCCTCTATTCCTTTTCTGTTCAGTTCTAATCATCCCTTTCTCTCGTACACATCTTCAGTCTTCCAGGTCTATCTCTGATTCCACTCTCTGTCTTCCGTAACATCTATTCATGTCACACCTGCTTAAATCAGCTGGACTTCAATGGTGATATGACCTATATGATAGTTTTAGGCATTCATTCATTCGTGTACTTTAAAAAAAAACCTCCTTCTCTCTTCCCACAGAATATAGAGTTTTGAATAAATAATACTTTCTTAGTATCTGTAAGGATGATATTTCTATTGGACGGTATGACAGCTTCTGCTAGTGTAGCAAAGTTATATTGTAGTAAAGTTATATTGCCTATTAAGTGCACAAACCTTTCCAATAAATTGTGCTAGCTCAGTTAAGGAAAAGTGAGGGGTGTGATATTTTAGTGCACCACCTCTCCAGCCTTCTGAAAGTACCACCCGCAACTTTTCTTCTACCCAAGAATCTATGAAACCAGAAATCACTTACTGGCTTTGTGAAAGCTTGCTTCCAGCTGCTGGTGTATGGAATGATCAGTTCTGTTCCCTGGTGATGGATAAATTTCCTGCACATTCACAATATACTATTCTGTCCAGAGAGTGCAAGAGCCTGGAGCAAAATTGTATCTTCCTAAGTATGAATGCCAGCCTGTTGCCAGCCAAGGAGAGCAAGATTATCTCATGAGCTGAGAAAAGGTAAAGGGCCACAACGTTTAGCTTATCCTTTTGTGTCACTGTTTAATGAAAGAATTTTTCCACCACTGGGAACAAACGTGGGCTCCTGTGCTTGGTGAGTAAAAGCATGGAAACAAAGCTGAGAGAAAGATCTGTTCTTGCAACAGCAGCTCAGTCGGCTTCTGCATTCAGTGAGGAGAAGGAGAAGCCTCCTTGCCCCGCTTGGCATGGAAATCAAGGAGACTGCATGAACGGAGACTGAGCTGGGGGCTCTCCGGACCTAGAACCGTTACAGGACCTGCGCGGCTTCCATCAAATGCAGCTGCCCTGCATTTCCTTGTCCTTCCTGTCTGAACAACATCTGGGAATACAATACAAGCAAAATGACATCACCATGGTAGGAATTTCCCTATGGTGCATTTGATACTTTGCCAGACAGTCTTTGGCTGGACAACAAACCAAGGGTTGACCATGGATTAGTACTACAGACCTGGGTTAACATGTGAACCAAGTTATCATATTAGTCTTTTACCTCTTAGCACAATTTCCATAATTACCCTTGAACTCTTCTTAGTTCTTTTGCACAACAAAAAGGCTAGTGTGACAAAGATCCTTAATTAAGTAACTATAAACACTGTAGCTCAACTGATTGCTGTAAAAGCTCATAAATCGACTAATGATAAGGACATTATGTCTTACAAATTATGCCTGTTGTGAATTGGGAACTTCGTCCAGTTCCTATTTTGTTCCAGATATCAGATTTGGGGCTTTCTGCTTTAAATTGTTTTGCTATTTAAAATGTCAAAAAGATATTGTGAACTTGATAAATAGATCAGATGCCTTAAGATATAGGTTTAAAGTATGCTCTTTGATGTTTGCATGTACTTCCAAAGTAACTTTGTCATTGTTCAAAATTAGATTGAAAAATATTGATGTCATACATTAACATTGCAGAAGTGCTGTAAATCCCCTTCATTAAGTTGAACTTTTTGTTTCATTTTGTTTTGTCCAGCCTAACAAAGACTGAAAGTGGTTTGTTTATGTGAGGTGTATTTTGTCAAGTTTCTACCAAGGTCATGCCTCGAATGAATACAACAACTGGAATCATCCCTTTCACCTCCTTTCCTATCCGGGATGGTCAGTAGGGCCGATTAATTAGAATAATTCAAATTAGGCACAAACTCAACACTATTCTAGTTTCCAGTAGTAAAAAGTACCATTAAGTGTAGAAGCTAAGGATAGTTTATAAAACTATCCAGTAAAAACTCAAAACTGAGCCATTCCAGCCAATTCATGAATTCATCACGAGCCAACTGTGTGGAGTGGAGGAAATAACACTAATATGGCCGTGCCCCTTTGGTCAAAAACTGTATCCCATTAAGCACATGCAGCTTATGACAGCATTAAGTAGACCATTGAAGATGGCTCACTTCTTCAGCTCAGTTGTTCAGGCTGTGTTTAGAATCCTAAACCCCAGTTTTGTTGTAGCTGCATGAACTTAGGGCTGGGTGTTTCCCCACCTCTTCTCCATGCATCATGGCCAGGAGGAAAAGATGGGTTTGGTGGTGCCTCACTTGGCATGCAATGGCAATTGAGGGTTTGCTGGTACATGTTACTCAGTCATTCCAACTGCAATCAGGAGCAGCTAAACAAACCAGAGATACTTGCTGTTTAAGGAACTATGGTAGAGTCTCCTAAGGATGCCTGGGAGAACATAGGATTGGAGTGAAGGCCAAGCCCCTGCCTTGACTCCTTGCAACCAGTGCAGGATTAGGTCTTACAGGTGGAAAAAAGAGTACATCAGAGGTGGGGAGATGAGGAAGCTGGGGGCTCATAGTTGTACCATTTCAAAACAGTACCCTGGCCTTCTTTACCCCTCTTCACTGCAGCTCTAAATCAATATGGCCCAAAACATCTGTCTAGATATAATATAGAGTGAAAAGCATGGTGAGAGTAGAAATTGCCACTGCTATACCTCATACCTTACATTGGAAAAATATGAGCATCTTCCGCAAGGGTGATAAGATTGCACACTTAGTGTTGTGTCCAATCAAAACCCAAAAAGATTTGTTTAAGGATGAAATGCTAAACAATGAAGTGTTCCCTGGGTTGCTTAGCCACCCTCACAGTAGCTGCATGCGTCACTGCATGCATTCTCATTGCGTGTGAAGCCCCCACGTCTGAAATGGGGCAGGTTGTTGTTTTGACTATGATTTATTGGAATAAGCCAGCTTTCCACCTACTTCAATAAACCATAGTTAACACTAACCATGGTTTCTATACAACAAACCATTGTTAAATGAATCAGCAAATACTTCTGAACTTCTTCCCATGGTGCAAGGTGAACTACCACTACCATCACCACCACCACCTTTATGCTCTGTCTTTCTTCCTGTTGCAAGGAAACCAAGCAGATTACAAGGTTCTCCTTTCTCACAATAGCAACCCTGTGAGGTGGGTTAGGCTGAGTCTATGAAAGATACAAAATCGCCCAGTGAGTGTCATTGCTAAGTAGAGACTAAAACCCAAACACTTCTTGAAATGAGCTATATGCCTTCAAGAGAAGGCCAATGTGTGGCAAGGAGAACGGGTTAGCAGAGTTTCTAAAATAAACAGAATGTGTTGAGATGCCTAGAGACCAACTGTTTCCCCTCTGGGCATATCTATTATGTGCATGTTTAACAGATGTCTGCATTATTTTATGCACTCCTCATCAGTACCTCGTCACATGTTTCTTACTTGCTACTACAATATCTGTTTTATTAAAATCCTCCTATAAAACAATGGGAAACTGCCCAAATTAAGGAGACTATATAGAGGCTTGTGGCTAAATATATTTTGACTCAATTTTACACATATAATTATTTTGAGAAGTTGCAAGTTTTGCTCTCTTTATCCTTTTTTCCCTACAATTTTTGCTGTGACTGCCATTGCCCTGTGTGGGAAAACACCTTTTAACAGCTGTTTCTCCTTGCAATGTCTGTGACAGGTTTATGAACCGTTATGTATACCTATCCCAAAGACAAACGGCTATACAAGTGGTATAAACAAAGTTATCCATTTTACTTCAAAGAGAAAAGCAAGGCCTCAGCTCTTCAAGATACTGAAATGCAATTCTATTGGGCACACTGGCTGGGGCATGCTGGGAACTGTAGGAATTCTTTCTGCCCAAATGTGCACAGGATTGCACCCTGGGAGAGCCAAACTTCAAAAACGTTTGCTATGAAAAAAAGAAAGGGGAAAAGGTCAAGCACTCCAACATGCCAAATCGCAAAATACTCAAAATGGACTAGTGAAAGCAGGAAAGCATCATGTTTGCTCATTAATTTATGTAACCAATGTTTGGTATTTTTAATGGCAGAATACACACAAATATTTTTAACTAGTACATGGAGAAGTCAAAAGAGAAACTTTTACGATATGGTTTTATAGCAGCATTTAAATCACTTGATTATCTAATTCACTCATCAACCAGATCCCTTTGCTCTCAGTATTTGAAATGTAGATCCTCCTTTAACTTTTTTGCAAATCAATTCTTCAGTGTGACCTAAAGAAGACATGGGTAAAAACGTTTATTGCAGGATTATTTATCACTGAAATTAATTACATTTCCACACTGTCTGTGGGCCATTATTTGGTTCTATATGAACCACTGTGTTCAGTAGGATTTACTCCCAGGTAAGTGTTTATGGAATTGCAGTCAGATAATAGCTTTTAAGAAGACTGTTTTCTTGATAAAGGAGGATGCAGAGTTGATTTTTTTGTTGAAGACTAAAATGGTCATAATCTTGGAAGATGTTTTTGAAAGGACCTATTTGGGAAAAAAAATGCAGCACCCACTAACAACTCTTGGGTTAAATCACAGCAACATGAGCTTTGTATTAACAAGTCTCTGGCATGCAAAGTGCCTAATTCAGGCCTGTTTCCTATCCCTGAACTCAATGAGTAAACATCAGATTTCAGAAGTGTTTCTGCAGGCAGACTCTAGTGTCATACTGGAAGGTTGCTGTCCAGGTTGCCACAGGTCACTTTCTCTGTGTTTCCAGGTGAATAAGAAATGCTAAAACAATTGCTTTTCATCAGGTGAGATCACTGTACTCTTTTCCTTTCTCCTGCTAAGGGGAGGGAAAAAAGGTAGTTCTTAATATAGTTTTAAAGCTTTTCACCATTTAAAAAAAAAGCTTTGTTTTGCATGGCAAAGCACTCATTTTTATCAGTTTGCAAAAACTGATAAAAATAAAAGTTAGAAAGGTAAGGCCAGAAAAAGATGGAACTACTAAGTTGCAGGTTACCACAACCCATGAAAAGTTGTCAAGAAATGTCCAGGCTCCTCTCATCACTCTGGAGAAAGAAACAAAGAGAAACCAGAAAGCTGCCCCAATATACAGGGTTTGACATCTTACTAAATTGCAGAGGAAATTTTTCTTGTAGGATCCTAAGAATTTGGGTGGTTTAAGAGGGCTGACAGTCCTGATGATCAACTGATTGACAGGATGGGTCAAGCCTTTCCAAAGTGCTGAGACTTGGACAATAACCTGTTCTCTAGACCTTTGTGGAGGTCTTAGCCCCAACTGGGTTGGTCCGATCATGTGGACGCCTTCATCCCAACACTGTGCAGTCACATTTCTGATTGTGTGAGATGCCTAACAGGAGCAAATCTTCTTGAGGACAACGCTTCATGCACTATGATTTTCTTCTTACTGGATCCTCAATCCTAACTGAACTGGCCAATACTCAGAATTCTCTTTTGTATTATGTTGTTCCCTCACCTCTGAACTTTCCCAGGTTCTTCAAGTCAGCATGTTCAGGAATTGGCACATGGTCCTTTTAGTAAAATGAAGCCATACCTTGGACACCTCTGACTACCTTGCTTCTGTAACATCGTAACAGTTCAGTTCAGGGTACAAAGGACTATCAAGGGCTAGTTGCTATGATAACTCTGAACCCCGTGTTCAAAGCATGAGTGCTTCTGGGGACAGGAAATGTCTAAGACCGTCCTTTTTGCCAAGGCATATACCAACTCCAAACAGAACATGGGAGTGGGATGGGAGTATTGCCAGCTGTCGCTTAGCAGGCATAGTGGTATGAGAGGGTGTTAATATGTGGTTGTACATTTTTCATGTAATCTTGATTATATGTTGTATTCCATTTATTAACTGATGTTCTTCAGAGAACTTCAGCTGCTTGGTGGTATGCAAATAGCATAAATAAATAAATAAATAAATTGAAAGCAGCTTCTGTGTGCATACTGGCATAGGTGTGAATGAAAAGGGGAAAGTAAGCCCACAAATTGACATGACTCTCTATTTCTACATATCAAATTTGAAAGGCTGAAAATATTTGCATTTGACATTTACATCCAGATGCCAAGCATGTTTACATAGGAGTAAGTCTAACTTTGTTCAATGCAATTTTCTTTCCGAGTAAGTGTGCTTAGGACTGCAGCCAAGGTATGGTTTAATGGAGCAGGGGGAATCACATATGTTCTGTACTATCTAAATATGTGCTCTCTTCGTTACAGGAAACTGCATCTTTTCAAGTAAGCTTTTCAAAAATTCCCAGAGAGAAGGAGATATTGCCAGCTGCCTCTTGGAAGCAGCTGGCTCAGTTCCTTTACCCACTATGGCCCGATGGAATATTCACTCAGTTAATGAAACACAAGTGTACCTACATCCATATCTTGAGAATCTGAAGATATACCTTCTCTCAAAGACAGGCCATTTTTCACAATTTTCAAAGGAAACGAGGAATGCCCTTACCAAAGCAAAGGATATCCAGAGATCCTAAACCTAATGCAACAGCCTTTCATATCAGGTATGAAAGAAGGCTTCAGGGGTGGAATACTAAAAAATTCCTGGTCAAATACAACTGATAGCTCAAGAGTGCCTTGTGCCAATGTCACTCATGTGAGGCCTTGTGCCAGGCAAACAGAACAAAAGGGGAAGATGTCTCTGCCATGCAGGATCAGGAGCATGCTGTCCGTGCTGTTTTCATGGTGGCAAAAATAGCTGGCTTTTATATTTCCAAAATGCAAACGTTTTCTTCTCTCACGTTCCTAGCAACCTTAGGGGGAATTCCACATTCAACCTGTCAGCCTCACACAGCCTGTTAGAACCAAGCATGAATGCCTCCTGTCCCATCCTCCCCACATTTCATCCTGGGGCTCTGATCATGCAGATACCACGACTCCACCAACAAGTCAGCCGCCGCCCCCCCCCCCCCCGCCTCCCTCTGCTCTTGGGGACATCTTGCTTGAGGATGGTGGGGACACCAGATTAAGAGACCTACTGAGGAGGGGCTCAAAAGCTCACACATTTTGCAGATCTTTTGCTTGGCCTCATAAAAGTAGTACACTATTTATTGTAGTTTATTTTTAGTGGCCAGTACAGCTACCTTCGCTTGCATGTTGTTTATTGCATTTGGTCTAGTTAAAATGAGTGAATCCCCACCCATTTTAAGTTTTCACCACAACGAAGCTGTACTTTCTCTGAAGTCCTTCTGGAAATAAAATGTAGCCAACAGGCACATCAATCAATCAATCAATGAACTATAGGTGTTTCTTATACCACCCTGAAAAAGGATGACACTGTTTCTATCCAGCGAAAACCTGAACTTATTCTCAGAAGCAGGACTGAGTTCTGTGCCAAGCACAGGACAGGAATGGACAATGTAGGGTTCAGACATCAACCTTCTCAGCACTCGCTAAGATGCCGCATCCGTTCCACTTTAAATGCAATACCACCATCAAAACTTTGTTTTTCAGGCAGCTGGATTACTGTGAAGTGAGCTTCTGTTGACGCTGAAAACTAGGCTGGGTCATTTATGGTGCTGGGGCTCAGAACCCACCTTTGCCTCGTGCTGAGTCTCTGGGGTAGGTTGATCATTCCTCGTCTCCTAGCCCATGGTAGCTCTTTTGTAGTTCTGCCCAGGTTGGTTCCTCCAATTGCCAAACGTGCCTACAGGCCAAGCAGTTTGCTTGCCCTAGCCTGGTAAACATTCTGAAAGTTTAGACTAACTGCCCAACCCTAAACCTATTTGCTTAACAGTTAAGTCCCACTGTTTTCAGGGGAAAGTACTTCCAAGTAAACATGCACGGATCAGCCTGTTCGAGATCAAAGTGCTCCCTAGGATAATTCCATTATTTCAGATTTCCTGCTGATCATAATGTGGTCCACAGTTTGCCTTATTACTGCAGTTCTCCAAAACACTGGCTGAGCGGAGGGAACATGAAGAAGGTAAGAAAAAAAATATCCAGGATGCTCCAAAGACTGGCGGGTCTCCGCTCTGCACCGACAAGAATGCATTCACTGGCGGGCAAGCTCAGCCCCCCACCCCCAGCCCACTTCGCACAAACTTTTCATTTGCCTCCCTTGAACAGACTTCACTGGGCCCAGCAGGCTAGTTAAAAAGAAACAAGAGCGCGGTTAAACTATAACCCTTCGTTCCAAATCACTCAGCAGCTCGGCTTCTCTGTTTTTAAAAGATTCTCGTTTCCAGGCTGGGTTCCAAAATGTAAGTAGCTACCCAGTTTAGCTCATGCCGATCCCAGCTAAGAGCACACCCAGTGCACTCCTTCTCCCATCACTGTGGCATCCGGAGAGGAAGAAAAGAGAGTCCCGAGTTTTGAAACCCACTGGAAACCAGAGCAGCTGGACAAATAAGGATCTTGCACAGGCTCGCTGCGCTTCGAGTGGCGGTTTACCGAGCAGCCCTCCTGCTTCGGGACTCGCAGCGGCATCTGCGCCGGCCGTTCGCAGCAGGGGCAGCGCCGCGACGCGCGCACGCAACAAGTGCCTGCGCGGGCAGAGCCGCGCCAGTCGCTCCGCGCCCTCTTTGTTCGCCCCTTCGCTCGCCTGCCCGCCGCGGGGGGCCTTCCAGGTCGCCTCACACACGGCGAAGCGTGCACGTGCGGGGGGCGCAAAGCGCGTGGCCTGTTTTCCCCACCACCCTCCCTGTCTTCTGCTTCAGAGCTGCCTCCACGGAAAGCCCCATTAAGAGAGAAGGGCACGCAGGGGTCCGCATTTCGCTTGGCGCCCGTGCGCCAGCGCCAGCCCGCTCTGCCCGAGCCGGTGCGCCTGGAGCGGCCAGTTTTCGCCCCGCCGCCGGGGGCGCAGCTGACGCCGCCATCCATCCATACATCCATCCATCCATCCTGGCAAGCGGGGCGGGGGGGGGGCGGCGGAGGAGACGCGGTTCCTCTGCAGACTTACCCTGGAAATCGTCAGTGGCGTGCTGAAGTCTTTGCCTCCGACCAGCCGGAAGCCCCACGGCGACGGGCCGCTCAGCACCACGGTCTGGGGCATGGCGGGGCGCGCAGTCCGGCCAGGGGAGCGGGCGAGCCGGCAGGGAGGCTGAGCCGGGCAGTGGCGCCTGCTGCTCTCGCGCCTCCGCTCGCTTCTCTCCGGCACTGCCGCTTTCTAATCCACTTAAAGCGCCTGCTAATCTCCGGTCCGGCCTGACGTCTCTCCGTTCTCCGCGCTGGCGAGGGGAGGGGGGCGGCAGCGCCGCGGAGAGAGAGGCGGGCCCCTTCGCGCTCGGGGCGGGCGCGCGTCCAGCTCCTTCCTGACCCTTGTGCTCGGCGAGCCTCCGTGGATGGAGGGCTCCGTCCTCGCCGTCCCACAGATGCGGCCGGCTTCTTCTCCGCGCAAAGTTACGCGTGCGCGCCCCTTTTAAGCACTCTGCTGCTTTGAAGAGGGACTTAAGAAAACCCTCAAGCTCCATCCCCAGCGCCCCCCCCCCAGCCCCGTCGTGGGCAAATGTGGAACTCTGAAGGGGGCTGAAACAAAAGGCAGGGAGCCCCGCCGACTGTGCCCCCCCCCCCCCTCGATTCCCAGCACTGGCTTATTCACACGTGGGTTGCGCATCATTGGATTTCTCTGCACTTAATTTCACGGGACTCCTCTCAACCCTTGTTTTATTACTTTGGATGGAGGTGAAGAGAGGAGACGTAGGGCGCATGCCACCATTCCTTTCGCGTTTCCCTCTTAGCTCCTCTGTACTGAGACTTAAGAGCTTTGACAGCTTGTTTCCTGTACCCAGCGCAGCGTGCTAATAAGCAGAGACAGGGCTGCTCATTTGCCCCCAAGTAACAGCAGCGGGTCCCACACGCTTTTCTGGGGCATATGACCTCGCTCGGTCCCTGGTGTGTGCGTGTTTCTCTCTCTTTCCTTCAGAAACAAAGCACTGGATCAACATCGCAGTTTTTCTCCAACATGTTGCATGCTTCAAATGGTGGCAAGTGTGGATTTCCATGTTTGCTTTCAAAAATAAAACAATAGTTTTGATGCTATTCTGTGGTCTGGCTCTACCCCACATTCTGTTCAACCTGGATTCGTTTGAAGAATTTCTATAATTTATTTTGGAACTAGTGCAATTGTTCTTGCCACAACTCTCTTGCTACAAGGACTTTAAGATATTAATAGCCTTAATGTCAAGTCTGTTGACATTAGCTCGAATAGGTTTTATTTATGATCATTTTTATTATTATAGTTGCTAATGTTAATTTTCCCCTTTGGGTAGTCTATATATTTATACCTATAACTGATTGTATGCCCATCTCAACAGTTCATGATTCCTCCTGCATTTATCTGTTTGATAAACTGTATCTTCCAATATTTTCCAATTGAAGAAAGGATGTTATATGTACATATTTCCATCCCACCTTTTCCCTGCAAAGTATCTAAGGAGACATAAAATCCACCACCCTCTGCATCTTGTCTTCACAACAGAAGACAGGGTCAGTTAGGCCAAGAATCAGTGACTGGCCCAAAGTCAGCTGGTCAACTTTACTGCTAAGTGGAAACTGGAACCTGGATCGCCCAGATCCTAGGCCAATACTCTGACCACTGTACCTTCATCATCATCATCATCATCATCATCATCATTATTATTATTATTATTATTATAACATTTCTATGCCGCCCCTTGCCGAAACCTCGGGGCGGCTTACAACATGATAAAATACATTGAAATACAATAGTACATAATAAATTACCATTAAATATAAAAATACAAAAAAATTAGGCTTGTAACACTCCAATATCAAAGAACACTGCTTGAATCCCTCCAGCATCAGCACCTATAAATGCTGGTATAAATGGTATCACACAATGCTGACCTGGAAAACAGCATTTGTTTATCCACACTGATTCAACACCCCTCAAAAAACAAAACAAAACAACTTTTGCCAGTATGATTAGCATTAGGCTACAGCAGTTGAAATCTCTGCTCACCCACAAATTTGTGCTCCTGGGATACTGACCCCTTCTCACTACCTTACAAGACTGTTGTGAGGGTGATAATGTTGTGAGGGGATAAATTTGAATAACAGTGCCAGGCTGGGGGCCAATCATCTCAAGAACATCATTTTTCTAAATTGCAGTCTTGAGAAATTTGAATAACAGCACAGCTTTGTTTCAACAAATCATGGCTGAGGTAAAGGACTTCAATATGTAGAGAAATGCAGATGGGAACGGGGGGGGGGGGTACTCTCCCACCCCCACCCCCCATGCACACATCCCATCACCATCACTTCTGTTAAGGTTGGCTCTTGAGATTTGACAAGAGATTTGAGACTCCAGTTGAAAATTTATTGCAATGACTTGAGACTTGACTTGGGCTCAAAAGTAAAGGCTTGAGTAAAGGACTTGAACACATCGCTGGGGAATACCTTTGAAAAACAAAGAGCAGCTACAAAAGAATGGGTGGGAAATAAAGTGGAGAGGAAATACTTTTAGCCCCCAGAAGATCAGACCTTTCTACAGCCTCAGGAGGGAACATGAAACATGAGTAAGGTGTCCCTTACCACAAGGGAGATCCATCAGATCCTATGACTTTGTGACTGTCTCCCAGGGACTAAAGGATGTTACACAAGATTATCCAAATATCTGACAGAAACCTGAATTAGATTAAAGGGCAAACCAAGTTTTATTGGGGAGCAGATTTAATGGGTAACAGTACAATGCAAATATACTGCATTGAATATATATAAGGCAAAGATTAAGAATCAGTTTCATCTGACAAAAATATTTACAGAGAGACCTAATAATTGTAATTTGTTAAAAAGTATTGACCATAACTTTTTCCTTTGTTCTGAAAAAGGAACAAAGAGCCTGAAAATATATTAGCAAAACCAAACTTTAAACAGGATCTGAATGCTGGGGACTATGCTCTGTATTTAAGAGAAGAACTAGACTCCAGACATAAAGCAGCTGAAATCAGCATACCAAAACAGAAAACAAAGTTTTGAGAATAATGTTACATAACAAGGTCAAAACCCTAAATCTAAACTGGTGTAGAGACAGGATGTTAGCATTAAACTGGTGGGGAACAGCCAGAATAAGGTTTAGTAGAAGTTGTAGCTTTAGCACTGCTTGATGCAGGCAGAATGACAGATGGTCTATGAGCTCCCTCAGAAAGGTAAGTATGGAAAATAATGCCTAAATATCTAAACTATCTCACTTGCTCTATAAGCTTACCCTCTAATAAGCTACTTGATCAAAGAAACACATCTCACTCTGCATCTCACATCTGAAAGAACAACTCATGTTTGTTTTACTAAAAATAATGGTCAACAAATAGACCATACAATAACTTCTAAATGCATGTAGTTCAAACTGACTGATAAGGACAGAGGAACACAATGATCTGCAAATAACAGGAGTGAGATTTTGGATCATGCCAGTATGGGTAAATGAAAATCAGTAAAAGAAATGACCACAGTCAAATCATTTATACACAAATTAAACACAGAACAAGTATACTTCCCTAAAAGACACCTGTAGTGGCAAAAATGAATCACCCACCAGACTCCTAGAAAACCCTGGGAAGGCAGTTTAGGCTGCAATTCTATGCACACTTACCCAAGAGTATTTCTCTTAAACACAGTTGTAAGTGCCAAGTAAACATGCATAGGATTGTGCTGTAAATCCAGAAGACCATCCAACCCCCACACTGAATAAAATTAACTGAACGCTCAAAACAATCCAGAACTAGAAATTTTGTTGTGGTTTGCCCCACCACATGCTTCCAGCTTTTCTATGGATGATCCTCAAAATGTCAAGGAAGCAAACTTTAAAACTATGCTGATTATGGTAGGTGGTGATATGGTAGATACGGTGATGATTCCATTTCTGTTTGGTTTTGATAAGAATTTTCCACAATTTGCATAATTCTCAAAATTTGGGACAAAAAGCTTTCAAAATTGTTTGTGGGGAAGAGTGTCAGACTGAGGCCCAAGGCTTTGGGTGCTTAACTCTTACAGGTTTGGTTTGTGTATGTAACTGTGCTATTACCTAACTGGGGTGGCCATTTCCTTTCTTCTGACATGATTTTAATTTTTGACAGGTACATCACAATCCTCTCCCTGCTGGGAATGGCTGTACTTTTTGAATTTGGCTAGTGCAGAGGGTTGTGAATTTCATTTGAGTTCATTTTTAGAAGAATTTACCATATTGCTCAAATTTCTTCCTATCTGAGAAGGAAAGACCTTGAGACTTAAAAAAAAAAAAAAAAGGATGCTGGAGAAAGTGAAACTGGCAGATCTGGTCTTCCCTGCCAGGAGGAGCACATCCTGGCTTGGCTAGCTGGTTAATGGGTGAGGACCATCATGGGTGGGTGGACACACCTAACGCCTCTGCCTGCTACAAACAGATTGTTCAGCAGACAAGCTGCCACCATTGCAGTGAGTCATCAGCAAGCGTGGAAGTGGGGGTGCCTTGGCTCCCCGTGGAAGTGGCAGCAGATGCAGCACCTCACAGGTTGCCTGAATGTGCGTGCGCTTACACTACGTGCATGCGCTTACACTATGCGCAGGCACTATCCTCTGCTTGCCCGTTCCTTCTGATTTGGTGCTGCGGGTGGAGATGAAACAATCGGCTTTGTCGTGCAGCCACGCCACAGGCCCTCCTCCCCTCCCTCCCTCCCTCCCTCCCTCACCAGGTAGTTGAGGCCCATCCCTCCCACTGCCGCCGCCAATGTATTGCCATCACTTACCCCCATGTTGTCATCAGCCTCCCCTGCCGGCTGGTACTGCCCTTGGGTACTGCTCCCCTATTGCCTGGCCCGAGAGAGGACCGCCTTCTCCCACGTGGCTTTTGGCTTGCCCTGAGAGGTATTTCGGGGAGAGCCGGAAGGATGGAGGCTGCTCTCCATCACCGCATTTGCTGCTGGAGAAAGCATGTGCGCTGCTGCAAGGAAAAAGGGCACGGAAAGCTCCGGTAAGCCATGGCAACATGGCTGTTGCTGGAAAACCTTGACTTAGCCAGCAGGCTGCTGCTTTTGAAAGTTTCATTCAGGCGCTGTTGCTGGCAGCATCTTTCTCTATGCTGGGGCTGAAGCTGCCAAAGAGGTAGCCAACAGCCTCTGACTCTCGGTCCAAGGAGCTGTCACTTGCCAGAAGCCACAGACGGTGCCAGGTTTTCATCTTGGCAGGTGCTGGCCAGCAAGCAGGCAGTGGGCACTGTGGCCTACCTGTGGTGGGCGAGTGGCGGACGTGGAGGCTCACTCCGACGCCCGAGACAGAGCAGCATGTTGTCTCAGGGCAGGGCCAGCCCAGGCATGGTGCAAACAAGCAGAGTCTCACATGCTCCTTGATAGGAATGCAGGTGTCCATGAATGTCTGAAGTCCCAGCCAGCGAATTTCAATTTGCAGGGTTTTCTCTTGCACATCAGGTCAATGTTGGGATGTTAGAACTGTGGGTTAGGACTGCTTAGATCTATGTTTTCAGCAGCTCATATTAACTAAATTCGGTGATTGCCTCTTCCCAAATATGCATCTGGCACAGAAGCAGAGACTCGCACAACCACAGACTAATTCATATATCTACAAAGGGATCTAACAAAATGCATCTTATATCTGCAGAAGGGAGAAAACAAGCATATCCATCCTTCTTGCCTGCTTTGTTTATTTCCAGTTGTTCTTTGGAGCAGGACACCTGACCTGTGATCTGTATGCCATATTGCTCTCAGGCCCTTCTTGCACATGATCTCAGCACAGGCTCAGATACCAGTTTCCACTGCTTGAACAGAGGGGACCAAATGCTCCAGCAGCCCCTTGCGAATGCTGGTTTTTTGACTTGTCAGGGCTCAAGGCAATGAGGGGAAAAGGAGAATAGAATTCCTGTGAAGAACAGTGAATTCTCCATGTATACTTTCTCAACAGAAAGGTAATAAAAAATAGCATGTGCTGAGGCTTCTTTCGTCCAGCAAAGTACAGGGCATGATGGCCGCCTTGTGAACATTGCCTGGTAAGTTCTACAGATACGTAATTTACTGGCACTTGTAACTGTAATTAACAGGAATCATGGAATTACTGTGCACTGAAAGTTATGCAGAGGAAATACATTACTATGTTTATGGAATGGAAAATCCCTCAGTTTCCAGTAAAGGCAGAGACAGGAAAGTCAGCCTTGCAAGGAAGTCTAAACAAAAAAATCCTTTATTTTAAAAACAGAGATAGGGGGTTGGGGGTGGGGGAGGTGAGCATTTTCTAAAATAAGGTAATCCTAAGAACTTGGTCAAACACAGGTATGAAATATAGAGCTACCTTCTTTTCTGTCCATTACATTGTTTTCATAGTGCTTTATCTGAGGATGTTTCCATACAATTTGCAAATGTCTATTAAGTGCTGGGCATGAAAGAGGCACTTGTTTCTTGGCACATGTTTCAGGTCCTGGGAGACACGCACTCTTCCGCTGAGAATGAGGAAGAGCCCTGGGAAACGAGGCCTCCAGGTACCGGGATGGAAGAGGTGGGAGGGCTTATCTCAAGGCCACCCTCTCCAGGTGCTCAGGCAGACCCTGGGAACAGAGAGAGTCTGCAACTGCCTGGAGGAGTGTGGACAGGAGCCTGGCACGATCCTTGACCTCATGGTGCAGTATCAAGAGAGAACGGCTGGCCAGCCAGAGGGTGGCAAACAGCTAAGAGGCTGGCCTGCCTCCAAAAGGGCCCTCTCAGAGCGGTGAGGCCCAGAGTTACTCAAAAGGAGAGTTATAGGAAATAGTTTCTAGTCTGGGTTCAGCAAATCATTCTGTGCATGCTCAGATACACCTTCTTTGTTGGTTATGCTTTACTGGATCTACACTGGAGAATAAAGAGCTTTTAGAAACGTAGTGAGTCAGAAGAGGCCTCACGGACCATCTAGTCTGACCCCCAGCTCCAGCCGGCCCCGCTCATGACATGCCCACCGTGTGCAAAGAACATTCTTTTATTTGGAAGGTGCAAAGCGGGAAACTGAGCTCACACCATCAAGAGCTTAAATTAATTCAGAAACATAGGGTTGGACCTAGACTCAGGTGGTAACCCCGTGCACAGGTGCCATGGGACTCCACTGGATTTACTCCCGAGTGCATAGGACTGTAATATCATCTAGTTAAACCTAGTTCCCACTGAAATCCACGGGACTTAAGCTAAGTCATGACTAACATGTCAATTTATTTCAGTACTGACAAAGTTCAACTAACTTAGTTTAGGCCCAGTCCATTTGTGTTTTGAATTAACAGACAGTTAATTCTCAACTTAGTCCTTTACGTTTCCCTGAAGTGAAGAAGAGGCATTTCCTTGTATATTGGGAAAATGAAGGCTTCTCCAGTCTAATGCAATTCAGATGTGAACTGGGTTGCATGGAAATTTTAGCTTAACAAATTGGAAGGGCACAAGTTTGAGGTAGGCTGGGTAGCTGGTAAGGTGCTGTTTGAAATTTACACTGCTTTTTCAGCTCTACCCATATTCCCCCTCTGCTTAGAGAAAGATGCAGGCTTGTTGAGAAGTGATTATCTTGTGTGGTTTGTGGAGAATGGCAATGTATAAAATGTTCAGTGTCTGCAGCTTTTTTGAGCAACAGTTTTTCCACTGGCAGTCGTCCTCCCCTTCATTACTGGTGTTTTAAAGGCAACTTTCTCGTTGACTCAGGGCACAGCAATATGATGAGAATGTCCAGAATAAAACAGAGATGATGAAAAGAGGAGCCAGGGCACCTTTGAAAACTCTCCAGACATGAAACAAAATAGGGGAGATCTGGCAAAGAGACAGCTTAATTAGAAACTTCTTTCAGGCAATATAATCTGACTGATTGCATTTATAACCAGCTCGAACCTAAAAGCCGAATACAGTGACAATACGGTAATTATTCCATCTTGCCTGGGCAAAAGCCACCACTAATGCAGTCTTCCTGGTGCAATCCATCACAACGACTTTGAACACACCCCAGCGCTGCCTCCAGACACAGCTTCGACCTGCCTCATTCATGGATTTTCTGTGGGAGGGAAGGGCAGCAGCCTCGTGGCGTTGGGGCTTTAAAGAATGTCCTTCGCCTGCTTGCAGTGTAGTTTTACTGCCTATAGTCTGGGTCAATATAGTCTAATGAAAGTTTTGTTGGAGGTTCACATTTAGCCATCCATTTTTATTTTTGTCACTACAACAAAAACTGGTATTTGTTGACATGAGCCTGGCATCCTATTTCCCATACCCAAGTCTTCTGTCTTTTGCTTCCCAAGTACTTTGATCAATATTTGTTTCCCGTTCTCCTTTCCTCTGAAACCCTGCCATAGGCTTATCTCAATGTGCCAGTCTGCTCCCCTTTTAAAGCACAGATTACCTCCACCTGTTCTTGAAAGGCGTGAGTTTAATACAAACCCAGCTTTGTTTTCTGTTTGTAACCCAAACTGATTCCGTTTGCCACCCAAATTCTAAAAGTAAAGGCTTTTTAGCCATTTCCTCTGTTGATTGGTAGTGATGCTTTGGCACTGCAGTCCAGACTGACAGCCATCACCTTTTTTCAAACAAAGAGCCCATTACCCATACCCAAGGCAAATTCACAGTGTTCCTTCATTTGAGTTATAAGATTGGAAGTCAGCCATAAGGTTTGAGACAGCACACAGAGCTCAGAGATTAATCAAGATACTGATTGCACAATGTTATGGAAATAGTTGCTATATCATCTGGTGCACATAAATGTATGCAGCTCGGTGGTGCAAGAAGAGAAAAGAACCTCTTGCAGGTGTTGCTGCTCTTGATCTTGCAACTCTGCTTTTGCTTCCAGGTGGAACTTCTTGCCCCGCCTGGCAAACCGCCCTGGGTTGTATGGCTGGTGCTTCCAGCACTGCTGCTGCCGCCTGGCAGAGTTAGAGGCTGCTGGGTCTTGAGGGGCTGCAGGCTTGGATGCAATGGCAGGAGCAGCTGTTGCCGAAAATTATTTGTTTACTTGTTTATTAAGTGAATGAGTCACGCTGTAGCCTAGGCTCCCAGGACAACAGACACAATAAAAGCAGAGCCAGGCATGGAACAGTAGCTTTTGTTTTTGCCAGAAGGAAAGCAGCCGCTACTCCCATCCAGAGAAACTGCTTTGGTGATCTGAATGTTTTTGTCATAGTGCCACACGGAAAAATGTCTTGGTGGGGGGCATAGATTCCCAGCAGATTCAGAGGCAGCGATCTCATCTTGGAATGGGGAACAGGACCTCTGCCGGCCCTTCCTCTCCTCTTCACAACTGGTTTGGAAAGAATTGCACTGCCTGCTCTCTGAGGTTGGAAAGCAACCTTGGAGGGGCCTTAGAGGGAGAGTTTTGAGGGGTTGGGGATGGGGAGACACTGGAGTGGCCAGGATGCAAGGTGTCCTGAAGTTGCTCCAACGCCCTTCTTTCCATCTCCCTTCCAGACAGCCAACAGTGTCTGCTTAGCGAAAATGCAGAGCAGGAGGTTGCCTCCTGGCTCCTCTTGCTATGCACTGAGTGACTGCAACCCTCCGAGTTTGAGGGCTCATGTTTCTCTTCAAACACTGCACCCTAAAAGATGTGTGGCGTGTGAGACCTGCAGTATCAGAGCCAGGACAACTATACATACCAGTTGCATTCATGTGTGGCTACAGCATTTCCAAGCGGCAGTTGGTTGGCCACTGTGAAAATGCTGGACTAGATGGATCATTATTACACTGACCCATTGCTGCTCTTCTCCTGTTCTTAAAAAACTCGTTTTTGATTTCCTCTCAAGAAGCCTAGGACGGCGCCTCCTCACATTTTTCTAAATGAAAGCAATCTTGCTACTTCTCCAGCAAGACTATCTCTGTACCACGTATTCCCACTGCTACCTTTCGTTACAAGGGGGCAATGAGTAAAACGTTTAGAAAATAAAGCAAGGTTTGCTTAAAAAAATCTGTTACCGAAAACTATCATTTTCTTTAAGATGTGAACAGTACAGTGTAGATTAACCTTGATCAGATGAAACTCATTTCAAACCATTATTTTGAGATCCTTCTTTTTTAAACCCAAGTGAGTCACAGAACAAGAAGCTGGCATTTTACCAGGGTAGGAGCTGTCTTCTAGCTGTCTTCTGGCATTTGCTTTAAGATGGAGGAGAATGATATAAGCTGCCTTGAGCCCTTTGTAGGAAAAAGGCAGGATATAAATTGGAAAATAAAAAAAATAAATAAAATGTACACATAAACATTGCATTGTGTTTTGGGAAAAGATTCTAGGTTTGTTATCAGTATGGATTCAGGCTAAAGGGTAATTGACATAGAAGATGACAAAGTGATGTAGTTCTATTATGCATGACTCTGTGCGTGTTATGTATTCACAAATGCACATGCATGCACACAAAGCGAGTGTGTGTGTGTGTGTGTGTGAGAGAGAGAGAGAGAGAGAGAGAGAGAGAGAACACACAACCTGAAGGCATCTCACCAATCTAAATTAGACAGACTTTAATCCAAACAAAAGTGCTATGTCAGAAAGAGGGTAGGCAGTGGCCTACTAGCTCTGGACATGCCATTATGAAAGTACACTGAACTAGCAGTGTCCCTATAGAAGCAGAAAAAATAATCAAGTCATTAAAAATGATTACGAGTATTGTAAAACAGTGTTATTTTTTCCATATGGATGAAATGAGTATAATTCTCCAGCTGGATCCATAATGTATTATTTTCTTTTATTATTTCTTTCATAATATTAGTATAAATAAGATACTAACTTCCACCATGCGTGGGAAAACAACCAATCCTACTTTCCTGTTTAATAAGAAAAATAATGTGCTCCAAAAAATCCCCTTTAAGGTGACATCCATCAAGTATAGCAACATTTGTTATAGTTTCTTCACTCAAAGTTTCCGGCTGAATGCATTTTCTGAAAGAGCTCTTATTGCACTCAGCTGTAAAGTGGCAAACCCCAGAACACCAAACTTCACTTAACTTTATCTCTGGAGAGTTAAAGTACTGCTTGCAAGGCAAAGGAAATGGACAATGGAAGGATATATTTACAGCCCCCTGGCTATCGGTACAAGTGTGCACTTTTCTTTCTGCACTGCAACTGCGATGATTTAGATTTGCAGTTATTATACAAGCGTAATTTAGAATGATGGGGTATATTTAAAAAAGTGTAATTTTCATAGTTGAAAAATTAAGCTAATGCAGCAGGAAATAATCAGTGGAATCTGATATGGAACATGGTCATTGATCAGATGCTAAAAATTGGTTATTAGCTTCATGTTGTCTTGATCCATTTTGAACTACCACATTTCTATTATTAGAAAAATAGTTTCCTATATAGGCCTTTCAGATCATCCAATGAATAGAAGAGGGGCAGGAGAATAAGGCATGCTACCAAAAAAACCTTTTGCAAATCCTTTAAAAACCATCCAGTTGGCATCCTTAGCTCTACTTGAAACAAGGCAATCCTTGATAGTTTACTTCTGAGAATATTTATCATACATTGTGGCAGGGTTTCTTAAATATCTGTTTTTTGTACTCAGACTTTAGCCTTCATGAACTGAAGCACAGAATGCCTATTCAGGAGGCTTCAAGCTATGTTGTTATAGCAATGGCCCTCTTGCATTTTAATCTTCTCTCAGCTCTTCTCAGTCTGCATCTCATAAAAATAAAGACCCTAGGTTACTCTGATATATGGCAAGACGGTAGTCTTGAAAAGTGATGAAGAAATGCATTAAGTCAGAAAAATAATATATTGTGATATTTCAGATGACCTGACACAAATCTGGGGCAGTACACAACAGGACACGATTGCTAAGGTAATTTACATTGTGCTAGTGTAAACTACTATAATGCAATAGCATTAATGAGGGCACACACTTCCAGGACATGGTGCACCAGTTAATGCTATTGGTGTTGCACTAGCGTAGTTTATGCTAGAACAATGTAATTTACACGTGCTGCTGGATACAGCAGGCAGTATTGCACAGTTGATGAAGTTGCCTGACAACGGCTTTGTCTTATTCTATTTATTTCATTTTCCCTGCCCAATTGTGAGTTCTTTACAGCAGTTCATATACAGAAAGTACAATAAAATACCATTAAAAATCCAAAATACAAATTGCAAAAACAAGTTAAATATATATTCTAAATATATTATAACATAGGTGGAGGTTCCACATGACTACTACAGAAGACAGGGCAAGACAATGAAGTTGTATCGGCTGGCTATATTATTTTTGCTTCTGGCACCTCTCTTCCCAGGATTGTTTCCTGCAGGCCACCTGGGTGACAATGCAACCTAAATATGTAGCAACCAGCCGATGACTGTGCTTCTTGTCCTCTTTCCTCCTCTTCTGCATTCTGTCTTTCCTTCTATACTCTGGGAACTACAGACTAGTCAGTCTGACCCATTTTCCCTGGGAAAATTTTGAGGAAGATAATAAAGCAGTCAGTTTTGAAGCCAACATGGACTTGTCAAGAACAAATCCTGCCAAATTAATCTGATTTCTTTTTGTTGTTCTTGTTTTTGTTTGGGTAACTTCCCTGGTGGAGCATGGGAATGCTGAGAACATCATCTATCTTGTCTTCAGCAAAGCTCTTGACAGAGTGTCCCAAGATATCCTTAGCAAGCTAGCTAAAAGTGGGCTAGATGGAACCGCTCTCAGGTGGTGGATCCACAATTGACAACAGAAGTGGACTGGAAGAATATACATCAGTGGCACCTTCTCAAACTGGGAGGAGGCAACGAGTGAAGCACTGCAGGGTTCAGTCCTGGGCCCGGTGCTCTTCAACATTTTGTTAATGATATGGATGGGCAAATGCAGGGGATGATTATCAGATTTCCAGATGACACAAAACTGGATGGGATAGCTAATGTCCTGGAAGACAGAAAGAAGATACAGGGTAAGCCTTATAAGCTGGAGAACTGGGCTGAAAACAACAAAATGAAATTCAATAAGGGCAAATGCCAAGTTCTGCACCTAGGAAAATGAAACCAAATGTATCATACTGCAAGTGAGAAGGAACTTGGAAATTTTTGTAGATCACAAGTTGAATATGAGTCAACAATGTGATGTGCCTGCAAAAAGCACAAATGCTTTTCTACGCAGCAGAAATAGAAGTATCCCCTCCAAATCGCATGAATTACTAGTTCCCCTTTATTCAGAACTGGTTAGCTCTCTCTGGAGTACTGGGTCCAGTTGAAGAAGATGCAGACAAGCTGGAAAGGGTTCAGAGGAGGGCAACAAGGATGATCCAGGGGCTGGAAACAAAGTCCTATGAGGAGAGGTCAAAAGAACCAGCCATATTTGGCCTTGAGAAGAGAAAACTGAGGGGAGATATGATAGCACTCTATCATACTTGGAGGCTGTCACAAAGAGGAAGGGCAGGATCTCTTTCCTATCATTCCAGAGTGTAGGAAACAGAATAATGGGCTCAAATTACAGGAAGCCAGATTTTGGCTAGATATCAAGGGAAAATTCCCCGCTGTTAGAGCAGTGAGACAATGGGACCAAGTACCTGGGGGAGTCATGGGCTTTCCCACACTGGAGGCAGTCCAGATGCAGCTGGACAGCCATCTGACAGGGATGCAGTCCTGCACTGAGCAGCGGCCTGGACCCAGCGGCCCTCCGCTTCTTTCCAGCACTACTTTTCTACAAGTCTATGATTCCGTGTCTGTTAAACGGCAAGTGAGGATGTGGTGGCCCCACAGGTCGAAGAGGGTGTGAAGCTTTTTGGTCCTGGGGATCACGCTCAGTTTTGGCAAGGGGGCCAGGGCCACACACAGAGACTTATGGACCTGTGCACAAGCTCACCCACTGGCTGAGGGGGAGGCTCAGGATGGCTGGTCTTTGAGTCCAGCCTGTCTCGGCAATCCTACTCAGGGTGGCTGGTGGGAGGCGAGG
>NW_025336480.1:9066863-9164746 GCF_004798865.1 Varanus komodoensis
ACTTTTCATAGTCCTCCAGATCCTTTGACCTCAACCACAGAATCTAACTACCAGTGAAATTGCACATACTTTGTGGAGGCCAAGAAATAACCAGATCAGGAAATGGCACCTGGTTATTTGAAAGCCCAGGTTAGTTTTCTTGATGAAGGAGGCACCATCCTTCTTCCTTCAATGCAGTACATTTTCATTTCTTTATTAGCCAGCAATTGTCTTTTCCAGCTCCTGTCTCTGTCCAATCAATATAACTCTTTGATTGCTGCAACAGATCTTCCTAGTGTAATTTATATTATCCCTATACCCCAATGACTAGTCCCAAATTTAGCAATTTGGAAGGAATTCAACCTTGATGTATAGCCCCATAATAACACTTTCAAATTATGGCATATTTCAGGTGTGTTTTTAGATTTTTTTTTTTTTGGAAAAAAACCTTTTCATTTGAACTATTTCCAAGCTAACCTGAGCACTAAATCAGAATTTGCTTCAGGTTTGAAAAGGGTTGCTTAATTTATAGGTTTGGCTTTGCAGAACTTGTCAGCCTGGAATTATTTGGCCTTTTGAAAGTTTTTTGTAACATCCCCACGTGCTGGGAGTCATAGCTGCAAATTATATCCATTTGTATGTTCAAAGCATTTATAAAATGCTTATCATAATTTATGTAAGATTGATATACAGTAAAGACCAAGGGGTAATGAAACACATTAAATAATAGTGAACCATTTTCTGTTGCATTAGAAGTTCTGATACTATAAATGTTACCCACAAATAGCACAGCTGAGTTGACAAATGAGAGGGCCCAGTATTCTGCAGGTGTCAGTATGAGTAGGTTAACCGCCATTGTAGGAAACAGCCACAAGTAGAGTAGTGGTAATTGCAAGTAAGTTTTACAATGGAACACACCAGTGAGAAATAAGTAACAATACTGAACTGATGATGACGACTGAATGTCTTCAAATGAGCTAGGTAAAAATATAGATACGGTCTTCTTTAATCGTTTTTAATAAACACCCATTTTGTGTTATTTTTACGTGACAGCAAACTCCACTACACACAATACAGTGTACGTAAGATCTGCCTTCTTTGATCCCTGTCCCCTTCTCGCACATGCATAGGAAAGCTCATCGAACCCTCCGCGCAGTATTTTCAGGGACTGCCACGGGAAGAGGGAACAAGGCGGTCAGCTTCCACCAGCCCAGCTGAATATGCCCAGATCAATTTTATGCAGAGTATATACCATGGGAGCGGGGCGGGGGGGATGCTCTGCTCAGAGCATCGATCTGAAACCACTGTCTTGAGGTTGTTGCAAACAGTGGATATAAAGCCGTGTCCTCATTTAGAGGACCATTCTGCATCATAATGGTTACAGACTTCCCAACTGCTTTTTTAAAAATCCAGAGCTAACAGCATGTGGTGTGATCAGCTCCACAAAGACTGCTCCACTCCCATCTGTCTCTAGCAGCGGCCACTCCAGCAGGTGGTACTGAGGGAGATGAGTGTGGGGAATAGACCTTTCCATCTGCCCTGCTGAATATCTGATGGACGATGGGTGGGTCCATAAGACATGCTCTTCATCCTTTTCTCCTTATCCCTTTGTTCTTGTATGTTGTGCCCTTTTGGACTATTAGCCTGTGAACAGGGGTTGTCTTTTTATTAATTAGATGCAATTGATTATAAATAAATGAATCTAGCCCCAAGAAGGTAGCTGTTTTCTGAACATCTGTGTCGACTGCTCATAGCTGTTGCACGACCTTCCACATCCAAGGCCAACAACGTAGTTGCTGTGTTCTATTTATCTGCCTAATGTAAGTCACACAGTTCTCTCCTGTGATCAGATACATGCCCTGTGATTTCACCTAACTGAAGTCCTGAACAAATAGCAGACCCCACTTTAGGACACCCTAATGGGGATGCCCATGCATGGAAATCTGCACTGAGAAGGTGGGATGGTTCTGCCACTGTCCCAGATCAGGATATTCCTCTCTTTTACTTCTTATGTTAGAGCTACAAAGAATGGCAAACAGGAGCGATCTCCACGTCTAGCATCAAATTCAACATGCGTGACTGAGCCTGTGGGCCCAAGTGTTTGTCCATCTTGACCCCTGATCACAGCTGAGCTTAGGTCACAGGTCAGAGAGCACTTCCATAGGCTTCAGGTCAGTCTTTCCCAACACTGTACTTTCCAGATTCCAAACTCCAGTTCCCATCTGCCTCAGCCAGTAGTTGGGAATGCTGGGAGTTTAGAATATCTGGAAGGCACCAGGTGGAGGAAGACAGGATTAGGCTTTTCAGCCTTTCAGATAATAAACTTATGAAACACATTTTTGGCCATTTATAGAAGAAGGAACTTGCATCTCTCCAAATGGCCATAAGCCACAACTGTAGACCTTGAGAGCAAGAAATACGAATGAGCGCAGAAAAAGCAAAACAACAACAATATATGGTCGTATCTTGGGTCAGCTTGATGAATAGCCATGTTTCATATTATTTTCATAAAGTGCACTTACCCTGAGGCATTTAAACAGTGCACCTAAGTCAAATAAAAATGAACCAACATTTAAAACAGGTGATCAAATACATTTTCACTTACCTATCGCTTCCGCACCCACACTTAAAAAAAAAAAAGAGAGTCAAAAGCAATGAGAAATATGCTTCTGTTAGAAAAATGTACATCTTTCCATTCAAACAGAGAATTAAGTTACTTCTAAGACATTTTTGTAGAATTGCACACGCGTTTAATCTTATGTACCAGTTGGTGATTTGCATCTCGAAGTATTTACAGTGAAAGCTGAAGGTTTTTTTTTCCATAAATCCCACTGAATGTCATTAGAGAAAGGTAAATCCTCTACAAAATTCTTCCTTAATCCCTGTTTGTGCTCTTGAACTGGCTCGCTGGAGTGCATGTAATGGTCCTGCATGGTGGTGGATGGCCTCGTGTTTGCCTGCACATTAACGGAAGTTGGCAGGGTGGCAGGTTGACAAGGCTCTGTTGATATGCAGAGCCTCCCACGCCAATCTTACGCACGTCTATGCATGGTCTCTCACTGCGATCAACAAAACCCACATCTGGGAGCTTCACATTATGTTGCCTAAGTCTACCAAAGGTAGGACAACTTTCTCTGACACAACATTAACACCACAGCTTAAAATACGTTATTAAAAACAGTTGCTGCTACAGCACAAGCCAATTAAGGCGTACAATCAATTTCACCTGGTCACTTGCATTGCTTCCCTGGCAGACGGGCCAGAACACTGAATGGCATAAAGCTGTAGGTGGGGCTGAGGCAGCAGTAGCCACTTGCAGACTGAAGTGGGTTTGAAGTGGCTGTTGTATCGTTGATTCCAGCTCACAACCTGTGGTGGGGCCTAGAGCAGGATCTAGGCACTGGGCAGCCAGTTGATACCCACCCCAGTCCACATGCCGGGGTAATGTTGGGGGCAGGAGCTTCGGGCTCACCATGGCACAGACCAGTACTGAAGGCCTATTCATCAAGGAGCATGGCAGGTACTTCAGGCTCTGAGCTGGGTGGGCACACCCCAAGATGGTATGGCGGGAATCTCCAAAGTGGTGCCCACAAAGACCTCAATGCATGCTCCCAGGCTCCCACAACCTTCTGATTTGTACTTATTGTCTTATGATCTTTTTAATTGCACTTCTGTCATAAGTGGGAGGCAGGAATTCTGCAAAGCTAAGTGTGGTCCTCCTGTGACATCTTTATTTGTATTCAGAGGAGTAGTTTTATCATTTGGAGCTCAGACCCCACCTTTGCCTTGTATTAGGTTCATGGGAAAGTTACATTTCTTTTTTTTTCTGGATCTAGCAAGACTTTGAGCAGTGGGTGCTCTTGAGACTTCAAGCAAGCTCCCCATATCCAGAAAAGAAAGACAGCTTTGGCGGGCAGATGGTGGTAATTTGTTTTAGGCAGCAAAATACTTTGGGCTGGGCCTATACTTTAAGAAAGCATAGTTAGTGTCACATAATTCTCACTTTTGTCCATTTATCTCCAATAGCCATCAATCTTTTACAGATGCTTATCTAGATATACAGAGTGCTTATATTGTTAAAACGACGACGACGACGACAACAACATTTCTTAGACTTCTACCCCACTCACTAGCCATGCATATGTTTGAAATGGACGAGTTAAGTCTTTCATCAGCCCCTTTCTCTTTTCATAGTATGAGTAACTTAAATTATCATTCTGTAAGTATATGTTTTATGATATTCTCTTTCTTTTGTGTTTCTCTCTTTTACTTTTCCATGGTTGGTTGTTGCAGTATTGTTGTAATTGCAAAAAAACAAACAAAAACTGGTGTTCGTCTATCCTTACGCACAGGTTGCATTTTTGTTACAGATCAGTAAGGTGACACATTTTCCTATCCGATGATGGCAAAGTTTGCGCAGAAGCCTTCCTCAAAGCACTTTGTCAGCAGCTTTAAATTCACTACATAGTCTGTCACTCTTGTTTACATCCTTCCTGTCATCTGGGGTGGACATAATTAGCTTATTCTTGCCATGAACAGTAAATAATCATGCTGGTACATTCTGAACAAGCCAGAACCCATATAAGAGATAATTACAGAGACTGAGTCTTGGGGTTACTAGGGCACGAGTTACCATGGGAAGGTCAGTCTGGGACAAATAAAAACACAGCTTGCATCAATTATGCAGCTGACCCATCCTCACCCACACCCCCCAGAATCCAAAACAAAGCCAAGAAAATGCTCAAAGTTTGACAAAGTAATTATGCTAGGAGCTGGCTTTGCAGGTAACATTAATTACCCATACTGCAGGATTTAACTGATCTCCTTCCTGTGAGAACCAGCTGTTGCATGAAGAAAGTCAAAACCATGATGTGATATGAATTGCAAGATTGTACATTTCTGAACAATGGTTCTCTGTCCTTGGGCTATTTCTGTTCCTTATAAGTGCTTTCATTGTTGTATTTTGCAACCAAATCATTTTCTATTGCAATACTCAGAAGACAACTACAAAGCTATCTCCCCACCCAAATTCTCAGCCTATTTGATCTCAGTCTTTTAGCCACACTCTGTAGAATGTCAGTGTTGTTTTCAAGGCATTTTGGTGGAACCGGACAGATCTTATAAGAGAGGCAGGAGAGCTCACAAGTGCACCTGTGTCCACACACGCACACAAACATCCATGCTACCAAGCCAAGGAGCTATTCTTTAGCTGGTCTTATCTGTCCTTTTATTTGACTTAGGTAATGATTGGGCAAAACATGTGCTGCACGCAGACCCTCTGACCTCTCTTGAGCCCCCACCCACATTTAGGGGCTACAGCAACACAGGGGAAACCTCCTTTAAAAGCAAAGTCTGTGGCTTGATGCTGAATTTGAAAGCAGAATAATCTATTTTTGCAGACTCATCCCAAAGTTGTGGAGCAAGCAGGTGTGAGAGTGTTGCCCTGCTGGGATCCAGGAGGGACTCCTTCCCCTCTTGGAGGGGGTTGTGGAGCCACATTGCATTCAAATGCATGAAAGTATAGCCTAACAGCCCTTTTTGAAAAGGGGAATCTGTGTCCACTGGCCATGATTGGGATCAGAAGAGTGGAGAGCAACCATGCAATCCTGTATACGTGTATTCAGAAGTGTCCCACTGAGTTCCGGGGTGGGGTGGGGTGGGGGGGTTGCTCCCAGATAAGCGGGACTGCAGCCAAAGGCAGAAAGTCGACCTTATGCTAGTGGACTTCAGCTGGTGTAATGTGACATTCCTTCTTCTTCCTCGTCTCCCCAAGATCCTCGGTGTCCCCGAGATCTGTGCTAGGAAGTCCACTAATGTCCTGGAGCAGATTTTGAGGGAATACTGGGAGGGGGAAGGTGTGCGTGCAAGGAAAGTTCATTTCAAAGTAAGCATTTTGTAAAAATACATATTTTTAAAAGGCAATTGCAAGTTCAGGCATTTGCAAACACTCCTGGGTATTTTCTCATTCAGTATTGCAAACTAGACATGTTCGCATGATTTATGAAAGGAAACAAGTCTTGTACACCCCTACCTAGTTTACTCCATGCCTCTTTCAGGGAACTTTTATGAGTAGAAGTATATTGCAGTCTTATACACATTTACTTCTGTGTAGACATGCATAGAATTGCAGCGTTATCCTTCATCCGGTGAGGATAAAAAAGGAGAAATCTTAGGCAATTCTTGGAAAAAGAGGAGAGGAGAGGAGAGGAGAGCCACCACAGCTTGTTCCACTCCAAAAGAAAAAGAAAAAAAAACCCAGCTCAATAACTTTGGGTGCGTATTTGGCACCAATGGAACTTCATCCTAGTTAAATGTACCTGCAATTGCAGCTGTGCTGTCTCTCCCTTTGCCTGTGACCTGAAGCGACGGCCACTGTGTGCAGTGGATCTTTCTTCCAGGAAAAACTGCACCAACTGCAGCCCTGATCTCCATAAAAGGTTTATGATTCTCTTATAGGGCTTGGTGGATAGTGACCCCATGCTATTTCCTGGTATCTTTTTGGTTTCTCTGAGAAACACTTTGGAAAGGATCATAAGATATTGGAAGTAAGTTCATAGAAGGATCTTTTGTAATTCCTGCTTTCTTCCCCATCCCTGCAAACATCCCCCATGGCTCCAGAGGACCAGCTGAACTGCAGGGAGATTAGAAATGGTTCAGGTCGCCACAGTGAAGAACAAGGAAGGAAGAACTGACCTCTGTTATTTTCCTGGGCAGAATAATCCTCTGCCTGGAGAGGAGCAGACCCTGCTGTGAAGCAAGCACCTCAGCCATGGCCTGGTTGACTCGCTGCAATCAGGGTAGGAGGTGGAGGCATGTGGGGTGGGGTGGGGGTTAAATTTAGCCACCCTGGCTCATGGGTGGGTGGAAATGGAATGCATAAATGATAAATTTTCTCTCCAGCTGACTTCCATCAGAGGGAGCTAGACTGCAGCACTTACAGGCCAAATTTGTGGATGCATTAGTGGAACGAGGGAGCCTCCGGCTGTGGGGACCCACAGCCACCCCAGCAGTCTCCCCTAGTGCTCCGTTTTGCTCCCAGGTGCACTGCAGGCAGAACTTTTTGCTGGCATGCCTGGATGTCCACAGCATCCCAGACAGTGCCTCTCCAATGGGCTTCCTGCTCCAATCACAGGAAGATTCCTGCTGGATCAGTCCAAGGGTTCATCTGATCCAGCCTTCTGTTCAAGGGGGAAATCCACGACCTCCCCAACTTCCCCGCAGCTGGTGTGCACAGGCACACTGCCCCGATGCTGGAAGAGTGATCGTTGTCAGGATGAGTAGCCATGACTAGCCTTCTCCTCCATTAATTTTAATCCCCTCTTAAAGCTGTCCAACTTGGTGGCCTTCATGTCACACGGTGGCAGGGGATCCATAGTTTAACTAGGCCCTGAGTAGCAAGCAGTGTTTTTTACTCTGCAGACAGAGTGAAACTCACATTTCTTCCTCTGACCCTCAGAAAGCCTTCTGGAGAGCATAGGATTGCTCCTTAACTTCTATTAATTTAGAATCCAAGCAACTGTGTATAACTGAAACCATTTTTTCATATCAAGTTGTCAAACTGAACAAAGCACAGTTAACCTTCTGTTGGACTGTGGCCTGGATGCTTAAAAGTGAGCAGTCACCATCCAGTTTTCAATCGGACAGCCTTTCTTAGCCATGAAATCAGAGAGGGGAAAATGTAATTAAGTGTTATTTTCCATTTTGGCATGGATTTAAAGAAATCTCACTCGTAACATATTAATTTCCTTGTATATACTTTATTTTACTTTTCCCCATTTCTGGTTTGAAGTTGGATTAAGGGCTTTCGAAACATACGCTGATCCCAAAAATGACAACATGTTTAATGTATTATAGGTGAGAATTGTTCATAAATTAGGAGAGCTGTTCGAACATAAAGAATTCTGTCTATCATTAAACAAGCAACTTACGCTTTGGAGAATTGTCTAAATGTTTATATTATTTCTCACTTGAGGCAACAGAGGAAAAGCTTAGGTTTATCCAGCTGTAACTTCATTCCCTTGTGCCCCATATATGTCCTAATATTTTAAGCATTTTATATTTGGCTTTTGTGTGTATAGATTTGCTAAAATTGAACTATTAAAAAGAAATGTTTCAACACTCCACCTCATATCCAGGGGCTCTAAAAGGTAGACACTTAAAACACACACACGAATAACCCATACTCAAGCCTGCTTTTCTTTCAGAAAGCAGTGTATGTGGTGAACCGGGGTCTCCGTGGAATACTTGTGGTCTCCATGTATTAGGGTTTAGGTGATGCAATGGTCTTCCATAAGTAAAACATGCTATCCCCACACATAGAAGACCAGCATGTTACCTTTCCATGCATGGGGATTCCTTTGCCAAACAAAAGTATTCAGTCATGTGACTACACACACACACGCGCACACACACCCCAGCCCAATCTACAGTCTTAAATAGTATGGTGTAATCACAGCTTTGCAACTCCATCTTCTAATTGTGCAAATTAGGCCTTAGGTTTGGTTACCTCTTCCAACAGTTTCTGGTTTCTTCATTTTTATTTTGCTCTTGCTACTGGGATCAGTGCAAATGTCTCTAGTTCTATAATTGTAGCTGGTGTTGCACTATTAATGCAATTAAAAGACCTTTCTCTAGAAGTGGCTCTCTTGTGCACAGTATTAATCTAATTATAGAACTCATATTAACACTAGAGGATAAGGGTAGCATGCAGGGTCAGGGTGGGGCTGCGATCCTGTGTATACTGGAGGCGGAGAAATTTCTACCCTACGAATGGACTGAGAGAAAATAAGGGACCTATTCCAACTGACTGAAAAGGTGAATAGCAAATTATATTAACATTTAATGCAGTGAGGAGAAAGTATTACCTTACTGGGCTAAAATTCCTGAGGTTTTTCTTATTCAAGTGAATAATGTCTTTATGACACCCAAAATTAAATGACATAATCAGTGGTACCTGAGACACGGGGCCTGAGTGATACTATGTGGTCTCATAACATTATTTTCCCAGACCTCCGCACGATCCTTCCTGACCAGGGCCAGCCCAGACAATTTGCTGCCTGAGGTGGAGAAGCAAACGGTGACCACCCACTGCACAAGGTGTTTCCTACCCAGGGCCAACCAAGTTATTTTGGCATTTGAGGCATAAAATCCCACAAGTAAACGTCCTCTCTCTGGCAATAAAAATGCAATTATTGATGGCCCAATCCTATGCATAATTAGATGGAAAAAATGTCTGTTGTAGGATTTTTGTAGGACTTGTAGGACTTTTCTCTCTCTAAAGATTCACAAGATTGCATCTTAACTAATTCACAATATTCTGCCTTTCTTTGGTATCCAAACCTGGGCATCTGGGCCTGTATCATATCTCAGAAGCATTGTGATTTAGATGTAGATCATGTTATCTTGATTTTTAAAAAGCCTTGGATAACATTTACTCTGAAAAGCAAGAGTTTATTTCAACCCGCCCCTGTCAAATTATGCCATTCCTTCTTTCAATGAAAGATTCTGTATAATGGTTTTTGTAAAGCTTCGGATATCAGTTTGCTCATAATCCCTTGTTCCCTTTAAGAAAACAGCAAGTAAAAAACAAGCATGCATAGAAGAAGTGAGACAGCCACCCAAGGGAACACGAGCAGCATGAAAGACGGGCTGAATAAAAGCGAAAGCATCAGAACGCAGAGGCAGCCAGCTTTTTTAAAAGCCGAGCAAGTGGCTATTCTGAGCCTGCACACACTCGCTTTGGTTTCCATGGGAGGTAAGCACCAGTGGGGTTTTGCCTGTGTTGTCATCTTCTGTACACAACTTACTGTGTTTACATTGGGATGGGTCCTTTGTGTTATGTGTGATCGGACTGCATTTAAGGAGGCCACTTGGTTAAGAGGGCGGGACTGGGGCCCAGACGATCTGGCTTCTAGTCCCTGCTCAGCCATGGAGCCAGCTGGGCCAGTCACGGACTCTCGGCCCAACCCACCTCACAGGGTTCTTGTGGGGATAAGATTGAGAGCAGGAGGAAGAGAATGATGTCAACCGCTTTGAATGCTTTAAAAAAGAAAATGGTGGGCTATAAATCTAATCACTCACTCAGTCAATAATTGTATGTTACCCAAAATTTGCATAAAATTTGCCCATGATAATTCGCCCAGATAAATACAAATTTAAATACAGCTTCAGTAGAAATGCTGCACATCTCACTATAGTGCGGAAGATGGTGGGCTGGGGACTTGCATAGCTTCCTGGACAGTCTGTTAAAGGGTGATGGGAAACAGTCCTTACAGTTTGTCGTCATTAAACCAGCCATGGCAGGACATGGCCTGTCAAACAGAGGGCTCCTTCCAAGAGAAGATTTTTCTCTGGCAGCCCTTCAGACAGAGGACTAAGAAGAGGGCACAAGGTCAGCCAGCCAGGCCAAACACAGGCTATCCTCCCTGCACCATCAGACGGTTTGTCAAATTGAGACAAAGGCTAGTAGCCTGTTCAAGGAAACCTTAAGAACAGAACCTTAAGCAAAGCCATGCTGGATCAGGCCAAGGTTTATCTAGTCACACAGGGGCCAACCTCTTGGAGAATTAGCTATAGCCAAGAGTTCATATATTTGCTGCTATGCTGTTTTTATTTACAGTATTGATAATGGTAAAACATTCTGGTGCAGTGGTTAGAGTGTTGCATCACTACCAGTGAAACCCAGGTTCAGTTTCCTACTCAGCCATGTATCAGAGTTGCTGGATGGCTTTCATCTGAGACAGGGAGTCTGGCCCCATCTACTTCCCGGGTTTGCTATCATATATAATGGCAGTTGCCTTAAGCTCATTGGAGGAAATGCTAAATATATATGTAATCAATAAACACACAATACCATTTAAGTCAGTATCAGACCTCCAGTTCACAGTGATTGCCTAAGCAATACGATTGTGTAATGCAAATATGGAACATTTTCCAATTTTTACCCACAGGTGGGAATTTGATAGTACGTGTCAGGGTGAGCAGGGGCACCAGTCTGGAGTGAACCAAGAAACAAGAACTAGGAGACCATACCAAAGAACAACCAGGAACAAATTATGAATCAGGAGGCAAGACTAGCAAGCAAGCCAAATTTCAGTTCCAAGGGAAACACCAGGAGTGTAGAGGTACGCCAGAGCTCAGGTAGAACTTGTTAGTCAAGGAAGGTTTCACTGAGACCTTTTCTTTCCTGCCTAGAAGGAGCCAATGGCCAACCTGAGTATAAGTCAGTCCAGCAATTTCTGCACTGAGAATCTGCTGGCATGGACTGCGCAGTGACCAACAGTATGCATGGATTTAACTCAGGTTTTTAAAACAGAGACCTAAATCCACACTGTGTGTGCCTCCACTGCAAAGGAATCTACATTTGAGTTTTTGTTGATGTTATTCCTTGCGGTGTTTATATCTGCATTTTAACCTCAAGACACTTTCACACCCAGAACTAGATTTAAAAACTGGAGATGAAGCAAATATTTATTGCAATGTTTATCTCTGCAGTGGAATGCAGCTGGTTCTAACTTCCCACATCAACACACCAGATTGTCACTCACCCCACAAGGTTCATTAGCAAATTTCACAGCAGTGTTTGCTCATGACACGAACAGAACACATTCTTGCATTTCTAGTCAAGTTAAATGAAGCAATATAGCACATGATGTAAAATTCTTTTTGACTGGTAAAATTGTGTGGTCTGTGATCACATTATATGCATAACCAGAAGTACTTTCATTTTCTGTCTGAAGCGAGTGTGAAGTCAGAGAGGGCAGTAGGTCAAACACAAGTTGCTCGACTTCTGTTGCCACAGATTTATTTATTTTTATGCCACACAATAGCCAAGGTTCTCCGAGTGGTTAACAAAAGTTAAAATTCAAGAAACATTAAAAACACAAACATGAACATTAATTTAAAAGAATAAAGCCATAATAGCAATTGCTATGATTCAGCACAGAAGCATAGCAGCAGTACAGAATAAAATATGTAAAAGCAAAGTTGAAAAGCAAAGTTTGCTGAACTATTCAAATGTTGGGAAAATAAAAAGGTCTTTGCCTGGCACCAAACAGATGACAAAGAAGGTGCCAGGTACCCCTGTTTGGGAAACTCATTCCAAAACTGGGGTGCCACAACCGAAAAGGTCCTTCTGGTAGCCACCCACCTCACTTCCTTTGGAAGGGGCTCCTGGAGAGGGGCTCTTGAGGATGGTATATAGGTTAGGAAGTGATTCTTCAGATAATCTCCAAGCCATTTAGGGCTTTGTCACTACTGGCACTTTAAACTGGACCTGGCCTGGAAGCCAGTGCAGCTGGAAGAGGACTGTCATCATGTGTTATCATCAACCAGTCCCCATGAACTTTCCTGTTGCCCTGTTCTGGATCAGTTGACGTTTGCAGAGCATTTTCAAAGCCAGCCCCATGTGCAGCGCATTGCAGTAATCTAAGAGGTGACCAGAACTGTAGCTAGGCTCTCTCCGTCCAGGTGGACTTGATGTCCAGCTTAAGCTGAAAAAAGGTGCTCCATGCGAGTGAGTCTTCTTGTGCCTCACGGAACAACTCTGGGTGCAGGAGCACTGCCAAGCTGCGAGCCTTGTTGTTGAGGAGGAGTGCAACTCTACCCAAAGCAGGCTGAATATCCACCGACTGGACAGATGAACCACCCACTCACAGCACCCCCATCTTCCCTGGATTGGGTCTCATCTTGCTGGCCCTTGACAAATCCATCACCATGCTCAGACACTGATTCACAGTGGTCACTGCCTGACTTTGGTCTGATGAGAGGCAGAGCAGAGTGTCATCTGCATATTGATGGTATCTCAGCTCACCTCCAGATAACCTCCACAGGTACCACTTTCTCCACTTACCTTTTGCCTTTAGGATAACAACTGGCCGAAACAGACCAGATTTGGCTCAGGGACTTCCAGCTGCCAACGTCTATAATATTTTCCTCACCCTTGCAGTTAATCAAAACACACAGAACAAAACAAATGATAATAAAGTCCCCTTTAAGTTCTTAAAACAGATACCATGTTGTACTTAAATATCAATTATAACATAAAAAGAAGTTTCTATTCACTTTCAGCTTAATCAAAACAAGGTGTCGATGTACTTCAAAATTATATATCAAATAATATGTTCTGATCTGACTAATATCCAGTACTTCTAAAGGAATTTCAATTCATCAAAATAAATATTGTAGCATGTTATTAAAATACGGCGCATAGCAGAGGTTGCTAAGAAATAATATGGTGTTTTATGATGGTTTACAATGGTAAGGACTGGAGGTGGTACAAAGACAAGCAAACACTAATAATTTTGTGCCTCATAAAATGGCAAGCTAGAATGAGGTAGGTACTTAATTCATCTTGAAGACTTTGAAGATTAATGTTTCAACATGGCTTTAATGTTCTGCTAAATATCATGTTACCTCCCCCGCCCCCAGCTTTCAGGCTTGCTTCTGTCAATGCATCGTTGGCCTTAATGTGTCTTGGTACTGTCAAATGCCTGCAAACGATTTCATCATTGCTTGTGATCTAACTGCTGCAACATCAAACAAGTTGGCAATGCCTCATTTTGCCGGTGGCCTGGCACTATCCCCAGAATGTTTAAAGGGCACCCCAATAAATGAGCATCATATTTCTCAATGATACTTAATTTCCTAACCATTTCGACACAATCGGTTTTGCTGCATATTGAGAGAGGGAAGGATAAGAGCAAGATCCAATATGAACTGATCATTCACCTTTTGCTTTATTAGACTGTGCCTGCTCTAAGCATCTCAGAAAAAAGAGGGAATATTTGAATGCTTATTTATTCTGTGATATTCTTCCCACCACCATCCTGAGGCTTGATATAACTTGTTGCTCAGAAAGATTTAAAAGGAATGGTTCATAAAAGATCATACGCAAAGAGCATGAAACGCACAGGAGTGCATAAATTAGCCTGAGTAGTAAAGGGTTTGTAGGCTATCTCTAAATGAAAGTGCTTGTGGCAGTAGCTTTACGGATGTAATTATACAGGACTTCAGATAGGGATGTCAGAGAATTCTATAATAGGCACAAATACATACCAGCTTGTATTTCTATGAATCTGTCCCCAGATTCCACAAGTGGCTCAGCCCTTCCGAAGCCACGAAATTGCATAGATGTGTTGACCCTGGTTTTTTTTAAACTTTGTGTAATCATACACAGATTTAGTTGCAGAAAAATCTTCCGCCCCTCCACCCCCATTCAGAAAAAGAATCCTGAAAATGTGCTTTTCCCCACACAGACTAGAGCATGAATATGTACATGGGGAGGATTTGAGCAACTTTAGAATGGCAAATTTGCACAAATGTGGATTTGCACAGCTGTGCACAAATGCATTTGGTTAAAACAGGATTCTGTCAAAGAGCAGAGGACAGAATGAAATCCACCAAAATCAGCAAGACGCAGACAGAATGGATCGAACAACATCCATGCATCAGAACCATTTCCAGCCTGATGTATGGAATTCTGTTTCAGAGATTATTCCAGGCAAACAAGGTGGGCCCTGGACCCCAGCATATGCTGCATTAACGTTCTTCCTGCCGGCAAATAAGCCATTGGAGAGGTATGTCTACCTTTTAGAATGGAGGGGAAATGGCACAAAATCTAATTAATGGTTCTTGAAAAGAGAGCATGGCTATACTGGCCAGATTTGCCTCGTGGGCCTGAGGCTCTGCACCTGTACTATGATGCCGTGCTCCTACCAGAAGTGGCCTTTGCCACAAAGGGGGGGGGGAATGGGTGGGTGCAGGAGAACTTTGCTGGAGACGCCACCCAGCCCCCATTCCCTAGCCGTTCCCGTCTTTCCCTGTCCCTCTCCAGGGATGGGCATCGGAGCCTGCTACTCATGCAGATCATGGGCTGGATCCAAATCTACGCTGAATCAACTGCACTGCCTAACTGGCGTGTCTCTCTCCTTCCCACAGCAGCCTCTCCATTCCTCTGAAAATGCTGCACAGGCGGTCAGGAGACCCTGCTGCATGAGGAGAGCTGCAGCGTGGTGAGGAGGGGTAATCCGCACAGATCGAATGGACGGACCTTCTTGAGTGGAACTCTCCCTCTCATAGAAGGCAATCCTGGATCTACCCCATGTGTGTATTGATGCACCTACACCTGGATGTGCATCAGCATCTTGGGCTTCATTTCTCCATCAGTGGAATTCTCACCCAAACATCCCCCTAAAAGCACAGTCTTCCACAGAAGCACCCAGGAGAACCTCCCAGGCCCCTGCCCCATTTCCCCTTTTCCTGACCCTCAGCTCTGATGCATTGATGGAAGAACGGTGTGTCCCTTGCATCTGATGTTAGCCGTTAACCACACGGATATGCCCCTCAGCTGCTGCTGTTCTTTCCTTTCCTTTGAATTGTTGTTTATTGAGAGTTTCAAAAATCAGAAGAAAAGGAAAAACAAATATAATTTATGAATGGATAAATACATGGCCATTTGAGCTCCCTTTGCCAAAATCTATGCATAACTATCCCAAAGAACAGTAGCATGTGTTGCTATGCATAAATGAGATAAGGACATCTATTTATTTATTTGTTTGTTTGTTTGTTTATTTTAGGAATTTTATAGGCCATCCATCACTGTCATCTCTGGACAGCTTACAGTATATCACGAATCCTAAATAAAATAAAGGACATGTTGCTTTTGCAATGGCTTTGTGCACAGCATTCATGCAAAGAAACTTGTGTTGCTGTTTGTTGGCTGCTGTGCCTTTGCTCTTCATCCCCCTCCTGAAGTGCTGGAGCTCCCTGGCTTTTCCAGAAGGGTCCGTTGCTCTCCTTTCCTGTGACTTGGGAGCAGCATGAGCTATCCCTGGCTTTTAACAGGAAGACATTTGCACCATCATTTTTTTCATTTGCTGTATTTGTGATCCACGCAATAACCGCATTTTTATCTCTTCCGCAATGGAGAATCAGCATGGCGCCCACCACCAGTGCCAATGCCGGTCTTCCCCTCCACAGATGCCATCAGTTGCTTCCTGCCAGTCAGTCCTCTTTCCTTCCCCCCTTCCTTCCTTCCTTCCTGGCAGCAATAGTATCCCCATCTCCTCCTGGTGCACCAATTTATTTAAATAGAAAGGACTTTAAATATGCTAGGCTTCTGCCTCGCAGTGGTTAGAGCCAGTCCGAGGCTGCTTTTGGGGTGCCACGGCCAGAGGATGCAAGCGGGGAAAAGCAGCCTTCCTCATCCTGCTCCTGTGTCTTCACCGGCTGGGCAGCCTCTGATTGGTTCATGTCACTGCTGTACAAAAAGGAAATAGGAAAAGATTGCATGGAGAATGGCAACGGACCCTTCCATTATACCTGTCTGATGGTGCACTGCTTCTTTGAGCCAATGCTGCGGCTTGGGCAGACCTGAAGAAGAGAGAAAGAGGGCTGTGAGGGCTGCTTGGGATCCCCAAGTCCACAGTCCATCCCTGGCTGTGCCATCACTTGCAGACTTCAGACTTCAGAATGCTTTGCATAGAAACCTTCCATGAGTAGCTGCTGATAGCAGAAATAAAAGTAATAAATGTTTTTAAGATGGACTGTGATGGCTCACTTAATTTTCCTGCAACTGCATTTTTACTCTGTTTATCATTGTCTCTGCATATGGAACACACAGGACTCATTTTCCGTAGCGCCTGTGAACAGATTCTGAGGATCTGAACTTTCTGAAGAGGGGGAAGCCTAACATTCTGATAGTAAATCACAGTTGGAGTTGGAGATAATTAAGGCCCCAAAATCTATACAAAACCACAGACCTGACTTTGTTCTGAACTGAACTCTTGTTAATATCTCCATTTATGGAATTACTTTCTTTCAAGATGGATATTGCATTGCTTTCTGGCTTTATAGATAAGCAAAGAACATGTATGACGATCCAATCCACTTATGAGGCCCATTTGAAACTTTATTATTTCTTTATACAGTTTTCCAGCTGGAAGCCTTCTTAAAGGATCAGAGGCGCTTTATCCAACCAGAGTAACTTTGTTGGATTCACTGAAGCTATATTCATACTACTGGAGGTTCATCCTTTATCTATTGCTGCAGAAATGGTGGTTAGCTGATGACTTTTCTGCTTTTAACTTCATGCATTGATAGGTCTTATCCCTGGGTGGGACTCTGCTATGGGGCACCTACTCCAGTATGGGAGGTGAGCTCGGACTGTAGGGGAAAGGGGGTAGATTATTTATTTATTCAATTTATATTCTGCATTAATTAGTCCAAAGGACTCTCCAAGTGGATTTCAGGGAAGCAAATAAGAGCAACAATACACAATAAAACATATAATAATATACAATCACAATATACAATCAAGCGTACAATATGTAGCTGAGGGATCAAGTATGAGTAGGTTAAAATAGTATGTTAAAAATATAAAACTGTGTAAAACTATATACTTTAAAATGGAACAGCATAGAATCAATTATTAACATGGCTGGAGAGTAGAGTCATTTTCACGTAGTGCCAGCCTAATTGCAAAGAAGGTGCCAGGGGAACTGCTCTTGCAAGGCCATTTCATAAAAGGGGTGCGACCACTAAGAAGGCCCTTCTGAAAGAACCATCCTCCAAAGAGGTAAGACATTTCAGAAGCTGGAAACAATACAGTCCACCTTCCTCCAGCTTCCACTGGTTTGACCTCCGAGAGGAACTTCCAGTGGATTTCTTCCACAAACAAAAGAAGCCCTAAGAAAGAATCTGTATAAGAGGAGATATGATAGAGAGGTACAAGTATATGCATGGTGTGGAGAAAGTGGATAGGGAGACAACCCGTCTGCCATAGGACTAGAATCTGGGGACATTTCCATGATTGTTGAAGATTCAGGACAGATAAAACAGTCTCCTTCACACAGCGCTGAAAGCGTCTTGGCTATTGGGAGGTAATAAGTAAATGAATAAAGTTAAATTATGCATTCATTTCCACAAGTTGTATTTATTTTTCTATATTAGGTTTATAGCCCATGTTTTTCTTACAACAAAGCAGTTTACACTGGTTGGTGTTAAAAGGGTGTTGGACAAATTCACAAAGGAGAAGTTTATCAAACACGACTAGATCTGTCTCCAATATGACAGGGAGTGTGCCTGTGCTCCCCAGTTGCTGGGGAACAGGGTTGGGAGGATGCTGTTATACTCATGCCTGCTCGTTGCTGAAGGCACCGGTTGGCCACTGTAGACTAGATCGGCTGGTTGGCCGAATGCTGGACTAGATCAGCTTTTGGTCTGATTCAGTACAGCTCTTCTTAGGTGTGCATAATGTGGCTTTAGGCAGCAGCCACACAGCTCATCTAGAATCTTAGAGGTTGAGTGGGCTTTGTAGGCCATCTAAACTAACCCTCTCATCCACTCTGATGCAGAAAATCCATAGGCAGAGCATCTCCAGCAGACGGCTGTCCTGGCATCCTCTTCTACATTCCCATGTTTTTCGTATTCCATCATGAAATCACCCATAGCCCTCTCCCTAATCCTAACCCCAACCCAAACTCTTAGAGTCTTAGATAAGCTCAAATGATCTGGTTAGCTTGGCAATGTCTATGAAAAAGACTGCTGACCACAGAACAGTTTTGTCTCCTTCACTGAACCATGAAGAACAGTTGGAAGGAACGGAGACCAATTTTCACAAGTGCACAGTGAATGATCAGAACTATTTCTTACCTACATACAGTGGTGGACTGACGGGACCCACATGCAAGGGAGTGCATTGTAATCCTTTACACAGTATTTGACCTGTTCCGCTAGTTTCCACCTAACTTCCATGCATTTATAGAAAATTCATTTCAGAAAGTGAATCTTATGGTGGACACACAGGAGTTCAAACTCTCTTTAATCACTTGAGAGCTGAGTTATTTTTTTCTCAATCTGTACTTGTAAACAACTAATCGACATGATACCGGTTACCAACCATGGGCTTACTAAATCCTTCATAGTGTTTACGCACTGAATTACAGTCAGTAAAAGATTTAGCATGTATTTACCCATGTCAAATATACATACAGTAAAACATCCATTGACTTTATAAAAGCTGAGCAGGGCTGCCAAAAACAGGACATTTCATTCACAGGAGTACCATAAGTCAGAGATGACTTGCTGGTGTGTAGTAACAACATATACATATGCAAGGCAAGTGTTGTCTGGGGGAAATAAAGGAGGAAGGAGGAGGAGGGGGGAGGAGGAAATAAACAGATTCAGTTTGTATGGGTTGCTTCAATTTAACACAGGATTTTGACTGGACAAACAGCAGGAACTGAAAGGGCTGTGTGGCCTTGTCTCTCCCTTTTCTATCTTGAATGGCAGATTCTGACATTCTCCCTTTGTTGTTGTTGAAGAAGAACTGCATGCGACACACAGTTTTGCATCAGTGGCCCACGCATCGTTGTTGTCGATCATTCGGTCGTGTCCATCCCTTGGCCACTCCATGGATCATTGCTCTCCATGCCTCTCTGCCTCACACTGCTTCCTTCAAGACCGCCATGTCCATCCCAGTGTCTTTCTTTATGGTGTCCAGCCAATGGGTGCTGGGGCAGCCCCTTCTCCTTTTTCCTCTGATCACTCCCAGCATGCTTGACTTCTTGAGTGAGTCAGCTCTTGTGACATGGCCAAAGTATGACAGTCTTTGTTTGGTGGTCTTGGCTTCAAGTGGAGCTTGGTCTAGAACTTCTTTGTGATTTTTGCAGACCATGGGATGCACAACAGTTGTCTCCAGCCCCACACTGTGAAAGCAACCACCCTTCTTCTCCCTGCCTTTTTCAGAGCCAAGTTTCACAGCCATGCATAGCAATTGGAAAAATTATTGCACTGACTAACCTGCATTTGGTAGAGAGGCTGGTGTCTTTACTCTTCCAGATGTTATTCGTGCTGCTTATTGCATTTCTTCCAAGTGCTAGGCGCCTTCTGATCTCAGGACTGTGGTCACCATGTTGGTCCATTTTAGATGACAGGAAGTAGAATTTCTTTACTGTTTTGATGGTCTCATTGTCAATCTGCAGTCTGGGTTAAAATGCCTAAATGACTATAAACTCATGTTTAACCTTCAGGACATCATTTTCTTTCTCCCAACTTCAGTTTGCCATCTGCTAAATTGTAATAATCATTGGAACATTTGAAAGTTGTCATAAGAAAAGAATGGTTGCAAACTAGTTATTATGCCAAGAGATCCTACATAAAGGATTACTAATGCATCTTGGGTTCCATCTAATGTGCTGCCAAGTAACCAAGTTCAGGTGACTGAGGGCATCCAATTGAATATTAAGAGGTGAGCAGAGGAAAGACTGCCTCCATGCTTCTCCCATTCTGCACAAGACACAGGCGTAGGCTGTCCATGCCTTTTATCCCATTTGAGAGGAAGAGGCTGATTCCTCATATATTGGAAGAACCTCGCTCTTCCTGTGCTTGTACTCCAGAATGCCTCCTTCAGCACCATCAAGTCCGCAGGCAGGAGGGCAGAGAGAGGGTGCGCCATGGCGTGAGTCCCAGTCTCAACATCAGAATGCTTTTCCCAGGCTTGATTCCAGACCCTGAAGTATCCTATGGCCATGTAGCTTTAGGATCTCCCTCCTCATTCGTTTTTATAAGCACACACATCTATCTTGAACAAAGGTGTACATCTTCAACGCTGGAATGAAGGCAAACATAACTGCTACAGTCACACTAAAGTTAATGAGTAGCAGCTATAAAACAAAAGCTTACACAATTACAATTGAGAAAAAAATTATATAAATCCTAGAAGGTAAGAGAGCTCCATTAGTTGAAAATGTATAAGGCATACTGGACAAGCATCTGCTAAGGAAGAATATTAAATTCTGCTTTGCTGCTAGAAGTTTTGGTAAATTATCCTGGCCTGTTTATGTTTTTCATTTGCTTTTCAAGTGACATTCACTTCCTGTTGCATCCAATAACTGTACATTTATTTAATTATTTGGAATATTTATACAGTATCCTTAATCCTGTTTAGGTTTGCAGAGTTGTATACAACAATCTATCCCTGAATACAATAACAAAATAACAGTTAAAATGAAATAAAACCACGAAAATGTACATGTTAAAATGCCTGGATAAAAGGAAAACTTTTTTTGGCCAGATGCCTAAGAGATTGCAAGCTGAACCTCTGAAGGAAGGACACGCCATCACACATGCCCCACTGCTGAAAAGAGCCTCTCCTTGGTTCTAGGATTGCGTGTCCTCAAAAAAAGAGGCAGTGGAATCTCTCTTTTCTATTTCCAGGTGCCTCCCAGAGCGATAAGGTCAGTTTGCAACAGGTGTGGACAGTCCACAGCCCTCTGCACTCTTTGGACCACCAGCAAGGCCTTCCAGGGATTCCCAAGTCCCTGCAAAAGTTGCCAAAGAATTTCCCTTTGCTCCTCACAGTCCACCAGGTGGGGAGGATCGTGTGCGAAACAATCCTTGCGTGTGTGTCTGTGACTGTGAAAACGAGAGAACCCGCACCAGAGATAAGCCCCTGGGGGGGCTGGTGTTCAGGCCCACTGCCTTAGCCACTCCTGCTAGCATCCACCACCTCCATATGTTGGACACGCGCTGTTGGAATTCCTATTAGCCCTCGCCAGCACAGTCAGTGCTGAAGGATGATGGGAGCGGAGTCCATTGGCCCAGAGGGGTGGTGCTGTCCCGTCCTCAGCTGCTCTGGGGCCTGGTCCTCAGGGGCTTTCATCTCTCATTTGCAGTTCAGTCGGAATACACGGGGTGCAGGATTTGCAGCAGGGTGTGGGGGAAGATGAGGAAATGCATCAGGCTCAGTGCGTGTGTGTTGGGCACCTCTTGTCACTTCTGGAGAAGGAACAGGCCCAGGGCCCGAAGGAGAAGAGCAGCTAGAGGCCTTGCTTCTGCAGCTCCCTGTAGCGAGCACTGCTCAGCTCGCTTTCACCATTTCTGCAGCTTCTAAAGAGAGAAAATACACATTTGCTTCATGACATTTCACTGGGAACAAAATCCACAAACATGCTAGTGTTTCAGGGCATGACATGTTTTTGCTCTGTTGTGGTGTTAAGCTTGAAGGGTAAGGACTTTGCTTTGCTAGCACATTTTATGCAGCCTATTCAAGATATTCAAGAAATGAGCTTCGATATTCAAGAAATGAGCTGCAAAAGGTCTTATTCCTTTGTTTGTAAAACAAGTAGTCTTCCCAGACCACCACAGGGCAGATGTTATCGAGGAATTCAACAATACAGATTCCAGACACAATTGAATGCCTGCCGCAGGTTCTTCTAGACATCTGGAACGGCTTATATTATAGCAGTGTTTTAGTCCAGGGGGAGGCAAACCACAGTCTCACATGTGCTGACCTTTGAACTTTCAGTTCTGTGTAAATGCTGCATGAGCTTCCTAAAATACTTCATGTAGCAATTACTAGAGTGTATCATCTCTCTCTGCTATTAGTGCTTCATGGTTGTGTCATCTGCTTCTTTGGGCCTGTCTTTTTTAGTTCTTATCCTGCAGAATTTGCTCTTCATCAGAATTCACACTTTGAGGAGGTATAGCGAGCAAAGGAAAAAATGGAAACTTGAAGTGAGAGTGGAGAGGACTGGGATGGCAGATTCAAGAAAGGGGCACAGAAGGCTGGAATCCTGAACACGAACATGTAACCCTGCAGCATTGACTGGGTTTGCAAAACATGGCAACCCATTGAGGAAAGCTACTCATGATGGGCTGTCATAATGGAATTCCAACCTAGACTGATTTTCTCCGTGTGGCTTGGTCATGGACAACCAGATACCCAAATAAGCCATAGAGGGTTGTAGAGTTTGTTGTACCCATGATGTGTTGTCATGGCATCTGAACCCAGATGACTGATCCCATTGTGGGTATGAGGAATCAGCTACGGAGCAGCCAGGCAAGTGTAGCGACTCACCCACCTCCCGTGCCAAATGGCTCTTGGGTGAGCACCAGTGCCAGCCATCCTAAAAGTGTCCCAGCAGCACCGGGGGCAGCTGGCACTGTCTTCCCCACTCTTTGCCATGATTGCATTCACAGTCCCATAAAAGTTTGCAGTCATTTTTTTTTTTTAAAGTAGAGGTTCCTCTTTGCACATTTTCCCCCTACAAAACTTTAAAAAGAAAGGTTCTGAACTGACAACCCCTCCAAACGGCTGTTCAGCTGCTTTACAAGGAGAGTCAATGGTTGTCAAAAAAGGGATCGCAAAAGCCAGGCGTTAACCAGCTTTTGCTCTCTCTGAGAAGGAACAAGGGAGCAGGGAGCATGTGAAGCCTGAAACAGCTGATCATCATAGAAGGGAGGAGAAAATCAACCCACAGGGATGCCCACAGGAAGATGAAGCAGGGCAGGGGAGGGAGGGAAGAAGACAGTGTAGGACTCCCCTGGCAGGCCAGCATTAAGCCCAGGCAGGCTGGTCATGTCCCAAGCATCATTCAAATTAATCAAAGCATTACATGCAGCAAGAGACTGAGCCATCTCCTGCCATACACTCCCAGCCCAACCTCCAGGTCTCCCAGCTCCCAGGTAAGTGCAGGTATCACCTGAATTCAAATGTCCCAATCAATGCTTCTGGCAGGAATTTCAACCCAATAAACTGCCGTCATCACTGCCACGTCAGCAGGGGTATAAAAAGGGATTCTGCCATGTGCCCAAGGTCAATTGCCACTTTGCTGTGATCCAACTTTATTTCTGAGAATAAAACACAGTTTTTCCACCTCTCATCCTTGCCGTGCTTAATTGGGCTGAGCGCACCAGGTCTGGACTCTTTGTGCACAACACCAACAACCTCTGGTGAGCCTTATCTTCTGCTGAGTGTCCTATGGATCATTTGCATGGCAATCAACCCCCCACAGCTTATTGCCAGGATGGCTTAGCATGACCTGTGAATTTGCCCATTGAGTTGCATTTGTTTTACCCACAAATATTCCTTCAAAAAAATCAACCCAAAACCTGTATGCTTGCTATTCTACAAGATTTTTAAGGAGGTGTAGTGTTCTGAAGGAAGGAAGGAAGGAAGGAAGGAAGGAAGGAAGGAAGGAAGGAGGAAAAAAAGAAGCCAAAAGCTTCCTATAGTTGAGAAATCCATCTTACAACTTGGACTCCATTGAGTGGGATCTGTCAGTGCTCGCCACTGGAGCAGCATGCAGCTACCCAAGTAGTGGGGAAGTGAAAGTTGCAAAAAATTGCAAAAAATGGGTTTAATCGGTGAAGATAATGATAACTGAATTCCATGACTATTGGGCTACGTGCGCAGAACTGAATTTACACTTTATTTTCAGCTGCTAGTCTGATGTCTCCTTCCAGCTGTTCTGTTTTTCTGGCCTGCTGGCTTGGCTTCTGGATTAGTTTTGCTCCACCCTGGAATTAAAGAAAACATGTCCATACATCTCTCAGATGGAAGACCATGAGCTCTAGCCCGCATTTTCATGGTTACTGCAGCTGGGAGGTTTGGCTTTGGACTTTCTCAACTGTTTCCCCAAACTGATCTAGCAAGGATTATGAGACAAGACATATTTTTATTAGGGTTTTCTTAAAGCATTTAGGAGCTGTCATCCAAATTAGTCTCTGTCTCCTCTACTGTGAACCAGCAACTGTTGAAATTGCCCTTTTCTGTGGCATAAATTTGTGGGGCTGAGCTGGTTTAACTTGGATGAGAAGCTGGAAGTTTCAAATGTGTTCTTTGCTTGTAGCAGAATATCACTTACACTCCAGTAAAAGGTAGCACCTTCCTAGCTTTGCTTCTCTCTTTACAAGCAGCTCCCGTTATCTTTACAGTATCCATAAAAAGTTTCCAAGTTCAAATCCAGAGATGTCAAGCACAGAACCATCATAGTCATAAAAGATATTTGGCCCTCCCAACATAAATCAGAAAGGAGTCTTACAGACTTTTGGATAACAGCATCCCACATGAACACTCCTTAAGATTATGTCAGAACAAACCCTTTCTTGATTTATTTTTTTAAGATGTTGACTCCATGGTAACCTTTTTCAAGAAAGATGAATGTTCACATGAAAATGTTAATGCTGTCATACAAAAGCAACCTGATTCTAGAGGAAACATCTGGGAACAAAAATGAGTTTAGTCTCTGGCTTACAAATGTGTTTGGTGAGGTCTGTGTAAAACTGGCCCTGAAACTGAGGCACGCGAGTTAGATATAGACAGGAAATTCCATTATGCCCGACTAATCTTGCGTGGGACTATCAATACTCATGGATGTGCCCTAAGTTTATCCCAGCCATTTCTTGCCTATCTTTGTGTCTGATACCGCTTGGAAATGATATGGGTTATCCTGATTAAAATTGCTAGCATGAGTTAAATCCTTGCTTGGAAAGGCCACCAAACAGATCTTTTGTTAAGCAAGTGAAAGCCATGGAAATGTCAGACAATTGCTTTGGAAACTGTTCCATGAAACACAATAGTGTCAAATGCTTGTAGATAAATACTTGGATAAATATAGCCAACAGCAGACAAAGATCCATGGTGCATTTAGATGTAGTATATTTCCTTATTTAGCTCTGAGCAGCTGTATTCTTAGGGAAATCCAGGAGAACACCAATTAACTATAGATATGGGAATAGCTCTAGTTCTTATAATCAATAAATGGTATAGTCTAAACTTCTCTGGAAGTCTGGTGCCAGCCAGGCAGACTAATAAGGAAAGGCTGAGGATCAACACAAACAGTGTCATAGCAGCAGGCAGTTGCACATATGATCAAGCTGTTTTAAACACTTACGGAACATGTACTAAAGTGACATGATTTTCAAGTGCAAGCAACACAGTTTAATCATCCCCCCGCCCCCAAATTGGCGAAGTCCCCAGTCATGCTAATGGGAGTTGCGTGCATGTAGAGGATGAGAATTTAGCTTGGAATGAACCTTTAGAATTGTGTTAAAGTTTGTGGGGCTACATAATAATACACAGAAGATGGACATCATACCTAGGATAACTTAAGTGATATGTGGAATCTCTTTATATATATCGAGCAAATATTTCCAAAAACCTAGCTGTTCATTTCATACAAATTTCTGGAATTCCCCTTAACCACAAATTTAACTAAAAAAGATGCAACTTTTTATTCAGGAAGGTAAATTTGGCTTTCTGGATCTTGTGCTATATCATCAGGCCTATTTGCTGATTTGTGCTAAATTTTGATCTTGCCCACTCAGATTAGATGTTGCAGTCTTGGTCAGTTTTGCAATCTTCTAGTCTGACCTTTTGTCCAGGTAGATGGCATTAGGTTTCCAGCATGTTAAACTGATTGGGTCCCTCCTGCTGTTAGAGTTGCACAAGAACGGGTGGCAGAAAGGATCCCAGCAATTACAATTGATGTAAAATTGACCTTATGGCAACATCCAGACTTAAAAATAGGTATAGAAATGTTCTTGTATTGGACTTGGATGGACAAGTTGATTTTTTTATTTTATTTTTTTACTTTGGATCAATTAGTAGGGGGTGATCAGTTCTTATCATTTGCTGCTTTGTGCGGCAAATATGATCTGCCTGCAGCTGAGTAGCAATACTCATAATTGCAAGATTTGCTAGAATTGAGGTTTGGCCCTACACCTTTTATAACTTCACAGTCTCTTACATTATTGGAAATACTTATTGAACAGTTTGGTTGACCCAGGATCCATATTTAAAATATCTGTTGTCAGTTCATCAATATGATAGCATCAAGTCTAATGGAAGAATGGTATAGGGAACTGGAATGTTGAATTACAGACTTCAGAGTCTTTATCTAGTTTTGGTAGGCCTCAGGTTATGCCTCATTCAAGAAAAACTTGTGTTTGGAACTTACTGGGCAGCAAAACATTTCATTAATAAGGGTTTGTCTAAGCCATCCAGATGATGGAAATAACTTCACTGGGCACCATCCAATGTAACCGCCTTTATCCTTCCAAACCCAATGGATTATGGGCATCCAGTGCAAGGCAGGAAAAGCACAGAAGCTAAGGGTGTCTCCACACTCATCTCACCTCCCAAAATATTAGATGGCCATTTGGGCAACCTGAATGATTTCCCCCTCCTCAAATGAAGGAAAGGCTGATACATCCCACCCCCTGGATTCCTCAAAGGGCAGCAGTGCCTTGGTCCTCTTATCCCCTCGCCACCTCCCCAAACACTGCTCCTGTGTGCTGGCTGCAGAGATGGCCCTCTGCCTTTAGGGCCTGGCCAGCGCCGGACGGGTCTTGCTGACTGCGAGGCAGAGGGGCCCACTTGGAAGAGCCAGAGTCCCAGTCCCAGCGCAGAAGGCATTTCCATGGCTGGAGCTGGAATTTGAGTCCCTTTCAACATACGCTTCAGCAACACCCAGTAGTTGTCTCCATGTTGCAGGAAGTTATAATAGGGACAAACTTGGTGTTAGAATACTTTTTGATATTTTCTCATGTGCGTGATTTCTAAATTATCTACCTGTTTCTTGGAAGTTAAAACTTAGTGTAAATCGATTTTCCATGCACTTTCAACAGCTGAAAGACTGCTACCACCACCCTGGAGACTCAGTCCTAGAATGCAGTGCAATGAAAGACGTAACGATGCTTTCAGTATTTTAGCAAATGCTACTTTTAAATGGGCAGATATACAGATATTTGGTCTGCCCTTCCTGAAGCTTATGTATAATTGATATAGCTGCATATATGTTATTTGGATAGTTACATATCAGCAAGTGTTAATTGTGGGGTGATTATATGATTCTGCCCTCCCCCATTGGCTTTTGTCATTGTTTTTATTTGGTTTTGGTTTTGTTTTAGAGAAATTCATTTAAAAAAACAAAGAGATGAAAGATTGTTGATGAAAGATGAAAGGTTGTGAGCTGCCCTGAGGCTTTGGCAAATGGGGCAGCATAGAAGTCGCCTAAATAAATAAATAAATAAATAAATAAGATTGTGCTCCTGAGGAAATTATGTGCACTCCCTCCCAAAGCCTTCTTTTATATAAGCTCCTTTTCCTTTTGAGGAGAATAGACCTAATTTCAGCAAATATCTATGACCAGGAAGTTTAAAAGGCAGAGCCAACTAAATGAAAGTACCTGAAGCTTGTTTTTCATCACCTGGGCCTTTCCATCCCTTTCACACTTGCTCGGGTGTGGGCCCTTGCCAGATGCCCAGACATGCCTACGCTTGACGTTGATGCTGCTCTAAACAGTTCCTTGGGTTCCAGGCTTTTCACTTCTCAAGCGTTCATCAGAACTGCTGACGAAGTCTGGCTCCCGTACCCTGGTGGTGCCACATTACAGGTGCTCAGCGTTTCCCCTCGCCTTCCCCGTTCTTCAACAGCATGGAGGACATTCCATGAAAGACGGAGGAGGAAGTAGCAATGGGACAGCTGCAGAAGCAGGGGAGGCTGGTGGCCAGTCTGAGTAGTGAAAAGGGGGTCACTTTAGCAGAGAGTGGGCAGTCTCTGAACCTCCAACAACCAGCAATCCATGCCACAGAAAAAGAAAACTGAAGCACAAAGCATGCAGAGGGAGTGGGGTGGGGAAAATTCACAGCCACACCAAAGGACTGCTCTGGAGCCACATTCTTCTGTTCCAGCAACAACTCCCATCCTGAAGAGAATCAGATGACTCTGAGATAGCGAGCGGAATGGGAGAATCCATGCAGCCATAACAACAAGAATCATGGTAATAATTGAAATATGATGTGATATTCTCAGCGCCACACAGAAAAGCAGCCCCTGGAACAGAGGGACGAGTTCCGAAAGCGAGTAAAATTCCATGCATGACTCCACCAGGGCAGGCCTACTCAGAAGGAGCATGGTACCACAGTCTAGGAAATGCGTATCTTGTAAGAAAGGAAGACTGGATCGCTCAGGAACAAGTATGGGCATTTCTTTGCAGATGATGATGATGAGGAAGGGGAGGAGGAGGAGGAGCATATTCCAGCAGGTCTGCAAAAATGCAGACATCCCTTACACACCTCAAACATACGGACACACATATATCACATTAGTAACAATAATAGTAATATTTAAAATACAACAAATCATTCATAGAGGCACACAGAAAAACAGCCTGTGGCACACACACACACACAGTTAAACCCAGATCACACACATCTTCTGCAAACCAGATCATACACGCCCCCCCACTATATCATAAAACCCAGACTAGTTCATATTCACAGTCACAAAACCCAGATCAGACACACATCTGCACACACTACATGCGCACACACACGCACACAACTATACCACACAAATTTCATAAAAGCATACATGTGTACATGTGCCAATATACACACACACCCATAAACTGCCTCAGTAACTACAAAAGCACAAGGTGGTCATGCAGCTGGAGCAGCCGCTGCTCTCTCTGCCCTGCCCCGGAGGCCGCCTCCCTTGGGGGAGGGAGGGAGGCATCATCTCCGATTGCCCCCTTCATGCCAACAGTTGGCCCAAGCTGCACCAAGTTTCCCTCTACTTGCATCCTGAGGTCGGAGGGCTTGCATTGTCTGGCACTGGGAACAGCCAGACCCTTGGCCCTTTCTGCTGCAAGAGAAGGCCCAGGCACAGCAGGAGTGCTCTGAGCATGTGCAGAGGGGTGCATATGCTTTGTTGCATAACTGAAGCCGCTGAGATGCCAGGTCGCCCAGGAACAGCAATAGCTGGCTGTTTTCAAAAACACAATGTGTGTGGCAGTGGGGGTTAGAGGCCAGGGTGCCCTCCAGCTAGAGCTGCCCCTACTTTGTGGAAGCATAGAGAAAATGCAGTCTACGCAGCTCTTTCCTACAATGACCCTCTTGAGTTCTAGGCTTGGTTCAGATATTTATTGATTTATAGCCTAAGCTCTCTAGGGTCTAGGCAATATTTATAAGCAATGAAAACACAGTAATATTTCACTAGAAAATGTTAAAAAGCAAATTTTATATGACTTGAACAACTAAAAGAGGTTAGCACAACTAGGTCTGTTAAAACAGATGTCATTAACATCCCGCCCCCTCCCCCTGTGCCAGTTAGAGCTGATCAATGTCTGGGCACAGAGGGAGGGGGCAGGATGGCGCAGACATTGATCAGACACTGATCTTGGCCCAGTCCTGAAGGGAGAGCAGAGTTGGCAGTAGGAAGGCCTAAGTGGGGAGAACGCCCCTTAGCTGGGGGGCTGCCACAGGGAAGGGTCTTTTCCTTGCTGCCTCCAGCCAATCCTCTCTTGGAGGCAGCATTTGAAGGAAGGCCTCAAGAGCTGAGCATGGGATCCAGGATAAACCATCTTTGTAGATTTGTGCATCAAATGGGCATCCATTCTGAAAAGAAGCCATTGATTCCATTTCAGTTTAACTCTGCATAGTTTTGGAAAGGCTGACATAAACCAGGATTTTAGGTGAGTAGACTATTCTGTCGCCTGGCTTTGTTTAAGATCATAATCATCATATGGCATTTCTCTTACCAGTTCCTGAAGAAGAAATGAGAGACACGCATAAGGAAACAGATGTTCAGCTGGGCTAAGCCAGTTTTGAAGCCAGTGTATAGCTATGTTAATTTATATTTATGGAAAACATGATCCAGGAATTATGTAAAATGACAGGAATGTTCCAATAGGAAAACAGAGACAATGTAAAGATATTCAACACCCTGTGTTACATATACACAACTGAAAACGGAGGGAAAGTGAATAATTTGGCTTCCTCACCACAGAAACTAGGGTGGCCATGTGTCCTATGTTTTAATGCTCAGAGCTGATAGAGGGCAGTCCTCTCTTGGGAAATGTCCTCTGTGTCTAGTCCAAGTCAAATTTGAAAATAAAGGGTCTTGAACTTGCCTAGCCACATTTAGGATGTGGAGAGCAGACGTGGAAGCAGGCAACTCTCTTCCCCACATTCTTCCCTGGCATTTGTGGCAGGAATAGCCAGCATGATAGAGGCGAGAGCAGAACCAAATCCAAAGCGTGGTAATGAGGTGAATGATGTGATGCGATGCCCTTTGGTTTGCTTTGTGAACTGTCTCACTTGCTGCAATCATAAAACAAATGCTTTCTGAAAGCAAATCATGCTGGGATGGATCAGCTCTGATTATCGCATCGAACAACCGCAGCATTGCTTGTGTGCCTGATGCTAACTATTTGGCAGCCTGGTCCCTTTGGAAGGTTCATGTTAGCACAAAATATGGTTTCAGCTGCTCCGAATTCCTTGGCATCTTGTCATTAGGTTTCAGGAGTACATTTGGCCTGAGAATTTTATGCCACAATTATGTCAACAGATGAGTGTGTAGAAAATCAAACGCAGGAAACAAACACCAAACACCAACATGCATACTTTCTTTTGACCTTCTCATTTCAGCATCCTTTTCATAACAAAACCCTAACTGGAAAATCGGTGAAGTAAATGCATTCCAAAGGACTGCTATTTCCTGACTCTAACTGTCTACTTTGCAACAATCTTGGATGGGCTTTATCCTTTGAATGGCTTCAGAGCATTCTAGGAAAACCCCAATATACATAGATGTGGGGCTGCAGTGTCAAGAGATTTGCCGCATCTGAAAATCCACCTAATCCTAAAATATGAACATGCTGTTGAACCAGAAAGTTCAGTCATGGTGCTTGTTCCTGTCTGGCTGAGGGCCAGTTTCCATATTACAAGCCTTTGTTGTGCACAATAACTATGCTCGCTGATAGGATTGCAGTGGTCATGGGCCACATCCACTGCCACTGGCTCTTCTCACATTTCAGCATTGTTCTGTGAAAATCCTTCTAGGATTCCCAAGAATATCTTCCTAGGAGTTGGAGGGCCCAAAGCACCAATTAGGTTTCGAAGCAGGCTGAGCCGGGAAGCAGGAGAACAAAGAATTGCTGATTACATTTAACTCTCCACAGTTGACAAGCTCTCCCTCTCCTCTGTCCCAAAGCTATCAATTGCCCCAATGTGAGTAGGCCCAGTGGATGCCAGAGTGCTGAACTGGTGCCTTGTATTTAAAAATCAAAGCAAAGGCAAAGGCAAAAGGGAATTGCTCATTGAGGCTGCATCCCTTTTCAGAGGCCAGCTCCTCTCCCTTGTGTTCAGCAGAGAACGTCCTCCCCGGAGCAGCAGCTTCCTTCTTCAGCTACCCCTGCATGTCACGTTGCAGAGCTTCAAGATGGTTGCCCAGTGGCAGGGCACTTAACAAATAAGAAATGAGAAATCCCGTTGGAGAAGGCCGCTTCCCCCTGGAAAGGAAGGGTTCTTTTGTGCTGTGGAGTTGTTGCCTGAGAGCATTGTCGGCTGCCTCATTGGCTGAGCCAAGCCGCTCACTAATCTAGAAAAGAGGCATAGAAACATAGAAATATAGAAACAGAGAGAGTCAGAAGGGATCTCCTGGGCCATCTAGTCTGACTCCAGCTCTAGCCAGTTCCACTCATGACATGCCTACCATGTGCATGTCCAGCCTATCTTTAAACACCCTCACCACTGGGGCTTCAACCACCCACCGAGGCAGGAAAAGGAGAGAGACAAACGAGTGTGTGAGCACACACATGTGCTTGTGCTCACTTGCTTACTCACTAGCTCTTTATTTATTTGGAATACTTATATGCCGCCCCATTCGCAAAATCCTCAGGGTGGCTTCCAATACAAAAATTCCAATCTTTCTCTGTTTACTTTGAGAAACCAGCCCAGCTTAATCCCAGGATAGATACTTCTTTAAATAGGAAGGAGTGAATGAAGGGGCATCACCACCACCACCATCATCCCTTCTTACTTTAAAACTGGAAACAGTGGCTTCCTCTTTGTTATATACGAGTACCTTAGAGGAGATATATGCATAGCTGTGCAATGCAAAACTCTTAAAGTGCCTGTCATGGCAGGGCTGGGAATAAACAGTCTGGCTAAGGGCAGCGTGGGGGCAGGGGCAGGGGCAGGAGCGTGGCTGGAGCTGGCTGCGGAGAGCTTCCACACAAGCCCCCCAGTCCTGCTCACAACCTGTGCTGGCCCAGAGTGGTGCAGCTGTTATCAGTGGTTGCTGCCCAGGAGTCCTGTGCACCACTGTCAACTCTGGCACAGAACTGGCTGCAGCTTGTTGTCTGCTGCTGCGGCCGCCAGTCTTTTGTACCCCGAAGAGTTACGGCAAAGTGTCTGCACAGGCTCCCATAAAGCACAGAGTGGGAACACAAAGAGGCAGGGCACCAATATCAGGCACCATAATAGAAGTAGGGCTGCTCCAGCTGTAAGCGGGACCCACTGCACTAATAGAAGTGGAATTCTCCCCCACCCCCTTCTTCCAATGGCTGCCCCTCCAGACTCATGAAAATGCTACATGGGGAGGAAGGTGAACTGGCTGGGTGGGAGATCAGCCAGAGGAGCCATCTGCCTCTTGCAGAAGGGGGCTTCTGGTTACAGCCTGTGGGATCCTAGGACTTGGGCACTGGCATTGATTTAGTATTAAAATACAGAATGCCATGTTCGACACTGTAATTTTCATCCTTTCCAAATGTTTCCATGCCCTGGCCAATATTAGAGAGAATCCTTGAAAATGTAACCCACTTGGTATTGGCTTTCATGGTTCTGTTTGAATTCACATTTGCAGTGAAGAGGAACCAACTCAAGTGGGTGGAATTAAGATGCAGCATTTAGTGCTGAGCTGAGCACAGCCAACAGGGTACGGCTGGTGAGAGACTGACTCATCCTCATCCTGAAGCCTTTTCCTTGCTCCAGCATATCAGGGCCCAAACACAGACATGCTTGTCTGCTCACGGAAACCTGGTGACATAGGTTTCCATTCCAAAGCAGAGTGGAAACTACATGAGCAGATGCGGGAGGGACACAACCGGCCCCAGGTCTGTTGCTGGGGAAGGCCTAGTCCCCACCGAAAATGTGAGAGAGCGAGTGGGTGCGAAGGGGGCTGGCATTTCGTGCAGGCAACATAGTGAGCTCTGATCTTGGAAAACAGAGTAGCTGCTCAGATGTTGGATCCGAATGACTAATTACTATTTCCATTCACTCACTTCCCTCTTTTAATTCATTCTGACCTTTAAATATAAATTACTCGTCTCATCGACATCTGGCAGGCTTTTAATCCATCCTTACTGATGACCTTCATTTGACAAGTTGGACAATGTCCACTATGTTGTCTTGATTTGCCCACTCTGCTGCCTTTTCATGACATTTCTTATCTTGAAATGATGCTTTTTCCTGGAAAACAACATTGGGAATTTGTACCAAAAGCTTGATAAAAACAGAGCAGTCACTTATGTACATGGTCTCCTTCTAATATGCAGTAATACTGAACAACTTGATGTCTCAGACAGTGCTGATTATCATTATTAGTAGTAGTATAAAATGTATCTTTGCAAAGCAGTAGTGAGCAGAAGGCAGATAAAGCTCTACCAGTAGATATCTGGGTGATTTAAACGGGCAAAGGATTAAGAAAAGCAACAATTCCAATATAAGCCACTCTGGTCATTGCTCTGAACAGAAGGCCTTGCTTCAGTGATGCCTAGTGATGTTCCTTTGGTTTGGTTGGCTCAGTACATGGGGGAGCAAGACTTCTCCACTGTGAGGTCAACCATGTAGAAGCATCTTTCCACTGAGATCAAACATTCCAAACACTCCTAATTTGGAGTGTTGCTGCTGATAATTAAATACATTTTTGTGAACCACCCAGAGAGCATTGGCCATTGCAAGTCTAGAAATGCAATTGCATACTGAACCAATAATCTTACGCGTGTCTACTCAGAGGTATGTGCTATTCAGTTCCCAGGTAAGCAAGCAGAGGATTGCAGCATGCATCTGTTTGTAGCCTGAAGCTGCTTTTCTCTCTGCCACTTGTTGCATGATACTTGCATTGATATCTGCTTCATTGCTGCTCTTTTACCTTTTAAAATCCCTTGCTGCAACTCTCTCCAAGCATTGTTAATAAATAATTGGTAAGATTCACCATTAAATGGAAAGATGTTTTATGAAGAGCTGGCAGGGAACCTCTTTGGAAGACTTTATAAGGGAAGGGAGGAGGAAAGAGCTGAGCAAAAATGAGGAAGGCACACCTCTTAATAGTTAGTTTGGTTGGCACCCTGAAGGTCGGTATGAGCAAGGAGAGACAGGCCCGGTTCTCAATGAGATAGCAATCTGGTCAGGGAGCACAATAAACAGAGTTGGTGTTGGTTTCACTGAATAGCAAAACGGTGTTTGGACTCTGTTACTTTGGGTGGAGGCTCATGTGACTGAATGCGCCTCCAGACAAAACATTGCTTCAGCGTAGGAAACTCCTGGCCAGGGAAGCGGGTTCAAGACAGGCTTTTACCCCCACACATGTTCAGTTTTGATGTGCAGGAAATTGTTTTTGCATGGAGAAGCATCCGATTATTTGAACACCACCACTGCAAAGTTGTACTATTCAGAGACAGTGGAAAAAGCTGTCTTAGTGGAAAGCAAAACCGAGAGGAGAGGAGAGGAGAGGAGAGGAGAGGAGAGGAGAGGAGAGGAGAGGAGAGCCATGCAGTAAAAAGAGAGCTCTCTAATGGGCTCTCTAATGTTCATGAGGAACATATTTACCATGGAAGTTCACCTAAGTGACAACGGAGAAGGTGAGGAGGCCATAAAATATTGTAGCACCTGAGTTGGCTTGTTAGACTGCTCTGAAGAATGGGGGAGTCTGAGGCTGCCTGAGTACAATGCCAGCCTGGCTTTGGCGGGCCCTTGGACAAGACATGCTCAGTGGGCCCCCACTGTCTGAGCAGAGTGAAAGCTGGGTGAACAAGCAGCAGCAGATTAGAAATGTGCTTGCTGGGGAGCGGACTTGAAGTAAGTACCCAACTATGACAGATCTGCTTTAATGGAAGATGGTAAGCAGAAGCAGAAGGGCTTACGCACACACATCTTCCTTCAAACCTGCTGCCTTTCTGTCTTGGGGAGGGCAACTTGTGGCTTTCCAGATGTTTGCTTGGCAGGCCAAGGCTGATGGAAGTTGTGGGTCAAGGTGTCTGGAGGAGCACAAGTTGCCCACCTCAGTCCTACATGATGGGCCTTGACCAGCCTTCAGCATTATGGTGCTATCCAGTTTTTTTGACTGCAGGTGGCAGCACCCTGACCACTGATCACAAGAGCTGAGAGAACTGGAATCCAGAACACCAGGAGGGCCCAGGCAGTGTAAACAACTCCTGTTGTTGCTACCATTAACTGTTGCCTTGAGGGTTCCTGACTTTCAGCCATGTAGCACAGGAGGGTTCACTGTTGTTCGAAATGTCATTTCCTAGGTGAAGAAAACATTGACTGAAGACTTTTGCGCCAAGCCCACAATACACACTCGGAAACAAAGGTTCCCCATTGGTGAGAAGCTGTGGAGTGGAATGGAATGCAGCCATTTTCAAAGGGCTGGGTGTGGCACGTACTCCAGAGCTGCCCGAGTTTCAAAGAAAGTTGCATGACTGGGAAACATTTCAGAAAGAAAACCTGTGGCGGTAAGCAAAGAACAAGTGAGGCACAATGGCAAGGGTTACAAATGAGCTGTCAGCTGTGTCTGAATAACCTGGCTTTGTGTAGCTGTGTTGCAACTCCTTGGCCTCGTTCTATAAAAAGAGGTTTTATGAGAGTTTATCAAAGCTCTGCAGTGTGTCAGGGAAGCATGTTGAACAGCTTATGCATCTGCAGCAATGGAATTCTTTATGGCGTATGACACAAGCAGTTCTAAAATGCATTTGCTTGCCTCTAAGCTGCATTCAGACTAGAGCTATTCAATGGTAAATCCACAGACTCTGTTGAATTCTTGGAATCCTTTAGAGAACCTAGAATATTACAGTACTCTGAGAAAGAATGGTTTATTGAGAGGGACTCCTGTCGAAAGGTTTTGCATATGACTAACATCAGATGTGGCAATTTGGTGCGGCCAAGCCCTTCACCTGTGCAGTCCCAGATCACCATCCTTGAGAGGCACACGGACCACCCGCACTGCCCTGATGCTGCGCCTTGTTTCTGCACATGCAAGGCTCTGTAGATCAATGGTGCCTTTCAGTGCAGGGTTCCTTCCGTACCAGGACTGCGATGCTTAGAGGGCAGTCCTTGGTGCCTGAGGAGCATTGCAAGGACCACAGGATGGTTTGGAAAAACCCTTCCAAGGCTAGAGCCCACACTCCAATCTCGGTAGGGTGATTAGAGAAACACCTCCCCAGCTCTGTTCCATCCCTGCCAGCCAAAGAAAGCAGCACTGGCTGCCACTCCAAAGTTGGATAATCAACCTTGGAAAGGAGAACAAGGGGGAGTTCTGGTGAGTGGATTTGGGAGAACAGAGAAGCCAAGCTATAATTTATCCTGAGCTTTTTCCAGCCTCCTTCCCTTCTCTTCAGAAGCACCCTTGTAAGATGGCCTGAAAAGCTCATTCATTCATTTTCTATACTATTTAATAAGCAAAGCTTTCTATATCTAGCCTCTGATAACTGGGAAGGTTCTGATAGGTGAGTTATTAATGTTTATAAAATTAACTATTTAATGGTTAACTCTATCTGTCCATCTGTCTGTCTTTTCTTATGTGCATGGTGCTTTACAAAGAACAAGTATTATTATTAATAATTATATTTGTTTAGCACGTATTAGCCAAAGTTCTATGGATAGTTTGCAACAACACACAAAATACAATAAAATACATATAAAACATAGATAACAATTAAAACACTATAAAATACAATATAAAATTTAAATCAAATTTAACAGCAAAGTTTAAAAGCTACAATAGCTCACACAAATTAAATCACAAGATCTGTTAAGCAGCTGACATAATGTCCCAATGTAATATTAAAACTAATTATGCCCTGTTAAAGAGGACAGTCAAACAGAAAGATATTAGAGTCAGTGCCATGTGGGTCTTGGTGGGGAGCTTGTTCCACAACTGGGGGAGCACCACTGCAAATACACTTCTCCGTGTTGCCACCAGCTGAGCTTTCCTTGGAGATGGAAGTTGGAGCAGGCCCCAAATCCTGATTGTAATGTCTGGGAAGATTGCAGTGGGAGGGGTGTTGTGGTCCCAAGCTGTGTAGAGTCTTACAGGTTAAAACCAATTCCTTGAATTGGGCTTGCAGGCATAGAAGCAAGCAGGCACAGAATTGTTCTTCTGTGTTTGGATCTTCTGATCCCTGTTATTAATCTGGCTGCTGTGTCCTGCAGAAGTTGCAGCTTCTGAACAGTCTTCAAGGGCAGAACCTGGTAGAGTTCATTGCCTTAATCTAGTTTAGAGATTAGCAGAGATTAGATTACTGTTCAGATAGGGGTGTAGCTGGCCCTCCAGCTGAAGTTGCTAGAAGGCACTCCATTCCACTGGGGCACCTGGGCCTCAAGTAACAAAGATGGCTCATGGAGAACCCTTAAGCTACAAATCCTATTCTTCAAGGATTTGACCACATCCAGAACAAGTAGGCTGTCCTCCATCCAGTCAGAAGAATCACCCACTAAGAGCATCTCAGTCTTGTCTGGACTGCTGGCCTTCATCCAGTCCAGCGTCACAGCCAGAAACTGGCTCGGCACCTACTAAAACAAGGCACAGAACTGTGTGTCCTTAGTGTATCATGACAAAGTGCCACAAATCTCCAAATAACCCCACTCAGGAGTTAAATAGCACTGACTCCTGTTAAAAGACTGATTCCTGTACTGGAGAGTCCAAGGGGCCAAGCAATATTCCCCAAGCACCCGTTTCTGGATCCAGCCCTCCAAGGCGGAGTGGAACCACTACAATGCAGTGCCCCCCACTCCAACTCAGCCAGCCAATTTGGGAGAGCATGGTTAATGCCACACAAAGCCACCAAGAGATCCGGGAGTTAGGGATGCGTTGAAGCTTTGCAGAATCTATTCCTCTAGCATTTACGGAACAAAGATGGTGCAACTGGCGAGCTACTTCCTCGTCATGTGTGGCAGTACAAACAAAGGCTGCTGCACGTGGGCAGAAGAAGGATGCCGCCTGCCCAGGAAGTGGCTCTTTGCTACCAGGCTAACCTTACCAAGATCTTGGTAAGAGCAGATCTTGGGTCCAGAGAGGGTCCCTCCAGGAGAGGCCTTCCCATCATGGCCTGTTTCAGGTGGCAGAAGCCCACCCCCACTCCACAAAAGGCCCTTCATGATGATACCATGAAGGGGTCAGTAGCAGGACACGGTCTGTATGTGCAGAAAGTCTCATATTCTAAACAAGGGGAAGACAGCGCATGGCCTGGGAGCCCCCACAGCCTTTGCGTCCCGTTCCTTGCATTGCTGAATCTGAGAGTGGTGGGGGAAAATGGTGCCAGAAATTTTTGGAAGGCTTAAAAACAGGTCCAAAACAAGATCGATTTGACTGGGTCTGTGCACCAAACTAGCCATTTTTATTGCAAAAACTCCCTGAAATGTTGCATTGAAAGAGTAGTCTGAGGGATTGAAAATGCCCCATGAACACCCTTTCCAAATCTGCCCTATTCAAAATATTCTGCCCCTATGTCAAGGTGGGGATGGGGTGGGATGGAATGAAGATACTCCCTGAAGATAGCTGTGATCTTTGGGAAAAGATCAATTGTTGGGAAAGTTCAGATACATCCTGGTAGACAAAGGTTGCTTATATGTGCCTTTGTGTTATAAAATCAAACCTGCTTCTCTTTCCCAGAAAGCAGCAGAATCCCAAGCCAGGTTACTGTTCCTTTAAGAAGATGGAATCCTTACTGGACTGAAAAGCTGCTGCAGAGTAGCACTATCCGTGGGGAAATTCTATCAGGGGGTTCAGACCGCTGAGACAAAGACATTCACTTGTTTTTGAATGGACCCATTTAATCATCTGGCTCAAGGGTCCTCAAACCTTTCCAACATGGGGCCGGTTGAAAGGTGGGGGCAGCAGGCGTGGGCCAGTGAAGCGGGGGTGCCCGTGGGGGCAGCAGCGGTGGGAGCAGGCGCGTGCAGCGAAGTAATGGCGGACGTGTGCGTGGCGAGGCGGTGGTGGGTGCATGCGGTGAGGCAGTGGCTTGTTCACTCGGAGATCTCCAAGTGAGTCCAGAACGATCTCCGAGCGCGCAAGCTGCCGCCTCGCCTCGCCGCGCGTGTGGCAAGGTAGCGGTGAGCCTGTGTGCAGGGAGGCAGTGGCAGCAGCGCGTGCAGGCACTGGGAGTCCAAAACCTCTGAGGCTGGCGGGATAAATGGGCATGGCGGGCCGGCTCCAGCCCACAGGCCGTAGCTTGAGGACCCGTGATCGAGCTCAACAGAGGCAGGCGCCTGCGCAGTGTAGCTGTCAAACCAGTTTTCCTGAATGGTTCCTCAATCAGACATATTTGCCTGTTTAAGCAGACACACAGGCTGACTTGAATGGTAAGGAATTTGTTGTAAAGCAATCAGTAATAATTTCCATACTACAGTTACCAGTATTTCTGATCAGTTGAGAACATTATGTCATGCCTAAAGACATCAAGATGCTATTGTACTAACATTATCTGGAAACTTAACACTTTTAACTTTGTTGTTGTTAAGTGGCAAAGTTATACCTGACCCATTACGACCCCATGGACGCCATTCCTCCACCGACAACATGACTCCTGTCCTCCACCATCCCTCAGAGTCCACCCAAGCCCACACCCACTGCCTCAGTGACTCCCTCTAGCCACCCCATCCCCTGCCGTCCCCTTCTTTTGCTGTCCATCGTTCCCAGCATCAGGGGCTCCTCCAATGAGTTGTTCTTTCTCATTAGGTATTTGAGTTTCATCTTCAATATCTGACCTTCTAAAGAGCAGTCAGGGTATATATGTATGTGACTAGCAGGCTATAAAAGTGTCTATACATGGGCTGCAATTTTGTACTTGAGTTCTCCTTTACCCGGGAGCTCATGGTCATTACACGTACTGCAGGAACTGGGGCACCAGTCCAATAAAGCCGCAGAAGTCTAGCTGTGTAGACCTTCCCCACGAGTCTGAGTGTTCATTCCTCGCAAATTGAAAACCGAGAGTCTGTCAACATTTGCAGGGGTGATACAAAGCTCTATTAACTTTTGTGCGGGATGCCTTACCTTTTAAATATGTGGTGGTAAAGGTTTGTTTCTTAACATAAAGAAAACTAAAGAAACCCCTTTGGCAGGTCATTTTTAAAACTGAAGACATACATGCCTCCACACAAAAGACATTTGATTTGATGCCCCACCCAAATAGCTGACTCTCTCTGCCTTTTGCAGGGGTGAGAGAAGGGCAAAAATGAGTGGATCGGTCAGTTTGTGATCACCCATTCATTCCCTAACATCAGAGAGCCTCAGCTACTGGGCAGCAGAGCAAATAAATAAGTAAAACAATAACTTTTCCATAGAAAAGATTCAGAAACATCCCACCCTGAGACCCTGGAGAGAAACTGCCTATCAGTCAATGATGCTGAATCGTTGGATCTGGCGTTCATTTTAATCCCTCGATATCTCACCTTTTTCCACTTCCAAGGAATCCAAGGTGGGTTGCATGATCCTCCCTCTGTCCATTTTATCCTCACAACAACCCTGTGAGGTTGAATAGGCTGAGAGTCAGTGACTGGCCCAAAATTACCCAGGGAGTTCCATGGCTAAGTGGTGAGTAGAACTTAGTTTTCCTGGGTCTCAGGCCAGCATGCTAACCATTACACCAGACCTGCTTTCTTTAAATTTAAAAACATGTTCTCTGCTTGTGCAATATTTATTGCTAGTAGTGCAACTGCCCTGCAGAGGGCGCCATTGCAAATGATATTATAAATTTCATTTTGGATTGAGACCAAAGCAGGGAGCACCGTGCTTAAGGCTACCCAGTGAAGTGCATGACAGGAATGGAGTGAGAGCCCAGGCCTGCCAGCTCCAACTTCCAAACTTGCTTGCATAGCTCTCCTGCAGCCAGAAGGAGTGAGATGCCATGTTGCAGCTGGGCTGTGCTGGTGGGGAGCAATGAAAGACGTGCAGCCATGTGGAGATCCGTAGTCTGTGCTGGATACATAGAAACCCACCCAAGGTGTTGGGACTGGATGCACCTTCTAACACAGTACTGTATAACGTGTATATGCATCAACAGCAGAGCTATATCTGCTCACGTTGCTTGTCTTTATTTTATTGTCAATATTTTATTATTCCAAATGTCTCCTGAAATGGCATACATACAATCAGTAACTGTATAACCAGTACAATTGTACAAACAATACAATCACGCAACAGTTCTTCCCTAGAGGTGTACAATCTAAAAAGATAGAACATGAGAAAGAAGGGAAGGGAAGGGGGGAAAGGTAAACGGAATGGCCCTGCTTTCCTTTTGGTTCATGTAGCCACCGAGGATCATTCCAGATCAGTGGCTGCCCCTCGACTTCCTACTTGGAAATGCTGGATTGCCCAGAGACAATTTTCTGCCCCAGAGACATGTTTTCCAGGCACGCACCCTGTGCCTCCAGCTAAAGCATCTGAAGTATTCTTGAGAATTGCCCGAATGATATTTTAGTATTACTCTCAGTGGGTAGAATCTGCGATCGAGATTTTGCTGCGTGCTCCTCCTTTCTTCACCATTTCAGGCCGTCTCTGCAAGACCGGCTGTGTCAGGGCTCCCCCTAATGGCCATCCCAACCGTTACAGTTTCTGAGTCAGTTGCTGCCCGAGAACATGACAAGGCACTGCTACAAACCAAAATTTAGAAGATCTCAGCACCCGCCGCACACCTCAACTTTCTGCAGCTGTTTCATTGTGAATGAGATTATCTCAAATGACCTTGTGACATAACAGCCTTGTGACCCCAACTGAGGTTAACCTTGCTTTATGTGTCATAAATGGAAAATAAAATTGCAGAATAATAGGCTTATCCACCCAGTGACTCTGAGACTAAAGATGGGATTTTAATTCAAGTGCCCCAAATTCAGATCCAGCTACTTACTAAGTGAACCATGCTGGGTTTTGCTATGTCTCCCTGGTTCCCTTTTAATTGTTTTAGTTGTGCATGTAGAACAAACAGCATTTGTTCTGGATTTCTAAACACCCACAAGATTGTTCAGATTCATAAAGCCTTCCTGCATATTGCTTTGAAATCTACCTGTGGGACAAGTAATGCACATTGGGGCAAAAATCTCAATTTCAGGTTTAAGCTGATGGAATTTGAGCTGGGGTGATAGACCAAGAAACTGACCCTGGGGTTGTGATGGGTGGCTTGATGTGGACCCACTGTGCAGCTTCTGTAAAAAGACACAGGCTCTGATGTTAGACATAATTAGGAAACAATTGAAATGAATACTGCCAATCGCAAACACTCCTTCTGCAAACCGTTTTGTGACCACACTTAGCGTACTGTACCGTGTACTGTTCGAGTCACCTCACCAAAATAGAAAAAATGTAGCATTGAAAAAAGGTACAGAAGGGAGCAACAAAAATTATCAGGGGGCTGGAGTAATCCCATATGAGGAAACTTTCCAAGGTGAGGACTGTTTGGCTTCGGGAAAAGGTGGTTAAAGTGAGTCATGATAGAGGGGCATGGGATTATGAATGGTGCAGACAAATTGGAGAGGGGGGCATATTTCTCTTTTCATGATACTTGAACCCGATGCCATTCCGTGAAGATGAGAGATTCAGGACCGACAAAAGGAAGGACTTCTTCACTCAGCACAGAGACAAAGTACAGAATTCAGTTTGGATGGTTTCAGAGGTGGACTGGACAAGTTCACGGAGGAGAATGCTATGCATGGCTATTTATTATTAACCTTATGCGCCACACTAATAGTCCTGTAGGACTCTTTAGGCAGTTTACAGCACAGCAATTAACAACAATGAAATAGTAAAATAAAAAACACAATATGCCAATAAAATGGCAACAATAAACAACAACAATATATCACAGGATAACAACTATAAAACAATATACATTGACATGCAGCTAAGAGTTAAGGCATGCTAAAGTAAAACATTATGTTGAAACCCTAAAAAACTACATGAAATTAATTTCTTTAAAATCATACAAAATAAAATCAAGGGTCTGGAAAATAACACTTTTTGCTTGGTGCTGAAAAGATTGTAATGAAGGCACTGGGCAAACTGCTCTTTGGAAACTGTTCTATAGGTGGAGCTATTAGTTTTGATGGCTCTGCACTAACTGCAGAGACAATGTGCCTGTGTGCATCAGTTGCTGGGGAACATGGGTGTGTGAGGGGTGTTGTTGTACTCATGCCCTGCTTATGGGTTTCCAGTAGTTAACCATGCACACCCCACCCACCCATGTTCCCCAGCAATTGGAGCACACCACTGGTTGGCCACTGAGCAAACCAGGCATATGCTGGACTAGATGGACCTCTGCTCTGATCCAGTGGGACTCTGCTTATCCTCTTAACACAAGTACATTGCTTGTATTCACAACATGTGACCAGGGATCACCACCTAACTAGCTTGTGATATTGTTCCTTGCAATACTGGGGTGGGAAAACTCACTGTCAGATCCCACATTCCTTCCTCTTTTCTCCTACATCAAAGATCTCTGAAAACACTATAGGAGCACAAAAAAATATTATTAAAATGCCAGAAAACTGCAGAAGTATTTTATATTTGGTGGTTTCTTAAAAAGAAACACTACTCCAGTATAGTATATTTTGTCTTTTCTCTGAAGTGAGAACATGAAGAACTTGTTCTGGGTCAGCAGACTTAATATTTACCTTTTAGCTAATGTACTGACATATTTTTTGTGCCCCCTTGAGGAAAAAAATTGTTCTATTTACAGTGTCCGTTCTTCAGGAAGATATTTTGGATCTGCTAATCATACTTTTATAGTTGGTTGCCAGCTTGAAGCTGAGCTTCGGTCTGAAAGCATGCATGCTGGGAATTAAAAAATAAAAAACAAAACATGAACTTATTTTGTTCCCCTAAATCAACATTTTCCCAAACAATCTGGCCACAGAACAGTTATTGAAATATATTATGGGACCCATGAATGCTGGCCTGAGGTGGTCTGGGGTGGGGTACAGAATACTCAAAAGATTATCTAGGAAAACTTGGCTGCAAAATAGAGGATGTTAAGCCTATTTTCATACTGGAAAATCACTGCATCTTATTTTTGATTTGAATTTTTAAAAATTCAATTTTGGAATTCTTCAATGTTTTACAAGAAACAAATAATAAAAATGGCAGAAGGGAGGAAAGCATCTGAATGAAGAACTGGGCTACCCACCACCATATTAGTGCTCACAGCCTAGAGTTGCATCCAAGCCCTATAATTAATTTAGGACTGCAGGAAACAGACTTGTGCTGAGTGAGAACCTCGTGCATCTGGTCTGGTATTGTCAGCACTGGCTGGCAAAGGCTCTCTGGGGTTTCAGGCAGGGTTCTTTCATAGGCCTACCTGGGAATGCTGGAGAGAGAGACGTTTCTTGGTGGGATAACTAAGCCACATTACAGGCCCCAGCAACATGCACATTCAGCCAAGGTCTTAACTCTTTGATTGATTGTTCTACAACCATCCTTTGGAGCAAAAGATCTTCCCCATTTCAAAAAAAAAAAAAAAAAATCCTTCTGTGAGAGTGTTTGGCTAAAATGGTACCATGCAACGCAGTAAATACCTTTCCACAGGCTCTTTCACACTTCTTGGAGGGTAAGTCTACGTTTTCCACAAGTACTTCCTGACAGTTAGGCCCCCAAGGGTATGGAATGGGTTTCCATGGGAGGTGGTTGAAGCCCCATTGGTAAGGGTGTTCAAAGACTAGACATGCACAGGGTAGGCACGTCATGAGCGGAGCAGCTGGAGCTGGGGGTCAGACTAGATGGCCCAGGAGATCCCTTCTGACTCGCTCTGTTTGTGTGTTTCACTGCAAGCTGCAGCCAATCCCATTTCCTTGCCTGGGTTGGATCCACATTACTGTGCCAGGCAGAGGGAATTTTCCAGCCTCCGCCTGCCTCCTGAAAAGGCTACACAGTCAGCCAGTTTCCACAATCATGGTTTGGTTAACAACTGCAGGCTGATGAGCTATTTGCGGGTTGCTGCCGGCCCCCACCAGCAAACCACACTGCCTGGCTTTAGATGACACGGCAAGCCAGTGAGGCTAATTAGGGAACTCTGACATGGGGGATGGAGGCTAGCATGTTTATTGACCACACTGTGATTGGACCAGCTCACAAGGTCTGGGATGGGCGGTGCGGAGGGTGGGAGGGCAGGCAGGACCCTGCTGAATGGTTCAGCTGCAGGACAGAAGACGGGAGATCCCGACAAAGCACCTCCTGTGAGCAGAGCCCATCTGCCCAGCTGGCAGGCAGGCAGGTCCCAGATTTGGCCCCTGTGTTGGATCCAGCAACTGACTGCTGCAACAGACCTTCTGCCTGATTTGGGGGCACCTTCTTTGGTTTCATCCCACAGCTTTCCCCATTCAGCAGAACTCCTGACTCTTTGTGTAGCATTTTCAAGGGAGCATTTTAGCAGGGAGGGCTACTTCTGCTTTGGTTGTTGGCCTAACTCAGTATGTACATAATCTTGAACCTGGATCCAAGCCAAGATGTATGTAATATCAGGGTTTTCAAACAGAGTCATATTGTACTCACACTGTGGGTGCGTACAGCATCCTTCCTTGAAAGAGGAAGGAAGAGCCACGATCCAGAAAAAATAATCTAGTATCTCCGTGTTTCACTCTTGACATATTAATGTCCCAAATGACTGACAGATAAGTGGAACTGCTAAGGAGATGAGAAAGAATATTCTGGAGGGCAGAAATCAACAGCCCAGAGTGGAGGACAGAATTCTTGCACCTTCAAAGTTTTATATTTCTTTGGAAAGTTATACATTGCATTTCTAAGCTACCATATACTTAAGTACATAACTGTAGAAAGAATTTAAGGTTGTTACAGTTTACGGATGATAAATTTCTTCTTCTATGCACTGTGATTATTGAAAATGTCCCTTTTAAAATATCCACAGGAACTGTATGTGTTCTTATGTACGCCCACTGAAGGGAAAAATATTCAGTCTTGTTATAAGAGCTCACATGGAGTGTATTGGTTGGCTTATTTAATAAATTAGCCCTCTGAAGAGTTAACATGCTCAGACATTCCACTATTTACTTACGCTGAGCAAACAGCATCAGTGGCTTTTTACTGCCCAGCTCTGAAGAAGGTACTACAGATTCACTCTAGGATGCTTTCTTAAAATCAAATGATACTTCAGGAAGTGCTCTTGGAATTCCATGAGTTACTGGTTTTTCAAGAGAAAGCTACTTTCTCACTTTTGTGTTTTTGTTAACAACCAACACTGGGCTGGATAAAACCTTCTGAAGTAGTCATCAGGATGATACCTTGATCAGCAGTGATTTCTAGAATCAAGCCACTAAACTAACTTGCCCGCTATGCACAAGTTACGAGTGTAACTTTCTGCAAGTGTAATGCTACGAGTGTTCACAAGACTATTGTGTTCTCAAGAATATTGAGAGTATTATTTCTTCTTTGTGATCTTAGTCTGACATCCATAGATGGGGCTCTATACCTGCACATGGTATATCTTGGAACCACAGGGAAATGCAACCTTTTTGGGCCCATCTGGCATTTGAAAAGCTGGCCTTGGCACCCCCAGAATACAGCTGCCATGGGGCATGAATGTACCCCAAAAGCTGAGGACAAGGCAGAGGTGAGCTCTGACCCCCACCACACTAAACTAATCCTTTGGATGCTTTCCACAGCAATCCCAGCTGCTGGTAAGAAAATTATGGGTCTACATGATTATGGGTTGGGGGTCTTGGGAAGCATAAGCACATAGGCTTAAACTTTGAAACATCCAAACCCAGACTGAAGGAGGTGTGTGCGCGTGCCTGCATGCATGATGGGGGAACAACCCTCAGATAATTTTACATAGCTCAACAGCCCATTCTCTGTCCAGGTGGCCCAGTTTTGGACAACACAGGTGTTCCCTGGGTGGGTAATCGGGCAAACAGCATCTGTGGCAGCATAAACAAGCCACAGTGGCTTGTGTAGTCTAAGTCAGGTCACTTTACAAGCCTCCTGGGTAACTTCAGTGCTTCTTTGGAAGACGGTGAGAAAACATGGGAGGGTTACAAATGGAAAATGACTGGAGCCGCTGTCAAATCCGTGGATGAGGCAGTGTGATTGTGCCATAAGAGCCCTCCCTGAAACCCTTAATTTCTCTGTTGCTCAAGAGTTCTGGATGCACAGATTGAAGTTGCTACCATGTGTAGAATGCAGCCTGGGAAAGGCATGACCCTTTCCTTATGTCAGATCTGAGATGAATGTCCCACTTCCAATTACAAAACGAATGGTGCTTCCAGAAGAGGCCTTTATACTTCTTACACAGTCCCATTCATGCAATTTTATGAGGGTCCAGTCCTTGTCATCTTCCATTTGTAACCCTCCTATGTTTTCCCACCCATTCTGCCACGCTTTTTCTTACTAGAGTAACACCTGCCTCCAGGGGTTTGAGGTGCTCAGACAAGCCACACCCACTGCACCCCCTTCCTCTGTGAGCCTGAGTTCTTGCAGCTGCTGTCAGCTATGGCTTCTTAGCTGCTTTCTCATCTTTGCTGTCAGTTGCTTGTCTGGGAGGCAACGAGTGCGGGGGCATCTCCTGCTCCTCTTCACCATCACCACTGTTGCCAGAGGCAGGAGAACAAGCAGGCTGCCCTGCGGAAAAGGAGGCGCAGACCCAGGGGTGTCTTCAGGGACCTTGCTGGAGCAGGCCCCTGTCAGGGACCCAGCCATGCTGGCCCCACTGGTAAGGAGGAAAAACAAACTGCACAAGGCCTTTTGACTGGTCACAGCAGGGGTCTTCGCCCTGGAAGCACCCGAGGTGTGTCAGTTCATCAATTGCGTAGCATCAACCACTGCCTGCCGATATTAATTTACCAATCTCCCCTCCCGCATAGCAAGGCCTTAGTGATATATGCCAGCCATTTCTGTTCAGCATCTCTTTCCTGGAGCCTAAAGACCGTGATGAAACAAGGGTGCTTTTACAAGAGCCCCACCGCTGCAATAAACCAAGAGCCAAAGTCTTGGCCAAAGGCTGGTTTCCCCACCCTGCCTGGTGCTTGAGTCAGCCTGTACCTGCAGAACTCAGTCAGAGCAGGATGACTCATGGAAATGAGCAAAGCCCTGTGCTGCAGGAGAAGGCAAAACCATTGCATTGTTATTTTAAATAGTTGCATTTTCAAGGAAGGGCTGTACCTACCTGTTTCTACCTGAAACACTGAAAGCAGTTAACACCAACAATTTAATGATTCAATTTTGAACAGGCTATTAAATTTAAAACAAATGCAAGCACCAGAGCTAAACTCTCAGAAAAAGGTGTAATCAGTCAGTTATAACAAAATTTCAGAACCCATAAGATAAATAAACCCAGAGGCCAAGCTTTGGGAAGAAAGGTTGATTGAAGTGGGTAGATTTATCCTGGAAAAGAAATGATTTAAAGGCTATGATAGCCATCTTCCAATATCTGAAGAGCTGTCATGTAGATAAGGGAGGAAATTTATTTTCTGTTGCTCTAAAGGACAGGACCCAAACTAACAGGTCTAGTTTATAAGGAAGGGAACCTTGACCGCCAGGGCTCCTTAAGTATGCATATCCTCAGCCATTTCAAGTTTCAAGAGTAAAAACAGGCACTTTGAACTGAGGGTGGAAATGGAGCAGTGAAGCTGATTCAGTTGAGACATCGCATCCTCTCCGAAGTCCTCTCCAGTACTTATCTGTTCATTTCATACCAGCTGGAAGTTTCTGGAAACTTTTCAAAGGCAGGCGCCTGAAGAACAGGTTGCAATACTCTGTCCTTTATTTCACCAAGGCATGTGTGGCTATGGCCAAATCTGTTTTCCTAGAAACAGTTATGATTGCCTTATCAGCCTCGAAAGTTAGCTGGGCATCCAGTGCAAAGCCCAGGTGTAAGAGTATAGGCTGGCTTCCATCACTGGATGGGCAGATGACAGAATAAAGTCTAATTCTGTCATGTCTGAATTAAATTTCTTTTTCTTGTTAGTCTGTACTTAGGTAATGACTGATCTCTGAACATTTCCAGATGGATGACATTAGCATACTGAGAATATCCAAAATCCAAACCTCTAGTATTATGCTCAGGTGGATTTAAACAGTAAAGGGAGCAAGATGTGGTAGATAAAGTGATACCCAGGATGTCTGTGTAGCTCTGGACACCTGGACACTGCCAGAAAATGTAACCCCCTGGTCAGAAAAGGTTTCTCACCTTGCTAGACACACTTACCTGAGAGCAAATCCCATTGAACCCAAGAGATTTACTTTGAATAGGCAAGAAAAAGGCTGCAAAAGGGGGGGGGGGGGGCGAGGTGAGGTTAGTATTCAGAGGTGAGGAATGATTTGGACCAAATGATTTGGATTTCCACTGCTGGAAACTCCACCCACAATGGTCAGGAATAGTGGCAGTTGTCATTTCAAAAATCAGGAGAACAAAGGCACTCCACCCTGGTGTCATGTATCCCCACAGTGCCTCCATGAAGCAGGAGATTATTAATTCTGCTTTGCAACTAACTCACCTGGGAGAGAGAGCCACCTGGGTCCAAGCCTGTCCCGACCTTGCCCAGTTTGGGAACCTACCGGCTCTGGAACACAATGGCCAGCAGCAGAGTTTTTTTTTTGTCATGCTATTGTGGAGGCTTCCTCAGGTGGACCTCCTCTTCACCTGTAGAAGCAGTGGTCCAGAGCATACAACAGCCCCTCAACACATCCTCCTAAGCAGCATCAGATTTCTCCTTAAATGTGTCACCAATGCACTAATTGATGTGATTCCCACTGACAGCCTCTGCATTTTTCCTCTCTAGTGTTATGACCATAATTGTTTTCAAATATGTACTAGTTTTGATGGGAAATATTTTATTAGTTTTACACCCCACCATTTTATCTTTTGCAAGGAACCCAAGGTGGCATACATGATTCTGTCTCTCTCTGTTTTATCCTTGCAACAATTTTGTGAGGAAGGGTAGGCTGAGAATCAGTGACAGGCTCAAAAGTGCCCTGTGAGCTTCATCTCAAGTGGGGATGACAACCAGACCTCCCAGGTCCCAGTCCAACACTCCAACCACCACCCCACGCTGGTTGGACTAGCTTTTTAATAAGATATTATCTGATTAATTGTATGAGTGTTTCTGAGGTGCTGCTAAGATGTAATGTAACCAACAGCCAAGAACACAACGTGACAGTCAGGTATTCCAACATTTCTCTTCTGACCAGAATTGTATGTAACTGTGAGCTGAGAAATGGAGTCATGCCTATTTTTAAGCTGCAGCTGTAATTTACAAGCCACCAAAGACAATGAGAAAATTCCCTTTCAGAAGCATGACAGCCAATTGTGCCATCAAATGTTGTGGGTTCTCATTTGGAGTTCTCTTGTCTGAATGAAGAATCAAATCATGTTTTGATTTAAGAACAGAGGTTTGTGCCTTCATGTATGAATAATGTTACTGTTGTCTTGGCAATGTGGAATAAATGCTAACATTTGTGATGACCATTTTGGCTATATTTAGAGCATGTAAAATACAAATTAACACATCTCTTCCTTATATGTCGTATAGGTTTTGAATTCTTGCAAGGATGTCTGGCCACATGGAAATGATTAGATGTTTTAAAAATATAGCAAGCCACTGGCAATGTCTGAAGCTGTCTGCATTTCAGGTCACTCTGTGAACGTGCAGGAGGGCACAGTTTTGTAAGTCTGCCAGATGGTCATTTGCTGTTACCATAATTACGTTAAAGAGAAATGCAAGCCACCAAAATAATTCTTTTGGTAAGAGCTTTGCAACATTCCTAGTAGTTTTGTATTCAATCAATGCTTGGTGTCTTAAATTTAGAAACAGTGAGAGTACTTTTGGATTAAAAGGCCAGGTCTGACAGAGTGTGTTAGGTCTGCTTATGTTTTACTGAAGTTGAAAACCCATCACTTGCAGCCAGGTGCAAAATATACGTAGAATTAAAGAACTTGGTACCATTGGCCTTGGTGGAATCCCCACCGCCACCACTGCAGTGGATTTAGATAGCACATGTGCCTACTCTCACTATCTATGCGCTGCACTTTTTATAAGGACCCTCCCTCCGCACGCTGTAATTATCTAAAATAGAGCTGGTGAACCTTTTTTCTGAGGCACCATGCAATTTGGGAAGGGTCTCAGGGTGTTGCGTTCCAGCAATAGGTGGCTCTGAGAAACAGAGCTAAGTGGAAGCCACTGCAAAGTACCAATCATACTAATCTGAACTTTCCCCCACCAAGCATACAAGCCATGGCTCATTTCTAGGCATCTCCAGTCAGGTTTAAGACCCCATGCAACAGTTTTCAAGCATGCAAAGTATAGCGCCATTCTAAAATGCACGGCTGTTTCAAGGTTAAATCACCAGTAGGGTATTTATTTCCTTTATATGCATCTTTCCACAGATAAAATATTTTTAAAAACAAAGGCAAGGGCCTTGCTGTGCTATGCAATCAGCGACTAGAGGTAAGAACAGGAGGTTCCTTCCCAGATTCTGGAAGGACTTGGGCTCTACAGAAGACGTTCATTCACAGGATAGATGGGGAACCTCTGTGGACTGGATCAGGCCCACAGACTGGAGATCTTCCATCTCTGAACTAAAGCTGAGCCAGAGATATTGCTATGTGCAGCGTATTTGCCAGTGTCTGCTTTTGTTCAAAGCAGCTGCTGAGAACAGCATTTGGGCAGACCTTTTACACAAAAATCCATTTCTGCTTACTCAAAGCTATCCTCATCTCAACTGGCTTCTGTACGGGGTCGGGGCGGGGGGAGCATTTTGTTGTTGCTACAGTTAAACTATTTGAATTCGGAAATTCTGGGCAAAGTACAGCAAACCATCCAATGTCCTCCCAGAATCCAAATAAACTTCTCATTTCAGCTTATTATAGGGAAGATGTAATTCTGGTGCTGCGACTGTTTTTATCTGATTGCATCAAAAGCGACTACTGTTATGTCAAGGAAGCCAAAGCCCCAAGACATCTCAGATCAATGAGGGCCAGCAGTGTAGAGGTAAATTTTGGCACGCAAGCACTCATTGGGGCTGTTGCCAAAGCCACGCCCCAAAGAGGGTCCAAAAATCCAGGCAGACGTGTTGACCCTTATCAACAAACCAGTGCTAACCATTGAATGCCACAGGAGCAAGCTTTTTTAATGGAATGACTGGGTTCACATAAGATGCCAATTATCTTGTGCTGGTACCCACGATGTGTTGCCAGGTCAAGTAAACCAAGGCTGATTTCCCCGTGGACTGCTTGTAGCTGTTTGATAGTCATCTTCCTCAACTTCTCTGTCCGTTTTGCAAAAAAGCCAAGGCAAGCCCAAGAGTTCGTGACCATGGGGTGGGGGAAAGCTCCGTTCTCCCCATGGTGTCTCCTGGAATACCCATGGGAAGACTGAGAGGAAAGGAAGAGGCCAACAATGCACAGAAAATCTTACAGTCTGTTGAGCTCTTTGTGGGTTGTTTTGCCACACAGCCAACGTACTGTGCCTTATAAACAGCTTGGGTTAGCACAGTGTGCTTAATTGCCCATTCAAGACCAGGCCACTGCAAAGTCCTTTGCATCGCAACCCCGTAGGACACTGTATTATTGCTAGAAATACCCTTTTGCACCCACTGCCGCTAATCTGGGAGAGAGCAAGGGATGCTGATGGAGAAGGTGGTGAGTGACAGCCGCGCTCCTGCTCTTCAGAAAGTGCTGTGAGCTCTGTGCTGAAAGCATCCCTGTAAGCCCTGACTCTGCTACACCCTGGAACCAGGGCTGGCCAGGCAGTTTGGTCCTGAAGGACAGCCTGAAGCAATGGGCAACATCGGTGTGTGTGTGTGTGTGTGGGGGGAGGGGGGTTACATGCTAGGGTTTGGCTGGAGCCAGCAATGGAACTCTTGGGAAACAGGATTCTTCTCTTCCCACCATGTTGTTGGTAAAATTCATTCTTCCTAATTACTGCGGACATTATTGCAGAGCTTGGAGGGAATAGGGAAGTTTGAGTGGCATAGCAGATGATCCCATCATCCATGCTAATGAAAATGTGGCAGCACTGCATTGTGATTCCCGCTAGACCATTTGTCATGCAACAGAAGTCTGTGAATTTGATCTCTAGTGGGAGGAGATTTGTAGTGTTTTATATATTTCAAGCAGCCATGCGGAGGCATCAGATTTAGAGTGTGACTGTGAAACTGGGGGAAGGGAGGTTAAAAACTTACCTGACCCAAGTTTTACATCTCTCCCTAAAAAAGTAGTATCTGCCTCATAGAGAAAACATGCAAATACTTACCTGCATTTTCTACTTTGGGTTATGGGAAACTGTAATGAAAGAAACAAGTCCTTTATGCAGATGTCCAGAGCAGAAATACAAAGTGGAAATAGATGCTTTGATCTGTGGAGGGGAGATTCATGCTCCTGTTCAGTTAGGAGAGGAAAACCCCTGATCTTTGGGGCTGCCCAGTTCAGCCTTTGGTGGAATGCTCCCCTCCTTCCTAAGCTCCACTTCTTGGACTGGGAATAGGAATCCCTTTTGACATATCTTCTCTCTGATTGAAGAGAACAAGGCGAATTAGCTACATGAGATAACAAGAGGTCCTGCAGGGTCCTGCAGCCACTGGCCAAGTCTCTTTCCGCACTGCTCACTTCCTGATCAAGGCATGAACAAGACAGGAAGTAGGTCCTTAACTGAGCCAGAGCTGAGGTTTAGATTATCTTGAATGCACTATGTACCAGTGCTTGACATTTGGGTGGTTGGTTCCAAAAATGGGCTTTCCTACTTACATGTTTCTGATAATGATAGTGTTTTCTCTGCCATCTCATCTACTCCCACCATGTACACAGTGTGTTCCATTTCTAGTGTATGATGTTCTTATCTTAGAGATTAACTCTGTCTCGCCTTCCGTTTTTATTTACTTGCTAGACTTTGGGAAATTCATGTGTTCCGCAACAGACATACCCAGTGACCTTTATCTGCACTTTTGATGGGTATTTAATTGCAATGTAAACCATACAGTGTCAACACATCCTTAACTGGGATCCCAAAAGACAACAAAAGAATCATAGCCAACAAGTTCAGAGCCCGGCTATCTGTTCTTGTAAGCTCCCCAAAGACTAAAGAGATTTAATGGAACAGTACCTTAGAGAACAACAGTGGCTCAGATTGCATGGTTGTATCAACCAGCTGGGAATTTAGCTCTTTTGTAATTCTTTCCTTAAATACTGACTAGAACTTTGCTAGCAAAAAATAAAAGATCTCTGTGGCTTATATACATTTGTACTATCTACATTTGCTGGATGCAAACATCAACATTTCAGCCCTATTTTGCAAGACTCAGGGTGGTTTTAAGTGTTAAAACCAATGGCAGTGAAAACATTAAAACACTGCAATCTAAATGCAGTACAAGGGCAGTCAGCAGCGTTAACCAAGTAACATGCAGTCTAGCAGCAATGGATGGAGACTAAAAATAACGCCACTTGCCTGGCATTGCAGTGATACAAGATCGATGCCAGGTGAGCTTCCTTGCAGAGACCATTCTGTAACTGGAGCCCCACCATCAAGTAGGGTGTTCCTCTCGTAGCCACCATACCTCATTATGTACTCTCCAGATGTTTGGGACTACAACTTCCAGCATCGCTAATCATTGGCTGTGCCGGCTGGGGCTGATGGGAGTTGAAGTAGAAAGCCTCTGCTGGGAGCCAGGTTGGGGAAGGGTGACACATTATAGTGCATATAGCATACTACAAGAAGAGCTGAGTGATTTCCTGCTGCTTTTGAGTATTTATATCTCATCAGCAGAGCACAGATTATGCTAGAAGGACAGCTCGGTCACAGGGCGTCATGTGTGGAGGCAGCCTGGAGAGCCAAGCCTCTGCTTCCGGGGGCAGGTGACACCTTGGCCCTTCACTGACATCCACATATTAGGTGTGGGGATCTCCAGGGAAAAGCTTTCCACTCATTCTAGAACTCCAACAAAGAGAGTTCTGGAATATGTGCAAAGTCTACCTACTGACCTATCAATAGCCCTGCACAGGCATTCCAGAGGATGCAAGGGGGCTTGAAATGGGGGAGCTTAAAGTGCTGGGCTCAATCCCAGTCTGAACTTTAACCCCTCACACGTTCTCTTTACACCTGAACAGGGCTTAAGCTTGGAAGCTTTTCCCTGCTGGCATGCCTAACCTCAAGAGAAAGGCATGGTGCACATTCACACAACTCTTTCATGCAGAAATCATGGAAGGGCAAGAGCCCTGATTAGGTGTAACCCGAGAGGAGAGGGGCATGCTTAATTGTGTCTCCCCAACAGAGCTTTATTTAGAAGAGTACAGTTCAAAAGAGCTGTCAATGAACATGCTTTGGACAGATAATACACAGTATATAGAAAAGTATTTTATTTTCATTTGTTGTGTTACAACACTCTCATTAGAAAGTAGGATGGAAGAAATATTAATACTTCTATTTAAGTACACCTGTTGTAACCCATCTGTGTATTCAGTGGAAATCTGTTTTAGTTAGACAGAATTCCTGCATTTCTTCATCTGTTTTATGAATGAACACGCAGAGACATCTGTGAAAATCATCAGGAGCTGCAGCCATCAAAGGATGCTGATTATAGTCCCGCTGACAAACTCTGAGCTGAATTCCTCAGGCTGCAAAGAGAAGTGTCTTAGATTTGCTCATTACTACACTATCATTAAATCTCATGAATTACAGTTTTAAATTTTGGAATGTTTTATCTATTGCACCCCTATATTAACTCACCTTGGGAGGTGACATCCTGAAGAGTGGGGTAGAAATGTTAATAATGATAATGATTATTCTGCAAGCTTATCCTTTCTTAGACTTAAATGTTTTGTAGAGGAAAGTGCAGTAGTTGTCACAAAGGACAGTGAAGAAACTCCTACTTTGATCTGTGGAAACGACTCTTAGAATAGTTACAGTTTCCTTGTCTTGGAATGCCTACCCAGAGGGGTCTCATCTAGGGCCTCTTATGGCACCAGGTGAAGATTTTTTTAAAAAAATTCCCAGGCATTTTAAGAACTCCTTTTATAACTTTTAGAACACTAACTTTTATTTCTGTTGGGTAACGGTTGTTCTTTACTGCAGTTCCCAAATGTGCAGGTGATGGTCCATGAGATATAGAATATTGGGTTGAAAATGAAATACTATAGAGCTATGTGGAACAAAACCAAACATGGTGCTCAAGCTGTTTGTGGTTTCTTGTGTGACTGGATTCTCAGCTTCACACATGCACTGGATTCAGACAGCATGGATTGTTACTGTTGAAATGTGTGTTATTATGTTGTCTGAATACAATCAAGATAACAAACCATGGTGAACAACCCACACAATAACCCATGTTTCAACAACAATCCACACTGAACCCATTCTTAGCCCTTGACTGTAGGTTGCCCTAGTATTGCAGAATAATAGAGTTGGAAGGGGCCAAGAAAGCCATTGGGTCCTGCTGGTGCAGGATGGCAAGTTACACCATCCCACTCATATGACTGTCTAGTTTTGCCTTGAATGTCTCCAGTGTGGGAGAGCCCCCCACCTCTCCAGGCAGCTGGTTCCACTGTTGTACTGCTCTGACAGTGAGGAAACATTTCCTGGTATCCAGCCTGAATCTGGGTTGTGACATCTGGAGTTGATTATTTCATGTCCTATACTCTGGTATCAGTGAGAGGCGATCCTGCCCTTCCACTCTGTGACAATCTTTCAGGTACTAGAGTGTTATCATGTCCCACCTCAGTCTTCTCTTCTCAAAAGTGAACATACCCAGTTATCTCAGTCTCTTCTCATAAGACTTTGTTTCCAAAGCATGGATCATCTTAGTAGCTCTCCTCTGAACCCTTTCTAATTTCTCCTCTGAACCCTCTGCATCTTTCTTAAATTTTGGTGCCCAGAACTTGACACAGTATTCTAGATGAGACTAGTTTAGAGAATAGGGGAATTAGCACTTCTTTTGATTTGGAAATTATACTTCTATTAATGCATCCCAAATTGAGATTTGCCCTTCATGCTGCTACTTCGTATTGTTGGCTCATATTTAGCTTGTTGTCCACAATTACTCCAAGATCGTTTTCTTTTTCAGTTCTGTTGAGTCAAGTGTTCCCCATCTTGTATTGATGCTTTTGGTTTCTTTTTCCTAGGTGGAGAACTTGGCATTTGCCCCTATTGAACCTCATTCGGTTTCTTTCAGTCCAGCTTTCAAGCTTATCTAGATCACCCCAGATCTTCTTTCTGTCTTCCAGGGTGTTAGCTATTGCATTCAGTGTTGTATCATATGCAAATCTGATTATCATTTCTTGCACCTCCTCATCTAGATCATTATCATATCATCTGAACCTAGTCACTATCATGATTACAGAGCAGGATCATGGACATTGTACTGAATCTCTAGGGTGGATTGTCTGCTTCAGTGTCCTCCACAGAGGAAAGCTTTTCTTAACTGAAACCAACTGAAATATTGGTTGAGAATGAAACCAGCCATTCTCAACCGATATTTTAGACTACAACTTCCAGCATTCCTGACTATTGGCTGTGCGGACTGGGGCTGCTTAGAGTTAGTCAAAAGCATCTGGTGGGAACCAGGCTGACTTAAACAATCCGTATACCTTGCCTGCCACTATGGCTTGGAAATTTCACAATATTTAATAAATAGCACCCAGCTGAGGGGACAGTTTCAAGAGGAGAGTGACTGGTGTCAGAAACAGTGGATGCGAATATGCTGGGTGTGTACAATCAAAAGAACATTACAGTTTACTCAGACATACAGGAAGTATATGGAACAGTAGGTAGCCCCCAGAAAGGATTAGAAAGATGGATTCTGTTCAAGAAGCTTTTATAATCATAAATCAATGAATAATCATACAATTTATAATAATAAAAGTTACAATCATGAAACCATGAAGCAGTTGTATAGACAGTTTGGAGAAGAGTAGGTGAGCAGGTAGGCAGTTTGCCAGAGGTACATGAGAATGGAAACATGGTGGCTGAATAGATTAAGACAAGGGAAAGCAAAAGGAAGGTGCTCTATGACAGGCATACATTAACACAGGGGTGGCCAAACTGAGGCTTGAAGCCCCATGTGGTTCTTTGAGTTTATTTTGCAGCTCACCGCTTGGGGCCCGCTGCCCGCTGCCCGCTGCAGCTGCCTTTGGGTGCCCACTTGTGGCTCTCAAACAGCTGACATTTACTGTATGTGGTTCTTCTGTTAAGCAAGTCTGGCCACCCCTGCATTCGCATATCTAAGCTGCACACGCTGCTAGGAGCACCGCTGCCTGATCAGGTCACCTTAACAGAGCTGTTCTTACAGTGTCAGGCTCCAGCAGCCATATCACACCAGAGCTTTTGCTCATTTTGCCCTGACACGGGCATTTCCTTCAATCGTGATCTGATGCATGCGCTCCCTTCCCAGGGTGCTTTCCAGGGCAGTATGGGCTGCTGGGGCCGCAGTGTGACATGTAGTTTGCACCTTGGCCACGAAGCCTGAGCTGTCTGTATACCAACATCCCTTATTACTGGTCTTAATTGAGGGCAACATGAGAAGGTCCTGTGTAAACAGGGTTTTCATGACAACAATAACCAGACTGCCCTGGATGTGCCTGACAGAAGACTGGGTCCCATGTGGACCACATGCCCACTCAGTCCTGTGGGACACCCTCCCCTCCTACTCCTAGTTACCCTCCCCCTCCTAGCGGCCCTCTTGGACTTGCGGCAGCTTGACTCTTTTTAAAAACTATTTTTTCAGATGGCAGAGCCCAGCGGCAGAGCCAGCTTCCACGATCCCCCTTTCAGCAGCCACCAGGTGTACCCCTAAGGGGGCACCTTGGGGGAGTGGCCTGTGCTTGCCTCCTTTACTCCTCATGCTTCACGCTAAGATTGAGATATTGGAGGGAAAGTCGGCGTGGATGTCGAGGCGGTCACAGTCACCGTGTCCGTGGCCTCCCTTTCGCTCAGCATCAACAGGGCGGCTACTGGAAGCATTACGGTACCGTCTGGTTGCTTGGGAAGTCCGTGCCAAGGAGAAGAAGGGGGCGGAGAAGGGGGCGGAGTTTCCGACGTGGCAGCCGCTCAATAGGAGCGCAGAACGCCAAGCGCATCAGCGAAGTGGGCGGAGGGAGCGCAGCTCCGGCTGGAAGTGCCAGGGCTGTTCTAGAAAGCGCGGACCGGGAACGCGGGGGGGCTGCGTGTTCTCAGGCGAGCGTGGAAAGCGCTTCTCGCAGGCAGGGAAGGACAAGGCACGTCGTGGGGTCTCCCCGTACGCTGCTTCGTCCCAGATCCAAACCGGCTGTTGCTGCTCCTTTGCCTCTGCCTCTCGGGGGGCCGTAGCGCTCCTGCCATATCCAGGTCCGCCAGCCTGCCTCATGCCCATCTCTCTCCCCTTCGCTTCTAATGGCCCGGCTCCCCCTCCGGCTGTGCAATGTGCCCCCGCTCCCCCCGCCCCTTGCGCCAAGGGCGATCTTAGTCATGCCTATTCCGAAGCCCCCCTGAGTTCGGTGGGACTTATTCCTGGGTAGGGCACGCGTCGGGTTGCAGCCTCGGGCAGACTGCATGGCTCCCCTCGCTCAGCATGGCTTGTGGACACTGGCACCGGCGAAACCTGAAGCCGCCTGCAATGTGCGGGTCTCGGAGGCGCAAATGGAAACGCGGCAGGGGATGACTTCATCGCTGGGTTGAGCTGGAGCCTGGCATGTTTCCACACGATAATAAACTCCTGCCTCACTTGTTTTCAGGGGCGGCTCAGTAACAGACAGCAGACCAGACAGGCGACCGTCTCCTCGGCAGCAGCCTTGGCGGCAGGTAAAATCCCTTTGGGCACCCGAGAGCTGATGTGTGACATCGGGGGCGGGCGGGCGGGGGCTGTAAAGGAAAGGGGAGGTGTCTTCCGAAGAAGCTTCTTCCAGGAGATTCCCTACCTGAACCACGTTTGTGTTCTTGCAGGTTAGCCCCAAAGTTTGGAAAAGGCTTGGATCCCAGGGAAACAGCAGCAGCAGTAGCTTAAACGCCTGGTTTCTTGGATAGCCACTTTCCCCCAGTTGGTCTACAAGCTGTTTTCAGGGGCGGCTCCCTAACCAGCACAAATAGGTGGTCACATGGGAGTTGTAGTCCAACGCATTTCCGAAGGCTGGGAAGGGCCGAGGGTAACCATAGCATGAGTTTAAACTCCTGGTAGCCTGGCTTCACCGCTCCTCTGCCTTCCTGAAAGGAGGACCCCCTTTGACCCGGGAACAACCCACAGCCTACTTTGAGTGGCGAGGTTGAGAGGGAGCACGCGGTACCTCCCTGGGGTTAAGTGCAGCTATTCGCGAGGGTTGGTTTTCCAAATGCAAAGCCCTGGAATACTTAATGTGGACGTGTTTTCCGATCAGTGCAGTGTCTGCGAGTGGTCCTGGCTAGGAACGTCTGCCATCCTCTGTCAACGTCAGGAGTAAGTCCTTGAGGCAAGGAAGCCACGTTGAGTAGGAGATGGGAGAAGGAGGGGGAGCAAGACGACCAAACTGAAGCATAGCGCCTCAGTCCATTAGGAGAGGCAGGTGACTTGATCCACAGCATTAATTGGTCTCCCAGATGACATTCAGGGTGGAAAAACAGTTTCCCTTTCAGTTTCTACAGCACCAGCAAGCACTCCATCTTTTAGGGCACGCTCCAAATTTTGCATGCATCTAGGTAAAGGAGCAGGAGTGTGGGGTGAGCGAAGGGATGGACTACTTTGGTTGTATGGGTAGCCTAGGGCTCCAGAGCTGTCTTTTAGGCTTTGAAGTTCTTCAGAGATGCCCCAGTTTCTTCTTACAGTGTTTCTTCAAGTGATAACAGCAGGGAATCTTCTGCAGCCTGAAAAACACTGCAACATAAACTGGGAATCAGAATCCACTTCAAGAGAATCCACTTCTAAGTAGCCCATGCGTGCATTCGGGAGGTAGGGGCTGAAATGGCTGCAGCATCTGAGAACTCTTCCCTCGGGGTCCTCAGGGGCTCTGGAGAGACAGGCTGTACTGACTTCCTGTGCTAGTGGTGCATAGCTGTGTAAGGTCATGTAAGGTCAGCCCTGCTAGGAGGACACATGACGATCTCCTGTATGTGAGAGTTTCCCAGGCTTTAAGAGTGCAGCAGTGTGGGTCATTCCATGGTTTGATTGCATATCCCTGTTGAAGCGACATGAATATAATGTTGAGCACACAAGTCCGTGTTGTGCATCAGTACGTGCAGGCCAGGCCGTACAAATGCTGGCTGCGTGGACAGTAGCATTTGGCTGAAAGCTGGGGGAGAAGAATCAGTGTAGTACCAAGGTTCATTTTCACCAATCCCATTGTGGATGACGGTCTGTTTGACCAGAGGTCTTAATGGGACAGAGAAAATGAACATATATACAACAACGTATACATGCCCATGTATGATGGATACATCATATTGGATTTATCATATTTCCTTTAAAGAATAATGGCTAATGTTTGTCAGTTGTTGAACAGCAGTATCGCTGTCATTTGATTATAACCGCATAGTCGTAATCATTCTTTATGAGCACTTGAAGGATCTTTAAACAAGCACCCAAATATCCCAGAATAAAGTAGAAACAGAAAAGCAAGAGCCATAATAGTAATTCACCAATGGCACTAGTAATTCCAAAAGGAAGTGGAAACTGAAGCTTGATTCTAAATGGTTGCCTCATTTCTACATTACATGTTCTCATCAACCACCGTCTGTTATTCATGATTCATGAATGCTGTGGTTTGCAGCATCCAAGGAGGCAAATGAGACTTTTCAGTCCCACTGATTTTAGTGGGAAGAGCTAAGCATATAGTATGATTAACTCCCTCCCTGGAAGCAAATTTGGTATCAAGTATGTGCATACATCTTTCTGCAGTTACAAACAAAAAAAATCTTGAAATTCAAGGCATTGGGCTTCTTTTATCACACCTACAATTGTGCCTTTTGATTTTTTTAAAGAATAAAACATTTGTTTGTTTCACTGTATGAATGCAATGTATATGACTGTAATGTATGATACACTGAATTGATTGGATCTGTGGTATGCCCATAGTTTATATTTGTATCAATATAAATTAATGCTTCAGGTTATATATTCAGATTTTGATGCTGAAATTTTGCTTTGGCCGAAACACAAAGTTGAATTTGTTTTAAACACCAAACAATTATTTAGATTAATTGGAAAAGTCCTTCCTTGTTTTTCTTCCATTTCTTCCCCACTCCAGCTCGTATTTTCTGCTTTTAGAATCTAATTCCTTGTCACCTCTATTCTTGCTTATTTGGCATTTTTAAACAAACGCAATGTAAATATTTCCTAGCCTCTTGTACTTTCTGGTCAAAACTGAGTCTAAACTATCAGATGCTTAAGGATTTACTTTCCCTGTTGAAGTGGGTCATTGGGACTCAAAACATAACTAGTTAAGAATGTTCTTTTGCTTTTTGCTGTTAATATTAGACAGTGGGTAGAAGAGTGACCTTCCAGTAGTCTATCTGCAATAATAAAGGTATCTTTTGGAAATCTTAGTGGAGAGAACTGATTTTTTATATGGAATTGTTTCATTTATCAGAATTACTTATAAAGGCACATTTGCTGCAGCATGGATGGCAATTTCTGCTTGCACCAGATATACTGAAATTACATGTTTGCATCAGTGTACTGAGTTCAATCTGCTGTTTCTGGGATGGAAGACATATACTCAGCTCATTTTCCCTTTGTTTATAAGCACTCTGAGAACATGTATTTTGCTTGTGAGCAGCAATTCCAAGTGAGCAGCGATTTTTCACACATTAGAATAGTGCTGAAAACCTTCTGGTCATCCATCTGCTCTCTCTTGCACAGGGAATGATACCATTTAGGAAGGGAAAAGCTTTAAAAGGTGTTGAAAAGTTTCCAATATATTGACATTTTGTGTGTTGCATCATGAACTCTTTCTCTTGTTCTACAGCTACATTAGAAATAAACAAGTTAACTGTAGAATTGGCAATGGTTTTCAGGTTGTAAGATTAGTGACCAGATTTCTTCAGGCAGATGCTGCCAAATGACTCACCAAAAACTAATTGCAGCTGTTATTTGACCAGCAGAGAGTCATATCCTAAGTTGAAAATTAATAGGACATACATAGCATAACTATACTAATACAAGCATATAATATGCTATACACCATGGGTGGCCAGACTTGCTCAATGGAAGAGCCACGTATGATAAATGTCAGATGTTTGGGAGCTGCAAATGGGTGCCTGTGGGTGTTGGCAGGTGGCATGCAGGCACCCATAGGTGCCCTGGGAGGTGAGCAGCAAGACTCAAAATAATTTCAAAAAGCCGCATGTGGCTCCCAAACTTTGGTTTGGTCATCTCTGCTATATACTAGTTTATTATCCTCTGTGTGTGTGTGTGTGTGTGTGATATGTTATACACACACAAATATATATAGTATACATACATATTTATATAAATGTATAAATACACACATGCACACGCACACAAATCTGTATCTGTATAAATGCCTACTTGCTTCCAATGTTTCACAATAAATGGCAGCCTGGTTTTATGTATGCTTACATGGAAGTTGTCTGATTGTGTTCATTGGGCCTTTTACCAAAGTAAGTGTGCATAAGATTTCTGGTTATCTTTACAATAGCTTTGTAAGATAGACTCATATTGCTGTTGCCATATTATAAATGGGGAGCTGAAAATGAGAGTCAGTGGTGACCTAAGGCCACTTAAAAAGTTTTAGCTAAGTTAAGATTTGAATTGGAAATAGGAGTGGTCATTTGTGGGAATGTGCATGCATGTGCGTGTGTGCAGAACAGCTGGACTGGGATGAAACAGATGTTATACTCTCTGACCATTGCAAACGGTCTGGTTTTCTGAGCCATATTTGAGGCAGGTTCATCATAAGGGCTGGACCAGATGTATTCTGGAATTGCTTTGATTTAGGTTGTCCCTGTACAGTGGTTTAAGACAAACAGCCACAAGTATCTGTGGGACTATTAGCAGCGAGGAATCAGCATCTCTGCAGTGGAACTGCATTGAGGTTAAAGCCTCACTCCTCGCCTAAAACAATCCCAGTCCAGACCCCAGTCTGTCCCATGTCATCGGCTGGGGGACTGGGAAAAGTGGGTAGGGTGCCCCAGGATCCTGGCAAGCAGGCTGCAAAGAGAGCAGCTAAGGCCCCCATGCAGCCTGGAGTTGGCCTGCATGTGAACTAGTACACCCTAAGCATACATCTCTGGATATTGTGAAACGCAAAGCTTCAAGCATTATGTTCCCTATTCAGTACTGTCGGGTTGGTGGGGAGTCAAGCAAAGGTAGCTTTTCAAAGAAGAGTGGAGACTAAGCAGGATCAGATGGAACCCCCTGGGTCCCCTGACTTACCTGTCCTCTCTGGAGCTGACAGCTGCACCACCCCTTCTAGTATCTGCAGGGTTGCTGCATTAACAGGCTCGCAGTTCCTTCCCATAGCACTGGGGTGCACAGCTAGTGGCTTACCAGGAGCTGCTGACTGGTCAGACTGAAAGAAGGTGCAGCTCACAGCATATGGACGGCCACAGGTTGGCCCTCCCTGCTCTCATAAGCTCCCATGGCAGCAGAGTGAGCAAGATGACTGGATGCCACTGCTTATAGACTTGTTGAAGACGCTTAACTGGTACGACAGCAGATTCATGTTCCATGCCCTTGCTGCAGACTGCTGTCTCTTCTATTTCTCATGGGTACTAGAGGAGAACAACCTATTGCTAAACTGTACTGCTTTACAGTACCGATGGGAGAATTCATGACTGAATGCTGCTCCTGGCTAACTCTTCCCAGCATAACCCTGCATGTAGAAAACTAGTATACTACGAGAAGGCTCTGAGAAGGCTGAGAAAATGCCCCACCTGAAGGATTTAGATAAGGAGGAGCATTCAATCTTGTGATCCCCTTTTTTATGATCCCCAATCTTGCATGTCCCCTTTGAAAATAGTACAGTCTTCAAATCAGGTTTAATTGCCTCCTTTGCTGCTTGTGAGAACTGGTCTTCATGATAATGCTTGCAATGTTTACCCTTCAGCCTAGCAAAATTGTCTTACTGATCTATCCCATTTTGAAGCAGCGAGCAGACTATGCCAAGCCCCGCTCAAACCCTACTTTCAAGGCTTTCTTATTTTAGGTGAGCTGACCATTGCTTTTTTATTTGTATCATGAGGAACAGATCCTGTTTTGTATACGTATTTAACACTGATTTGTGAAAATTAAAAAGCTAATGTCCCTTATAGTTTTATCCATTTGCTTCATCTAGGTTTTCTGGGTTTGTCTGTTGCTGATAACCACAAACATCATTTTCCAACCAGATACCCTTCAGATGTATTGGAAAACCCCCAGGGGGTTTTCTTATCAAAGGAATATGATCTCACTAGTTGGGGATAATGAGAATGCTAGCCCAATATGATTGGAGGGAAGTAGGACTGGGGAGACTGACCTAACAGGAAAGGACAACATTTCATAATGTTAATTGTTTCTGAATATGTAAGCTATGATCCTAAATGTGCTTATTTCCACTGGGAACTACTTCCAAGCATTTTTGGACTGGGGTTTTGGAATGATTTTTAGTATGCATTTCTTAAGAATCCCTTTTAACCTACAAAGGCTATTTTCAGATTTATCTAAAAGGATTAACATTCCTTTGTGAGCAGCAAAGGGCAGTTAGATGTCTGGTCCAGACTGGTTTTGGCTAGCTTCAGGTGAGGAAGACAAAGCACATGAACTGTTCCATGCTTGCTATTTGCTCTGAGCAATGATTGACTATATGGCGGGACTCTAATCTGAGGGCAAGAAAAGTTAGAACCTCGGAATGTCAAAGCAGAGATCAAGAACTGAAAAAACACGTCTTGCTTTGTTTTGTTTTAAAAACTTGCTCAGGCAATGTAGGGCAATGTACTGTAATGTAAAGGAGACTTTGGCAGTTGATTCGGATGCTTGTTTTCTTGAGCTTACATAAGCTCATGGTCACAAGCTATTGCAACATCATTGGAATAAGGACCCTGCTGGGTTTTGTGCTGATTGGGACCACGTCCTCAAATGCTGTTATGGAAAACATAGAAACACGCAAAAATATTTTATTGATTGTTTAGTATTTAGCTGTTTAATTGTTTGCAGCTGCACATTAAGCACTTGGCATGGGAGGTGATGATGCAGGCATGTGGACAGGTTGTGGAAGGAACTGCGCGGGCGTGATACTGAGCACTGATGTGAGGAGCCAGCTGGAAGGCAATTATCTCTGGGAAGGAGCAATGCTTAGTGAGAAAGCTCTTGGCTTCAAGGGGCGAGTGCAATCCTTTAGCATTAGCAAGTGCTGCCATTACCCTGCCAAAGGTTTTATGGATCCCAAAACCATTGGGGCGTTGGGATTTTAGAGATAATTCAGCTTGATGGAGTGTAGAGATGATAGTCCCCCTCATGATGTATCCTTTTGTCCACCAGCATCTTGTCCTGCAGCTGCCCTTCGTACAAGGACAAATACATTCCAGAAGTGGGAGATACTCCTGGAATGTAAGATCTTGTGAAATTTCTCAGGAAAGGAGGCTTAATCTCATGGGGTTAATATTAAATAAATGCATGTTTGCCTGGTTCAGGGCTCATTTCCAGGCTCTCCCAAGGTATGTCTGGCATGGTGGTAGTGGAAAAAATATAATTTAAACAAGGCCTGCAAGTATGAAAGAATCTTCATCTCCAATATTTAGTTGTTTCCAATGCATAAGATGGGCCTGTGCACACTTAACCTGAGAGTAAGGCTCACAGAACATAATGGAACTTTCCTCCAAGTGGCCATACATAGCTTTGTAGTGTTAATGTGTTGCAGAACAATAATATAGTAAGCTGGGGTCCTTATTTAGGCATTAACTGAGGCACTTTATTATTTAATCTAATAGTAGTTTGTTTGATAGCAATATACTAAGGAAACCGCTGTGCTTTAATCAGCACATTATTTTGCACCGGAAAAAGCCTTCATAATTCTGAGTCTATATTTGTCTAAGGAAACATAGGCCAGACTGGGGACAACTCCTTACTCAGGCAGGTCCAAGCTTCCAATCAGAAGCTACAGAGGTATGACCAGAAACAGTAATGATAGGGTAGTTGAAGTCACTGATGGATATTTTTCAGGAAGATGGCACAACGGTTGGTTAAGTATACTTCTGGACTCAGCCTTGAACTTGGGTGCCCTGGTTTTGGGGGCGACCAAGAGTGTGTTTGCACAGCTGGGGCTAGGAAACCAACTATATTGGTTCCTGTAGGCACCTGATCTGACCACAGGCACACATGGCATAGTTACACCCTGTTTGAACTATGGTGACCCACTCTGTGGGGATGCCTGCAAAAACTGTTCAGATATCAGCTAGTTCAGAATGCTCAGCCAGAGTGGTGGCTGGGGCTGGTTCCAGGAAGCACACAACTGGTCGTGACTTGTAAAGCCCCCTATGTCCTGGCTACCTGAAAGCCTACCTTCTTGTATACAAGCCTCCCCAGTGGCAACTTGAAAAGCTGCTTTCTCCATGGCCGCTGGTTGGTGGTGGAACCCACTGCCGAGGGAGACTGGGTTTACTCCCGCTCTGCGGTCTTCTTGCTGGCACCATATTGAAGTGGGCCTTTTGTGCATAGGTGGGTCTGTTGAGATGGGTGTTGTTTTTACAAACATTCTTGTGCTTTTTAAATGCATTTTATTAAAATTATTACTTTTTCATCAAGTTTTATGGGTGAATGTAAGTCACTTTGAATGCCATTTTTGGGGCATGGTAAAACCAGTAAATAAATAAATGTAAAGGAATATCAAAACAGATTGGCCTTGTGTTGAGTGGTGCTGGTGATGTAACCAGGGTGGCTGAAGGATCCTTAATGACTGTATCCTGCTCGGGAATGTAAAACTTGCATTTCAGTGGGCAGAGCCTTCTGGGAGCGGGTGAGATTCCACTTAGTGCTGTAAATTGCACCAGTAAAATTGTGGTTTTTAAAAACACCCACACACGAGGGCTCAGAGAGCTAATTTCATCCTTCTTCACAGTCTGGCCAATATAGACAAAAGTGTTTTTTATTTTGGCTGCTTTTTTCTTCAGCTTCTAGAATATAACTTTCTATGTAATACTAATTATGTTCAGTATTGGTTCCTCATCATTTAATTATGCACCATGTATATTGTGCTTAAATGTCATCACTCCTGCTCTTTATTTAACTATTCCTAATTGTCAGTCTTGCTCATGCCCCTACAGGATCAAACATATCTTATTGAACTCATGGGACTTAGTTCAGAGTAAGCATACCTAGGCTCAGGCTATAAATGGAGCCATGTGGTCTAACAGCAGTGAGCACATGTTTGCATTTAATAGGTTTGGGGCTGCGACAAAGCAAAGCCCTTTCATTAAATGATGAGAAAAACAATGAACCATGATGGGCGCTGTTCCCTTCACTGCTTCCGTACCAGAAATTGAAAGTGCCCATAGGAGGGAGACGCTCTGAGGCCCACGTCAAGGCTTGGTTGAGTCTGACCTCAAATTGCTGTTGGTAAAAGAGCTGCACTTTCAGGAGTTCACGCAGGACCACACCCCGGAGCCGATATGACACAGCATGCATGAACTGACTACAAGCATTCCTCTACATAAGGGCTGGTTACAACTATCATAGTGCAGTTGAAGTTTGGGTATATAATGCTGAATGCATGTTTTGTATGTTGCTAGAAATATCAGGTCAGTTAAAGCAAGCAACTTTTCTCAGACTTAGTCTAAGATGTTCAGACTTAGCTGCAGGAACTGGATTTGCTAAGCTGGGTGAAAGTGAAGGGCAGACTTTGAACAGCATTCATATTATGGGTGAGTGTATATGGGGCCTGAATAGAATTTGCAAGCCCTGCCTCTCAGTTGTAGACCAAATCATGTCCTTGTTAATGTTTCCTTAAACCGGAAGTAAGCGGGGATTATGGAAAATATGGGGGCTGGACCCCCTCTGGCTCTTCTTTAATCAAGCATATAACATAACCAATAGGATAGGGGTGCAGGCCAGCTCTCAGCCCAATGGCCAAAAATAATCCCAATTTGGAGAAGCTTTTGGGGGCTGCATGCAAGGGGTGGCAGGACCAAAGGCAAAAGGAGGGGGTCCAAGACACAAAAAAAGAGTGGGCCCAAAGCTATTATTTTAGAGTAAATCTCATACTGACTGTAAGCAAGCCTTAAGAGAGGCATTTTATTTTGAGCGCAGAGTAAGCACTGTACAAAAGCCAGGAAAGCACCAACAGATCGGTGGTGGGGGAGAAGGGTGGGGCCGGGGGAAGGAGGCATGGCCTCCCGGGGCATCCAGGAGGGGCAGCTTGGGTTCCTGGTGCTGAGGTTCCTACCCCTGCAGAACAGGTGCAGCCTGCCGGGATGTCAGCCAGAGCATAAAAATAAAAATCCCTCTCCTTGAGGCACTTCCCCTCTACTCGGAAGAAGAGGAAATTGTGTGATATCATACACGTTCTGGGACATCCTTCCAGAGGGTATATGATATTGCACCCTAACTTTGCTGAGTATTTATGACTTCCAGATACTTTTGCTGGCAGTTGGTGCAATAGGCTAAGCGGATTACATAGTGTGGCCAAAATAGGATCTATGGTGATTCTCCTTCTCCTTTTGAAAAAAACTGTAATGCAAAACATGCAGTACTATTTCCAGCTAAATGTGCAAGCATATTTGTTGCTGCCACCTATTGGGAAGAAGAATAATTACATAATTGTTATTGGCATGACACAGTCCTGCTCTGGGGACTCAGAAGTGTCTTACTGCAGTCTGTTGCAGTCATTGGAGTGTTTGTTGGAGTGTCTAAACTGAGCTTCACTGTCTGCCCAGGGAAGAGGATTATGTTTTGTTTATGTTCATATTCATAATAAACCAGCTCAAATGTTTAGATCTGTATTACATTGTTCCAGTTTGGTTCTGGTTCAGCTGCAGCCAACAAAGTTCCTCAAACTGATTCAGCTCAGATTTGCCTATGGTATATACAGGAAGCTGGTGGAGAGAACAGAGAAAGCAGAATATTGACTGGCTGCAAAAACTCTGCCAGAGATTAAATTAAATTGTATATACATTTGCATGCACCCTGCATATGCATGTACTCTCACAAACAACATATTTCTAGATCCGTTTTTGCTCTTGGAGCTTCCTGTCTCAGCTCTGAACACCCTGCACCATCTGGAAACATTCAGGCTTAACTTCTATAGATACAGCCTGTCACACTAGCGTAAACAACTATGCATCTGCTGACACTTGGAACAACATTTAGAAAAAACAGGTTTCCGTAACAACTGTAAGAGCTAAGCAAAGTACTGGGCACTGCAGCCTCATGGAGGCCCTCCCTGCAGTTCACGGAAGTCATTTTGGCGCAAGCCTCCACCTTGTCAGCCTATAGAAGGGCTGCAGGGACCACGATTCTGTCCCAATCGGCACACTGTCCTCTTCCTTCTGCTCTAGTGTGGATATTGGAGGTGGAGAGACCTTTGTGTAAAGAACTCTACCTGTGTAGAGGGGCCTGTGTGTGAGATCTTCTCACCCCGGATGTCCACATTGGGTGTGAATGGTGGGGGTAAAGGTGACTGGCCTTCCTGTCCTTCTCCTCAGCTTCAAAATGGCTAACAGCACAGTGCAAAATGTTGGTATCAGGGTAGGTGTTTAAACCTACCCTTTAAATGTTGGTTTCATGAACAATTTACCCAGGAATGAACGAGGTCTGGCCTATTTGAGGAGTAAGGGAAGCAGATTCACAGTGAACTGATATCTGGGGCAGATGCAATTAGAACCCATGTTTTCCTAGGCCTACTCCTTCCTGACTACCCCAACTGTCAAAATTCCTCTCACCACAAAAACCTTAGTTTCATGCACCCTTCTCTCCATCCTGCTATGCCGTAACATGGTGTACTCAAAAGCAATTTCTTTATCTGTAGATGCAAGCCCCAAGCACAGTTCATTACAAGGTCCTTCCCTTTATGAACGGGGCCACTCTACATTGGAATGCAGCCTCAAAGCCCATCCCCACAATCCCACCCACTGATCCTGTTGAAGGTGGCCAAGTATGGGAACTTGGATAAACATCAAATGTATAAAAATCCTTCCAATCCTTCTATAATTGTTTATAAAAAATCAAGGCCTTGTTTTGAAGTGGATATGATTAATTTGGGTTAAGCAAGCAGGGTGTACTTTGTTCCAATTTCAGAAAAAAAGGCAATGTTTGATCCAGTTCATTCTAATTTGGTTTGACTCCTTAGGTGTAGTAAGTAACTGATCCTTCAGAATGGGTTTGTATGATGCCAGTGAGATAATATGCTGTATGCTGAGGAGAGAGGAACCAGTGACCCATGTGCCAGATGTGATCCATGAGTCTTTCCAGCCATCTGTTGTATATTCAGCACAATATAGCTAGGTTTGAGAAAAGCTTACCATTGGTGCCAAGGGAAGGTATTTTTCAAGCCCAGTTGTTATGTAAGGTAGCGGGGCTCATTGTGTGTGAAGAAAAAAAATATTGTTTTCACATTTGAATATGGGTTTATTGCTTCTTATATCATTATGCATTATTGTTTTGATTAGTATTATAGCACACTGCCTGCAGAAAGGCAGCATAAAATTAGTATAAATATTAAATAAATACTTATATGTATTGTGTTCATGTTTGTGAAAGAAAGTGTGGAGTGACCTGCCTGCTTTTGCTTTGTACTCTCCCACTTTTTACAAGGGAAGGAATGTAACATTCTGATTAAAAAAAAAAATGCTCCCCACCTTTTCTAGAAACCTTACTTGTGAAGGAGCTCTGAGCAGACTAGCACAGGATAGTACTGAGAGATTCAGACTGCAATTCTGTGCACACCTACTTAGGAGTAAGTTCCATTGACTTGCTTCTGAGTGAGCTTGCAAAGGATCGTGCTGAGAACTGATGTGTTTGGAAAAAGATGAGTTGCATTTCCATGTGCATCTGTTTTTTGAACCTCAGATTGCAGATGAACTCAACTACATAGATTCTGAAGGGCTATATGGAGAGCACATGACTCTTCGAAGTGTTTATATATTTCCTCAGCTGAAATATGAGGAATTGTATAGCTTCTTGAAAATCTTTCTTTGTGGAAGAAACATGAATTGGTGTATTTCATGTTTGGTATGTTTTCATGAATTGGTATATTTTCTAGCTAATTGTGTGTGACAAGTAACTTCTCGTTAAGACCATTTCTTTTCTTGTGGTAGGGAGAAAGATTATTATAATTGTGACTCCTGCCCTAGGCTGGGTAGAGCTTTATTTAGAAACACAATTTATCAGTGTCCAGCTTGGCTTTTGTTTGTTTTTCTTGGGTTTTTCTTTCAACTAAATGAAGAATCTGTTTGCTGCAGGTTGGATTTAGTGGCTTAAACCAATGGCATGGATCTTTGCTAGTACTCTGTAAATAGAAAGGCCCTGTGCACAGGGAACCAACTTCAAGTGAAGATCTTCCTCCCTGTGAATGAAGCTTGGGGATCAATTTTCATTGATTGTCCCCACGGAATTCTGGGCCAGGCGCTCCCTGCCTAGATCCCTGCTTAAGGGCATGCTCCTACTAGTAGAAGCAAAACCAGGATCCCAGCCAGCATCTGCTGCTGTAAAGAGCAAGGTGGCCAAAAGGGACTTGAATTATCATTGGTGATACTAGTGTTAAAAGGGCTTTGGAGAAGGTGCTACTGGGCCCCCAAGCTTCCACGTACCTTTTCTTTCCCCGGAGACATCCCTTCTCTGTACTCTTTCCTTCCTTCCTGTTTGGCGCTTGGTTTCTACCTTCCCCATATCAGGCGAAGGCATCTTTTTGCTCTGTCTTTTGGAAGTGTTTGTGCATGCTGCAGAGCGAAAGGTCAGCCATGCCCAGCCTTTCGATTCCTTCAGGTCATCTCTGGGTCTGTGTGGGGCCACCTAGGAGCATGCTGGGGAAAAAGCGCTGGTTGGGACTGCAGCGTCTGAAAGGTGGCAGACAGGAAAAGTGAAGCAGTGGAGGAGGAGGCAAAGGAGACGGAGCAGGGGAAGAGCAAGCACCAGGTAGGAAAAGACTGAAGACAGAAAGTGCTGTTCGGAGGGCGGTTCTGAAACTCTTTAAAAAAACCCACCTTGTCTGGCAACTGTACTGGGGGATCTCCAGGCTGTGGGATGCTAGAATTGCCCCCGCAGTGGTGGTCTGGCTACAAGATTATCCACTGGAGCATGTTAGGTTTTTCTACACTGTATTAGAATGTTGCCTGCAAGGAACGCATAAAGAATATTAGAAATGATTGAATATGACAACTGAATTCTTTGTTGTTGCTAATGAATACTTTTGCATTTTATTTTCAATTTCCTCATTGAAGCTTGCCTAAAAGGACAGAACTCTGCTTGTTGCTGTTGGTCTCCCCCTTCACCCCTCTCAAAACCAAGACTTATCTTCCAGTTGCTTCTAATGATCACATTAAAGGGTTACAGTTTCAACTATGTTGCTTAGCTATATCTTCTACAATCAGAGACAAAAAGTCCTAAAGGAGAACCGTCAGTAAAAGAATTGGAATCTTTCCCCAAACTTCCATTTGGTGGGTGTACATTTATAGATCTTCCAAGCTGCAGATTGTATCTGAAATTTGGACTGTCTTAATTGAAAAGTTGGATTGTGCTATTCTGGTGTGGGGGAAGGGAGTTGATACACAAATGCAGTATTTGTGCATTTTTTGTTTAGGAATTCAGACTTGATGTAATTAGCTTGTGATGAATTAGCAGTGTGTCACTGGGCTTGTTCAAACTTTGCAGAGTTCCTGGAAATCTGTGGAGGCAGCCATGAGGAACACGCTGAAGAATTCTGAGCTCCCTGCCCTGGTCTGCCCTTCATAGATAATAAGACTTTGGCTTGCATTTATTTTTTCACAGAGTATGTGGCATAGCAGGATAAATCCCACAGAATCAGGAGACCCTACATCCAGAAAAACATACATCTTTTCCTTTAGCAACTTTTTCTGTGGATATTTGAAAATGTTTGGTTTGATAGTGTGTCAGCAAATTCATCTTGCAGCTATGTCTGAGCTAGATGACCACATTCAGCTGTTATTGCAACACATGAGGCTGTTTCACACATGATTTATTTATATTTGAGGAGGTCAGTCGCTATGTAGGAACAAAAGAAGGGACTCTGGACAAGAATCACAGCTATGAGTCAGAATGTAGGAAAAAAGAGTGCGTTTCAGAACATATCATGGGCACAGAACTGGATTTTCCTCCAACCTTCATGTTATTTTAAATGCTTTCCCCTGTCCCATTGTTAGTATGTTTTTTTTGAGGGGGGGAGGTTACCGTACAAGGCAGCCCTAAATCTTTCATAATCCATGGAAATTGCCACTCTTAGAAAGCAGCTCACAACCTCTGAATGGTGGGAATCATCCCTCACACACTGTAGCTTCACATGCCAACTTTTTTGTTAGACCTGGAGATGTAGCACCAGATTCTGTCTGGGAGGCTAATGTTGGACCCAAAACTAGACACCATATTAAAACTGTAGCAGCATGCTCTACTTTATGTATGTATAGGTATAAACTGAACTGAGACCATCCCATACAAGTAGGGCTGGTTGTATCTTCCCACACTTCCCACATTTGTACCCCCAGATGCTAAAGAAAGGGGGGGACCTTGCTGTTCCTCCCTTTTTTGTTAATATTTTTGGGATTTCAAAAGGGAAATCTTATGGGGGATGGGACAGGAGAGTGGGAACTCCTTCCAATGTATTGGACAGATTCATGCGGCTCTCAGTGGCTACTAGCCTTGGTGGCCGAGTGCTGCCTCCTTCCCCAGAGGGGTTCTGCCTGCATAAACCGGTTGCTGAGGAGCTGAGCAGGAGGGGGTCTTGCACCTATCCTATTTGAGGGATCCTGTGAGCAGCTGGTTTGCCAGCATCTGTTTGGAGTGCTGAACTAGTGGACCCAGCATGGCTTTTCTTATGTTCTTATGGTGATCCTTATATGGATCAAGCCTCTGTGCACTTAAAGTAGCGTAGGGAAAGCCTGGGATCACCAGAATGCTTCACATTTTACATGCTGTCTTACTTTAGCTGTGAACAAGCAGGGTGATAAGTTTGTGGACAAGAACCCGGTAGCTTGTGGAACATAAGCACCCTTGCAACTTAGGTGAGTCAGACATTTTGGCAGTTGCAAAAATAAGGACTGCAGATGGGGTGGAGGAATTTTGCCGTGTTGAGCTGTTTCTCTTGTGTGCTGAAGATTTCCACATTCCTGCTGCCATTGCCCAGAGCCCCTGAGGAATGTACACACATTCCTTTGGAGTGGCCTTCCCCAGGAGAGATGACTTATGGGGTTTGTAGTCTAGCATAGCTGGAGGGCACCGGCTTGGGGAAGGCTGCTCTGAAAGGAGCTCCTCATGCCTGCCTGAGGAGTTGGTTTTTGATGCTGCATCAGCCAACCACAACTGCGGGCTTTTAAATTCTAGGCACATAATTCTTGGCAAATAAAATGGCCTCGGAGATCAGCATGTCAGAACATGACACCTTCCCCTGGGTCACCTGGAGAACATACATGACATCTAGCATGTAAAACTGAATTATTGTTATGGATATCAACCCCACCTCTTTATCCACTAATTCAATGCATCTCTTGCTTGCTGGAAGTTTTACGTTTCTATGCCTGACTGAACATGTTAGTGTTGATGTAGCTATACAATTCCACCTTTCTCCTTTTTCTATGTGGGCACTTTGCTCTTGGAAGAGCAAGATTTTGTCTGGATGTCTGTGTATGTATCTCTCCCGATTTCTAGACCTGTTTATGAAGCGGTATTTATGCTGGTGTGATAATGATGTGTCGCTTTTGTTTGAAGTTCAGCAGCTGTGGAAAGAATGTACACAAACAGTGTAAAAAATTCAGCGGTCAGGTGTTTCCCTTTTCTAAACAAAGGCCATCTTTCGTGTTTACCAAGAGCTTTCGGCATCTCAGTGCCTGTAATTCCGTGACTAGGATAGCTGAGCTCCACGCCACAAGATATGAACCAGTGGGTGAAGTAAATAATGTTCTTTGACTTGGCACTGGTCTGAACCGAGGGAGCATGTGAGAAGCAGGATGGCTGTTTGACTGGAAAATTCTTTCACAGTCACTTAGCCAAGCTGCGTGTAATGTCTCCAGGAAACAAGAACAAGTCCTTCGGATGGGCTATTGAGGTTAATATATCCAAATATATGCACCTCTAGAATTCCTTTGGCTTCTTCCGCTGCTCTGTTATATCGTTTATTGTGGTTTTCATCTTGGCAGACCCTTTCATGGCCCTTGTCACTCAGCTTTACAGAACGCTCGGGTTACCTGTGAATTACTTTAGAAGTTGAATCATTTTTTATTGCTACTTTTTCTCCTTTTTTGAAGGGTGTATAGAGGAGTTCAGGTTACGTGACATCATTTAGCAAGTTGCTTTTACAGTACTAGCAAAACATCCAAAATTGTGATAGGCAGGGAGGCCCGTGTGTCTCCAGACTAATGCTAACATAGCATTTGAGAGTGCAGGAATGCAAAGCTGGGTAAAGTTCTCTTGGGCACAAAGACTCCCAGCTTTCCTTTTGGCCACCTGCGGGCCTGGGAAGAGGGGAGGCACTGCGTTCCCGTGCAGTCCACAGGGTTGGTGCCAAGCTTGTCCAGGGTACCTGCCAAGCTCAGTGCACCTGAGCCAGAGAAAAGAACAAAAGCAGTCAGCCATGTGGTGTGCCTTGCAAGCTGCTAGGAAACTGGCTAATCAGGAGGCATTTCCCATTAGAGGAACCTCTGCTATTATGGCTCCAATCCAAGAGATGATCCAAGGCTTAGCTCACACAACATGATAACCCATGTTTCAACACCAGTGCATGAAAACAACCTTTTTTTACTTTCTCTGGCAGTTTAAGGGCTGCTTATGGGTTCTTCAGTACATTCTTTTCTTGTCATACCAGCAAATGTGGTATGGTTTTTCTATGCCACAGTTTCCAAAGATGCAGGATGATGGTGCATGAGAGACAGAATGTTGTGTTGGATTGAAAGATTGTAGAGCTATGTGGAACGTGCCCACACATCTGACATCACAAAGTAGGTTGTTTGTGGTCTTCTCAGCTTCATATATTGACTGGGTTCAGACAGCACAAGAACATACTTTTAAGTGTTGAATGTAGGTTGAATATGGGTTGTGGTTGAAATGTGAGCTATTGTTTTGTGTGAACCCAGCCAGAATAACAAAACATGAACAATGCACCCAACAACATTCCATTGGTTATTTTCATGTGTTGTATAGTTGACAACCCATGACTTGTTAGTGCACCTGGGTTCAAACAACAGGACAAGCCACATTTCAGCAACTCACAGTTGAATTACAATCTCAGCCTTTATTTATGTAATATATTTCTGTACTACCACATCAGCCCATAGGGCTCTCTAGGTGCTTTGCAATTAACATAGACAAAAATAGTTTAAAACAAATAAAACATTTTAAAAGAATCAAATATCATAATAAAAAATCAATATGATTTGGCAACAACACTATATAACATAGCTCAGCATTGACAAGATCTTAGTAACACAGTTAAAACAGCTATCCATTAAAAACATTTCTTAAATAAAAAGGTTTTTGCCTGGCACTGAAAGGACAACAAAGACAACAAAGATGGTGCCAGGTGCACCTCGCTGACGAGCGTGTCCCAAAGGCATCTCTCCTGGCTTTACGGGGTGGCTCCTCAAGAAGAGCCTCGGATGAAGATCTTAAAGTTCAGCCAGGAACATGTGCAGAAAGGTGATCCTTCAGGTAACCTGTCCCCAGACCGTTTAGGGCTGTAAAAGTCCCTTTGAAGCGGGCCTGGACTGCAACTGGTAGCCAGTGAACCTGGAAAAGGACTGATGCAATGTGATCACGGACACCAGACCCCTTCAAAAGCCGCATGACCCTGTAATGGATCAGCCGCAGTTTCTGGACTGTCTTCAGACGCAGCCCCATGCAGAGTGCGTTGGAGTGATCAAAGCGGGAGGTGACCAGCTCATGAATAATGTGGCCAGGCTTCATCTACCCAGATGGGGGCACCACTGGGAAATTAGCCTAAGCTGATAAAAGGTGTTCCTGGCCACCAAGTCCACCTGGGATGGCTCAGGAGCCAGGAGCACCCCCAAGCTGCGTAATCTGTACTTTAGGGAGTGTGCAACCCTGTACACCCTGATTTCCCAGCTGGACACAGGAGACACTGCTTTGAGTTTTTCTGCATGTTTTCCCAGCTCATTATGGTTTCCAGTGTGGTTTCTGTACATGCTTGAGCAAATACGACTACCTCTCTGAGGCCATTTAGAGAAATAAATGATAGCCGCATTTCTCAAACTGCCTTATCTCTATCAAAGAAGGTGTGTGTGTGTGGGGGGGGGCTTCAAGTATGAGGTGGAGTCTGGTGTTCCAGGTCTCCATCAGTCTTGCCTGGGAGACTGATGTGTGCTGCATTGCCCAAGGGATTACAAGTCCATTGAACTCAATGAGGCTTGCTTTTGACCTGTATGTAAGTGGGATCGCATCACTCCGCTAGCTAGTTCACCTTCACCTAGGCAGTTTTGTTGAGTGCTCCCAGAAAAGAAGGTTCAACAAAATATTTAATTGGGCTTTATTGAGATGTGCAAACGCAGTGTGACTTCATGTTCCAGGTATTTGAATGATTCCATCATCTCCCCTTTTCTGGCTTCACTATAGGAATTTTTATAGGAATGAATACAGTTCTATATTCCTGTAGAAATACATGAATATTCCTCCAAGAAAGGGAGGAGCAAGATGGTTTCTGCCAGCCCTTCTAGCATGACTGGTGTTTGGCAGAATTCGTGTCATAGCTAGTTGGAATGGTAACACTCAGTGTCTCATTCTTCAATATGTGTAATGAGGAACTGTTCAAATCCATTAGCATGTGATGCAGCTGTAAAAAGGGCAAATGCCATTTTGGGATGCATTAAGAGAAACATTACTTCCAAATCACAAGAAGTAGTAGTTCTTCTATACTTCTCACTAGTCAGACCTCATCTGGAATACTGTGTACAGTTTTGAGCACCAAGATTTAAGAAAGGTGCAATAAAATTAGAAAGGGTACGGGGGGGGGGGGGATCGCAAACCCTGGATCACTCAACAGAAGTGATCCAGGGTTTCAAAACATTGCCCTCTGAGGAGAGACTGAAAGAACTGGCGTGTTCAGCTTTGAGATAAGAAAGCTGAATAGGGACATGATATCCTTCTAGAAGTACCTCAAAGGCTGTGGCTAAGAGGAAGATCAAGATCTCCCTGATACCAGAGTGTAGGACGCGGAATAAACAACTCAGGTAACAACAGGAAAAGTTTCCACACTGTCAGAGTAATACGACAGTGGAACCAGTTGCCTAGAGAGGTTGTGGGCTCTCCTACACCAGAGCCATTCAAAGCAAAACTGAACACTCATTGAAGTGGGATGGTGTAAGTTGGTGACCTGATGGCTTTCTTGGCCCCTACCAACTCTACTGTTCTATAATTCCATGACCATCCAGATCTTTGGGTTTATTTTCTAATGCTAGATACAAACAGTCCCCAGTGACCTTTTTTTTTATTTTTCTGAACAGGAAACATGGGGCCAATGGGATCCATGTGGCACCTATTACCCCACAGTGAAGACCCTGCCACTCTGAATTTAAATGGCAGGGGCAAAAAAAAAAAAAAAAAAAAAAGGTTTATATGGGTTTTTCCCCCAAACAAAATAGAATCCAGAGCTTCAGAGTTCTTTGCAAGCCGGTTTTGTTTTGTTTAGTGTTCCATAACAGCTCAGGGTGCCATCTTGTTTTTATTTTCTATCTTCACCCTTGTTTTTGTCACCTGGTGGTATGTGACCCACGGGGAAGGTCTGGAGAGTGAAAATGGCATCCAGTCCTCCCAAAGCTGCCCATCCCTGGCATGGAATAAGATATGTCTTTTGGCCTTGAACAAAAAATGGAAGCTTGGATTTTAACCTTCATTATTCAAATAGTAAGGAGTTATGATTTTGGCTAAGAATATGGATCTTCAAAAGTACAAAAATAAATATTAATAGCTAATCAGAGCATTCTAATTTAGTAATGCACTTGACGTGCAGTGTGGGCTTTTTCAGGCTTAGCTACACATTGGAATTTGATAAAGGTGTAATGCTTCGTTAATGTTTAAAACAGATTGTGTATATTTGTACTAGCATTAAGTTTTTCCTTCTGGCATCATAATTTTAATTCCTTTTCTTGATGTCTTATATAGGTATTCCGTTGATTCAAGATGACTCCATGGCTTAAACCATTGCTGTTAGCCTGCATTATCTGCATGGGGCAGATACAAGCAGAATTTTTCACTTCTATAGGTAAGGAAAAACACAATCAAGATAGGCGAATTGTGATATGTGGTCTTAAAATCAGTAGGGTTTTTAAAAATGTGAATGTAGCCATCTAGATCATATTTCTCCTGCTATTTTTTAATTCTTGCAGTTGTCATGATTAGAAATTACATGAATGTTTATTGTAGCTCTGATGTGTTGACTATGTTTTTGAGTGGTTTAAACATGATTCATTTCAAAAGGGTTATTCCTGCCCCAGTGCCACAATTCTGATCTTATTCAGGCAAGCCCATGGTTGCATTTCAGAGAAATGTGATACCAGATCTCCAGTATCTAGGTCAGTTTGGCCCCATTTCTTCAAGCTGATATTACTGCTTTAAACTTCTCTTCATTTGTAGTCTTTTTTTTTTAACCAACATAGTGAATAAAAGCAGAAAAGAGTCTTGTGGTACTTTCTTATGCTAGTCTTGCCCCATCTGGTGACCCGTGTTTGACTCACAGCATTCCTCACCATTGGCCATTCTGGCTGCAGCTGATGAGAATTGAAGTACAAAAATTTTGATAAGTGTTAGGCTGCAGAAAGTTGGAATGGCACAGTGGTCAAGCGTTCGTCATTACACTTCCAATAGTCACATCTCCAAGGGGAGTCCTAAAATTTCAGGCAGCTGACTTGATCCATTACAACAAACCAGTTCTGGTAGGATTACTTCCACCAGGAGTAGGTGATTTGTAAAACTAAGGGATCTCACAGAACCATTCAAGCCCTAGCCCTTATCTTGCTGTTGGGAAAATGATTTTTCTCCAATTACTGTGAGAGCAGCAGCTAAGCTTAGATGGGGTAGCAGATAACATCAGGGACCCTGTTCATAACATGTGCTTGCATTACATCCCTGTGAGCTCTCAATGACTACCTCCTTGAAAAATGGAGGGAAGAGCTCTCGTCCACCCCCTTCACATCTGATGAGCCATGCTTGCATTTTGTCTTGATGCCAACAACATCGCAACTGAAAGGTAACATAGGGCAGCCTTCCCAGTGTTAAACAATTGATGAAGGTGGACCTTGACAAAAGAGTCCAAGCGAACCCCCCTTCCCTAGATATTGAAGTTGTGGAAATGTAGCTCCAGCAACATATGGTAGAATGAATTTTCTAGGCTTGAACAAATGCTTTAGTAGCATCGTAAATTCTAACCTGCGGCGGTTTTCTTTCATACATCAAAATGAACATGTTTTTTGTCTTTTCATTACCTGTCGTGTTTGTTCACTCCCTACCTATTCTTACTCTTCGATGGACTCTTTGATTTTAAATCTGTAATAATATTTGACTTTCTTCTATTTAAGGCCAGATGACAGACCTCATTTTTGCAGAAAAGGATCTGGTACAGTCATTAAAGGCATATATCCAAGAAGAAGAATCTAAGCTTTCTAAAATTAAAAGGTAAAGGGATAAAGCACATGCCAATTTTTCCAAGCTAATGTTATATTAGATCTAATGTTGTCTTTGGCATCAGAGAGGACAAAGACTGTAAATTTGTGCACATTTACCTGGGAATAAATCGTATTGGAGTCTCTGGAGCTTACATCTGAGTAGACTTGTACAGTGCTGGGAGTGCTGGTTATTTCTTATTATAGAGAGGAATGTCTCTAATATCTGACGTATTAGAGACATTTATTCTGCATTTGTGATTTCTCACTCATGGAAGTTTACGAGGCCTTTTCAGGACACTCATTCTCCAGAGCATCTCCTGTATTTTCCAACCCATTTTTTTGCAGGATTTTTTTAGAGCAGGGAGGGTCTGGCATGAAATATTACGTTGTGACAAAGCGGAACATTCACTACCAGTTCACTTCACTGCAGTTATAGCACCTTGTGGTTGTTTAATGGACTGTACAGAGCAGCAGAAAAACACACACCCCAGGGAAACCCCCTCTGTGAAGGAGGCCTTTTTCCTCCTGCTTTGACAATAGAAGAAGAAGCGTCCATAAAGCAGCCTCGTAAATCCCTGCTGTAGAAAAACCCCACGTGTTCTGTTTTCAGTGGAAAGTACAGCATTGTTGACCTTCCTACCTGCTCCTCCTCTGAACTCTTAGCATGCAATGGCTCACAAAGAGTTTCCCACCAAGCTACAGGCAAGTCTTTGCCTAAGGATGAAGAAATAGGCTCAGAGTTTTGAACACTGGTCTGCCCCCCACCAGCATTTCCGACCACCCTCAGTGCATCTTTCCTCCTGCCAGGTGTCAGAATATGTCCATCCTCAAAGTTCAGCTCTAGTTGGCACTATTCTATTTATTTATTATGTTTACAGTGTTTTCCCTGCCAAGCAAGAGTAGGAAAAGGGGTGGCATTCTTTCATTATTGTGTTATCATACACTCAGAGTAGGCAGGCTAAACAGAATATTGAAAATGTCCTGGGATTGATTGTATCGTGTATGTTTTGTTTCCAGTTGGGCTGAGAAGATGGAATCCGTAACGGTCAAGGCCACTTCAGACCCAGAGGGTTACCTTGCACATCCTGTCAATGCTTATAAACTGGTGAAGCGTTTAAACACCGAATGGCAGGAACTGGAGAACCTGGTTCTAGAGGATGCAACCAAGGGTGAGCAGGTTAAGGAAAACCTGTTTGTGAATTAGTCTATGGGGAGAGAAGCCGTCTTTCTGCCGGGGTTTCCTCTGAACAGGCCTTGCAGTTTCCTCACCACTAGCTGGAAAACAAAAACCCACTATACAGATGAGACAATGTGCATAACTTGTGCATTATGCATTGAAATGTTATTTTATTTATTAAATTTGTATAAAAACTGCCTGTTAGCATAATGCTATCTGGGTGGCCATTATAATAAAATGCCAATAATAATATTAATAAAATAATGTAATTAAATATTGTAATAAATAGAAAAAGCTCAATATATAATCAACAGAATGATAAACATTAATAAATTTCATTAAAATTAATTTTTTAAAGATGAAAGCATACTTTTATAACACATGCACACATATAAAAACATTGATGAACAATGGCTTAATAGAAATGGGAAACAGATTTTAAAATATGAAATCTTTCAGTATAAATCAGTCATATTTTTCACATATTTACAAACAGATTTTAAAATATAAAACACTTATTAAACTCTTTTTAACAATGTTAGATTCAAAATGTTATAAAGCTTTTAAAGTATGTTTTAATTTTTAAAATGTTAAATCTATGAATGCTTTTAAAATAATCTATAAAATATATAAATTGCATGTGCTATCGGAGGACATTTTTATTGTTTTTGGGAAAAATCTACTAACATCTGTGGACTTTTTCAGCTTCTCTCCTGTTTTAAATTCTCTTAGTAATAATGAATAAGTAGGAATTCTTGTTCTTAGTCAATACTAAACTGTACTCTCAGTTTCCCATATCGAAACTTTACCCCTCATCATGCTGGCTAGGCCTGAAGACAGGGAGAGCTGTGCTGGTCTTCATTACCTGCTCCGAATCCAGCTTCTTCCCAAGTAATATGCACCTTCAGATGTTCCTCTCCCATGTTGAACTGGCTTTCAAGTTGCTGAAATTCTGGTTTGGTGCAATGTCTCTACAGCAGCCATTCGTGGAAAAGTGCAGGTGAAGATGTTCCGGCCACCCAGACACCCAACTTTTCACCAAGGTTATCTTTAGGCAGTTGTTCTGCCAAATACCTGTTTCTGCTGCCTGTCCAGGAAGTGACATTTGTGCTAAACTGACCTTGAATTTCAGTATTTGCCACCTGACAAAAAAGCCCCAAATTATTGAGTATTGCTCCTAAGGAATGAGAAGCCGTCCTCTAGCAGGTCTTCCTTTTCCAAAAGATTTGCAAACCTATGAAGTAAATATTTGCTGGTTTGTTTTTACATTCATATTCCTCCCCTTCCTCCAGATGGAGTGTCTGGGTGGCTTACAATATTTAAAAATAACACATGCATTAAAACAATAAAAATCCAATAAAAAACAATAGATAGTTAATATCACAACAACAATAAATAGGTCATTATGATAAAATACTAAAACTAATACTAAATTGGGGGCAACAGAAATGGACAATTAATTTAAACATTAAAATGAACTATTAATTTTTTTCTTGATTCAAATACCTAGAAAAGAGAAATGTTTTTGCCTGGTGCTGGAAAGAGAGTAAAGTTGGTGCCAGGCGAATTTCTCTGAGGAGTTTATTGCATAAATGGGGGGCGGCCACCGAGAAGGTTCTTCTATTTGCCACCCTTCTAACCTCCTCGGGCGATGGATCTGGATTCTTCCCAGATCTTAGTGGGGAGAAGGCGGTTCTTTAGATTGCCAGGTCCTAAGCCATTTAGATTTTCTATGTAAAAACAAGCACTTTGAATTGGGGCTGGACTACACCTGGCCACCAGTGTAGATTGTCAAGAATTGGTGTAATATGGGCCCGCAAGGTGGTACCAGTTATCAAATGCACGGCCCAATTCTGAACCAGTTGAATTTGCTGGACTGTCCTCACAGGCTGCCCCACATAGAGTGCAGGAACATATTCCAGAAACATTCTGTGTATAAGCTTTGTGCCAGTAAGCACATAAAAGTGAGAATTGCTTCATTTCCCTCTCTCTTTCTCATTGTCGTATGTGTGATAATATGCTGATGATGCCAAGCACAGGACTTGAACAAGAGCATGTTCTCCCCTGCCCTCTCCCTCCCTCCCACCCAAATCTGGGCTTGAAGCATACAAGCTGCCAAGAGAAAGTATCACTTTTTCCTTTTGTGTGTAAACAGCTTCTGATGCTTTTGTCCTTTGGCCCTGTTGGGTGACAGTGGCAATTGCAAAAGTCCTTCACTTTTCAGAATGAAAAACTTGCAAATCCCATCTTCTAAAATGCAGCATTAAGGGAAAGTTCATTTAACTATATTTCGCTACTTGTTCTCCTAGAAATGTTCTGTTTACTAAGCTCATCTTTTTTCAAAGCAACTTTTTGACATGACTTTTTAACACTGAGTATTAAAGAGGAAATGCTGTTTCTCAGAAACCAACCACATATGGTTTTTGGTGGGGTTTTTGTTTTATTTTGTTTTTGGCACTCATGCTAGAAGTATAGAAGCTTTGAAGTCTACTTTTCCCAGCCAGGATGTGTAGCATATGTTGCAGACGCTTGCCATGAAAAAAAATGAACTCTTGATGTTTTTAGTACACAGAAGATGACAAGGATTTGTGCTGGAAGTGCAAAAGTGATAAGGGAAGATTACTGCTTTACAGTGAATACTTGATGTTTCCATTGCTTTTAAGAAACTGGCTGCATGTGATTGAGTGCAGGGAGTGCAGCCAGGCTCAGCTAGCTGCTTGCAATGGAATGGTTTGTGCTTATATATTTATTTTAACGTTTTTATATGCTGCCCCTACTAAAGTCTCTGGACGGCTTACAAAAAACAACCAAAAGGCAAAAACCAGTACTTGAGGTACCAGAAAGCAAGAGACCTGGCCGTATACATTCCGCAGATGTGTGTGTGGAAGGGAAATACCTGTCATAAGTTTTGTTCCTTTCTGTCTGTTCTTTCTCAGCTCTGAAAGTTAGGACATTACAAAGCTGAAGTAACAGTTCAGTCGGACACCTTGGAACCTCACTGCACTGTACAATCCAAAAGCACTGCATTGCCCCTCTGTGTGCTTTTGTCTGATCAAAAGGTCTGGGCTGTTGCTCTCTGAATTTGGGGTGCTCCAGAGCAGAGATGGGCATAATGTCGTTGTTTTGAAAGTCTGCTCCCAGCACTGCAGACCACTGGCCATTCCAGCAGGGGCTTCCGAGAGTCCAAAATATCTGAAGATTTGCCTTCCTCCCTCCCAGGCTTTGGGTTATGGTTGAAAATGCCCTCCCCACGGTGTTGTCCTTAATATATTTTCTGGTCTCTATTTTCCATGAGCTATGGCTAATTTCCATGAGCTGTGGAATTTTCTTGAAATGATGTCTCTCTTCTGGATTTTGTTGCTTCTGATAGTCCCATACAAGAGTGCATTTTATTGCTCTTTGAAATGCCACATGCATTACTGGTGTTGCATATAAAATGCATATTAAAACATAGTGTCTCATAATCTGTGTATTGGATCCAAAACTGTCTTTCTGTTGGAACTGGGAATAGGATTCCTCCCCCAGCCCCCTGCACACCTTCTCAATCTGATCCAGAGAACTGGGAAACAGAAGTCTGCAGTGGATGGTCTGGATGGCCGCAGGGCAGAGGAGAGAGGCAGGCAGAAAGTCCCATCACACAGGAGGGCTTCTGCTGGCCTGACCTTGGATGTGATCCTGCATCAGCATGCCAGCACCTACCCAAATTTTGCTTGCTGCTTCCTGAATCACAAATGTTGGACATCTACACTTGTTTTTATTTGAGGCATTACTAGAGCTGGCTTCCCCTACCTGGTACCTCTCCACCCCCCCACCCCCCGCACCAATGTTTTGAATTCCAGCTCCCAACATCCCTAGTAACTGGCCACTCTGCCTAGGTAGGGCTGATGCAGACCCAAGTCCAAAATATTTAGAAGGCACCAGGGAAGGCTATACAAGAGAACAAGACAGAAGACATAATTAAAATGCATATTCAGGGTGGGTTCAGATGACAGGCACTTTCCCCACCATGTAGGTAATTGCAATATACTACCTGCAATGTGATCCATTTCGAACAGGTTAAGAGGTTCTGTCCGTAATGCATCTTTGGCAACTACACTGCCAGCTTATCAGTGCCTCCTTTTCTGTGTAGTGACAAAACTGAGTTGACCCCCGCACTCAAACTTTGGGTTTTCCTTTACCCCTCTCCTTCCTTCCTGTGCTCCCATTCGCTGCCTCATTCTTGGGTTGGACAAACCATAGTTAACTATTACATCCAAATGGTCTAAACAATTTACCTTCCATAGTTTGCCTACTAACCAGAATCAGAAGTGGTGACTTGAAATGGGTTTCCAATTCTGGTATGGGGGCAAACTACAATTTGCCCAGTTCAGCTGTCATGGCAAACTATACATTTTCTAGCAAAAAGATGAGCAGGAACTGAAGTGTATGAGAGAAGAGGGAGGAGGGAATATGCAAGCCTGAAGTTCAGCCTTGATTTGTGATTTGGCTGTTAGCTCCAAACTGGACCATTGTGTGGAGGGAAAACATGGCGGCCATTGAGTCAGACCTGATTCCTGTTGATGCACTCCAGCATGACATAACTGCAAGCAGCTCTTTGCTGTGGCCTAAAATCACTTTTGCTTGCTGGCTGATACAGATCTGTTCCCCGTATGTCTTTTGCATGTTACTTCATAGATTTTTATCTTAAAGCCAAATAGCAAAGCCCAATGCGTTATATATAATTTAGCGAGCCAGATGAGAACATTGTTTGTTTATGCTTAAACTTCAGCTATTTGGATCCCACAGAGGGTGTGCTGTGGAAAGAGCAGATGTTCCTAATTGTAGATCAGTCTGGTATCGATTAGATGCATCTGTGACACGCAGTACTGATGGTTTCTGTCTTGTTCAAATGAAGGTTTCATTGCAAATCTCACAATTCAGCGTCAGTTCTTCCCAAGCGAAGAAGATGAGACAGGAGCTGCCAAGGCCTTAATGCGCTTGCAGGACACGTACAAGCTGGACCCTGAAACCATTTCAAAAGGAGAATTTCCTGGTAATGCTATTTGACATTGTTATTAAACATGCTGATTATTTATGTTTTGGTTTTCTATCTAATACCAGTAAAAACTGATTAAGCCATGACATGTTTATGTTGGGCTGGATCCAGGATCTGCCTTCCAATAAGGTGTGTCCACCCAATTTGGGTAGACCCATCCAACCACCATAGCACAGCTGCGGAGTTCCCCAGTCATTTGTATAGCATTTTCAGGGCACTGGAGGGACTGCCCTGGGGAAATGGCCCTCTTGCATGCACCTAAATCTGGAGCCAGCCCACAGTGTCTCCTCTCAAGAGCATTTTCTGGCAGTATTGTGCCAGTTTTTCTGCATTTCGAGAGTTGTGGTTAGCCATGAAAAGTTTTGCAGTCTCCAGAGATTTTAGAAAATCCTATTCAGCCGTATCTATGGAATCATCCCAAAGCTAGAGAAATAGGTCTGAAAGTATATAATGTTCTGGTCCAAAGAATGTGCTGTAATTTCCTTACGTTTCGAATCATGATGCTCAAGTAAGATGGTTAAATAGATTCTCTTTGATAACGCAAAGCATCGTCAGAGTTGTTTAATTCAAACTGGCATTCTGGCTCATTACTACTGGACTACAGGGAAATTTATGGCCACCCCATAGCATTTCAGGCAGAATGAGTAGTCAGCAAGTAACATATCTGCTCTTGTGGACGGAGGGGTTCATGTGTTTAAAGGGTTTGGAAGTGTGAGAACTTGCCTAAGCTTCACGTTGACCATAAAGTACATTAGTCTGTTTCAGTCACCAAAAGCTTCACATGCATCCTTTACAGCTAATCCCTTTCATTCCTTTTATGAAATCCTTTTCATCAATGATCTAATTGGGATGACCTCAGGTTCTAGTATGATGAGAGAAATAGAAATAGGGCTCTGTCCACATCATTCATAATTCTGTAGCCCTCTATCAGGGCTCCCTGTAGTTGACCTTTTTCTGAGCTAAACAATTTCCCCATTGTAATGTTTCCTCATGGGGAACTGCTGCAGCCCCTCCCCCATCCCATTTTAGTTGCCCTTCTCAGTACTTTTCTAACTCTATGATATTCTTTAGGTACAGTGACCACAGATGTACACAGTAGTCTAAGTATGGTTGCACCAAAGATCTGTATGTTCAGAGAGTGTTATCGCACTTAAAACATCTATATAGGGAAACTGAGAGTGGACCTTGGCTTCCCAATTGGGTAGAGAACATACCATCTGATCTCAGAGAGAACATGCTTGCTGCTTTGCTCTCATCTTGTCATCCCAGCTCAGGGTGGGGGATCAGATCTTTCCTTGACCATGCAATGGCTGGCCTAAGTCGTTAGCAAATCCCTGTAAGATTTCTCACAGGAGTAATGAAATATATACAGATGTGATGTATTTGAACAAAGAGCAGGATAGAAATAAGGTTAACTGGTGTAGCAGACCTGGAGGAGAATGGTCATTGTTTGATTTTGCATGGACATAAGTTGGATGCTGCACGTCCATGCTAAGATGTGCATAAAACTAAAAATGATGCATATATTATACCTGCATTGAGAAGTGCATGTGATTGACCCTGGTTGGATCCAGAGCAGCCATTCTGACAGCAGAAAGGCCCTGCTTGTGGGCAAGACTTCCTTGTCCTTTTTCTCCCTTGCATCTGCCTGAGTACTCCCCAGATTTGCTCCAGAGGGTTCCTCAATCCTATGGAGAAGATTTGGATGGTATATGGTGGGCTGCAGGAGAGAAACGGGAAGTCCTATTCCATAACTTAATATCCTCTCATTGGTGGAACAACAGATCCAACCCAGTGTCCCTATTTGATCTTTGAAGAGGGAGCCACTGAAACATAGAAACAGAGCGAGTCATAAGGGGCCTCCTGGGCCACTTAGTCTGACCCGTGGCTCCAGCCGGCTCCACTCATGACATGCCTACCATGTGCATGTCCTGAACTTGCAGGAGGGGTGCCAGAAGCCAGTACTGAAATTTGAAGAGGGAATTTTCTCTTGCAGTTCAAGTGATCCTGTGGATGAGTGGCAGGAGAGAGGCTTGGTTTGGAGAAGACATGCTTCTAGGCCAGCTGCTCTTCCCACAAGTTCTAAAGGCAGAAAGGGCTTTTCTTGCATTAAAGAGGATTCAGTGACAGGGAGGAATTTGGGCAGTGAGATTTGTTCATATTTCCCCTTTCCCATCTGTCACCCTGATGGCAGTGAGCACTGCACTGGAGGTTCTCCCTGCTTTTGATGTGCTATGCATTCATGTGGCTGGGCACATCAGCAAGGAGCCTGAAAAAAACAGATGAGCTCCTCTCTCCTGGAATATTAATGTCTTCCCTCTGTATGCAGAAGGAAGAGAACACGTGCTCTTTCGGTTGCAAGTGGCGTTCTGCCTGGCCATTTAAAAGGGTAGGAAGGCGAGGCTGGGAGGTCCTGTCTGGATGGAGAGCCTGCTCTGGCCCCAAGCCCACTCCTCTTTGGCCCCAAGCTCAAGGGACATAAGGCTGAAGCGGAGAGAACTGGCCAGCCCCCAACTTGTCTAGCAGAGCATTTGTGCCTGATGAGGCCTTGTACTGAGGCAGAACAAAGAGTGGTGAGCATACGCAGGCTTTTATTTCCCATTCTTTTTAGACAGCTTGTGGGCAGGTAAGAGATATTTTCAAAAAGCCAACATTTCCCATACCTTTCAAGGGTTCCTTTGTTTGTTCAGCATGTCCTCATTCAAAATAGAGCAAATTATAAATAAAATAGACGGGAATGATTACAGATGACTTGTTTAGGAAGCTCACAAAACTGTTCTCAAAGCAGAAGCACTAAGGCAGTCCCTTGGGGTGCGAGGCCAGGATGAAACAAAGGCCAGGGTACAGGAGGCCAGGGAGGTGAGAATTCAGAGACTCCTGCTGGGCTGCAGGCCCCTGGGCAAGCCTTGTGCTTCTGCAAGCAAGAACAGGGTTTGTCTGTCTGTCTGTCTAACTCTCTGCGCAGAATTTTCTGTAGCCTGGCAGCTCCTCCTGAATACCTGGAAGAGACAGCAACATCGTATGGTCTCATGGGAGTTCAGGAAGAGCTGCCAAGCTGGAGAAGCCACTTTGTAAAGAGCTTCCTGACTCTGCACGTGCACCATGGTTGTTTTCTTGTATGTGAAAAATACAGATGATCCGTCAGCCACTCATTCAAAAGGTACGTGGGAACCCTCCCCCCCCCGGAGAATTTCTTCAGAATTCACCCCCTGAAAAAAGCGGTGCTCCTTCCACAGTGGGAAAGGGGAAAACAGTGGAAGCAGAGGACGGGGTTTGGCGTCGCGTGAATGCATAGTTAACCCTTGCACTTCCAAATTCAGGAACAAAGTACAGATCAGTCCTGACAGTGGATGACTGCTTTGGCATGGGGAAAACGGCTTACAATGATGGTGATTATTACCACACGGTGCTGTGGATGCAGCAGGCGCTGAAACAGCACGACGATGGTGAAGAGACACTCGTCACGAAGGCAGAGATCCTGGATTACCTCAGTTATGCCATCTTTCAGCTCGGTGACATTCGCAGGGCTATGGAGCTCACGAGGCGGCTGATTTCCCTTGGTAAGAAGGACAAGTCTTGCATCCTTCTAATCACCCAAGTGCAGTTATTGATGAAGCTGAGCTAGCCTGGTGCTCCCCTTTACAGAAAATGTTTTGGGCATGTGTAGTGGATTTCTCTGTAAGTCCCAGTAGGACATGGCTGAACCCTGGTTTTCCTCCTCTTCTGCCCCTCTGCTCTGTGATCAGCCATGTCCATGGAGTGATGTTCTTCACGTGTCTCTGGCCACATATGCTCACAGCATGGAACACCATCACCCACCCGGTCTCATGTTTCCCACTGACAGGACACTACATTACATTAAATGATGCTTAGGTTAGCCTGTGCCAGGTTAGCCTGACCCCATGGGCCAAAAGCAGATCAGACCTGCAGACTCTTCTCAGGCGACACACCTCCCCAGAAGCTCAGCCTGGTGCTTCTCTTTTAAAAATGTTCATGTGATAACGGTGTGACTCCAGCAGAACCCTTGCACAAGGGGATCACTCCATTCACAGAAGGGGTCTCAATGCTGCAGAGGCGTCCACAGATTAAAAGGAGCGGAAGGCAATTGAGCAAAGTGTTGCGTTATATTCGGAATTCTGCGTATTCCATTTGAATTCTTCCAAGGCGTGTCCTCCTTTTCCAAGGCTGCAATCTTTTGGCTGGTTGGCTTTTAGGGAATCTTATGTCAACTAAAATTTGTTTCAACAACATATTGATTGTCCCCTGCAGCTCATAAACACTTGGATTAGTATTGCTGAATCTAATCACTTGGATTCAAGATAAGTTTATCCAACTTGGAACAATAATTCACTCTAGGAATTACTTCAATTAATAAATGCAATTAATATTTGATTCCTAAATAGGGGCAAATGTATGCCTGTTAAAGTCAACTTGAAACTGGTTTTATAAGCAGTCGTGCTCATTTCTGGCAGCAGTATGACTGTGTCGTTTGACACCTGGCTCTAACCGTCTCATGTTTCTGGCAGTGAAAGAGATTCACTGAAAACATGCTGTTGAGTCTTGTTGGTGTTCAAATGCCATCTAAGCATCAATTGGCATTGCATCTCTCCCATAAAAAATGTACAGATTTGTGCTTAAATAATGACAGTAATTGGCATTATTCTGTTCTTGATTTGTGACTGGTGTTCCAAGAGCCCTCTCCTACTGAGCCCTTTAGGATTTTTTTAAGGCTTGTTAGGATTTTCTTAAGTGGGTAAAAATTGAATGTTGAGTCGTATGGGAATGATGTTGCACACATGTTACATTTTGCATTGAAAAGGGGAAGATCTACTTACAGTGCAGGTGCTGGTATATTCCTTTTTAAGCTTGGTCCAACGTTCCCTCTCCAAGCAACCTACAGATATTTTGAACTTCAGCTTCCATCAGCTCGAGTCAGCATAGGCAATGGTAGTCAAGAATTTGTTGCTGCAGTCCAAAACATTTGAGGGTACCAGGCTAGCTAGTCTTTTAGCTTTTATCTGAAATCATCTGAAGTTACATCTAAAACATGCTGAAGCATCGATTGCTTCATCTCCCTCCACTTTGCGTATTCTAGAAAGAGAGGTCCGATCAGTAGGTGGTTCACAGTTGGTTATTCCATTTCTAAGCTGCAGTGTTCTGTTAGATAGTTCACAGTGGCAACGGACTGCTTGTGCTCTGTTCAAGGCAGAGAGGGACATGGTGTAGCCGGGAACAATACTCTTTCTTCAGCTCAGCAAAACATTTAAGTGGGCAGTTTCTCCAGTTTCTGACCTCAGTTTGTTTCAACCAGAATCAGGACAGTAACTGTAATTAATGTTGGAGAACTCACTTGCTCTGCTTTTCAAAAGTAGTAGCACTGAGGGGAATGAGCAAGTTCTTTCTTACACCAAATAGCTGGCGTCGTGTTGTCAGCTGCAAGCTTCCTGTTGCTCAGAAGGCTGAGATGATGCACTGCCACGGTCTGTCTCTCTTTCCCACTTTTCTTTCCTGTTCAAGATCCCCATCACGAGAGGGCGAGCAGCAACATGCGATACTTCGAGAAGCTGCTGGAGAATGAAAAGGAGGCAAAGCCTTTCAATGAGAGCTCTGACACAGTCGAGGCAACAACAAATGGTGGGATTTACGAAAGGCCTCAGGACTACCTGCCGGAGCGTGAAATCTATGAGGCCCTTTGCAGAGGAGAAGGTGTGAAAATGGTGAGAAAGAAAGAGAACTCTGAAGGCTACCATTTAAACATGTGCACTGCAGTGTTTGCTCTGAGAATGCATTCCTAAAACAAGTTACTACTTCCCTTTGGCTTGTTATAAATTCAGTTTTTTGTTAACAAAAACTGGAAAAAAATCCATCTTTCTGGGACAAAATTCTGGTTTCAGCACTTTTTAAAGTTTCCATTCTGAACAAGAGCTGGCTGTTTCTCCCATAAGTTATACCTTAACCAACTGTTTTGCTATCAATGGAGACTTCCTGTTGCAAGCAGAGATAATTTTTGCAGAAACCAGAAGATTCATACACAAGATTTTAACTTTCTTGTAATAAATGATATTCTAGATGATTAAGATCCTATATTAAGCACACCCTTGTTATGTCTTGATAATGCCAGTATGTTAAAATATAGCCACCAAAGTCGGCACAACTAATCAGGCCATCTAGTACAACCCCAGCTTGATGCAAATGGCTGCTCGTGCTTGGTTGAAAAGCTCCCATGAGGAAGAATCCTGCACTTCTCTGGCTAATTGCTTTTGTTATCACACTGCTCAGAGTATTAAGTAGGTTCTAATGTTGCATTGAAAGCTTCATGTAATTTAAGCCCATTAGATCTAATCTTATTCTCTGGGGAAGAGGAAGCAGCCTTTGCTCATACAATGTCTGTTTAATTTTCTCTCTTCTAAGTGAAAAATTCCCAGTTCTTTCAGTCTTTCTTGTAGGGCTTGTTGCCATACTTCTGAGCAACTTCACTGTCCTCACTTGACCCATTCTAATCTGTCTATATCCTTCTTACAGTATATTGTCCAGAACTGGATGCTACTCCTGATGAAGTTGGACTAGTGCAAAATGAATGGGAGTGATTATCTCTCATGCCCTGGAAACCATGTTTTTTGTTAATGCAGCCTCAGATCAAGTTAGAATTTGTTGCAGCTGCGTCATTTGGCTGACTCATATTCATATTCATCTCATTTCAGTCCTGAGATCCCTTTGCATACATTCCTGTCAAGCCAGGGGCCCTCCAAGCTGAACCTGTGCTTGCTTGCTTGTGCTCCCCTGCTACATGGGCAACGTGACTTTTATCTCACACTTTCGTTTTCTTTGCTTGCATCCAGTTTCCTACATGGCCAAGGTCATTTTCATTATAGTCCTATTTTCTGAAGTGTAATTTTCACATCTCATTTTTGTGTTGTGACCAGATAGGATTATTCTTTCCATCCCTTTCTGTAAGACTTAGATTTTTAGTTATCCATATTGAAGGACCCTTAGGTAGACCTCTTGAAATCTATCTCTGATTTGATGAGGAACCATTGATGATGACACTCCAATTGCAGCTTTCCAACTAGCTAACTGTGCAATGGGAACTATTTTTCCAGTAGCCAGATGTGTTTATGTGATATATGTTATTCAGTATGCATTTCTTCTTTTCATGTGTGAGATGTTATTTAACCTTGAACATACAATTGTTATTGGGTTTTATGACCTAGAAACTGCCAAGCTTCAGCTATTGGGGTGGTATAGAAATAAAAAAAATGATCATAATGATAAATAATGATAAATAATAACAATATTCAGCATTCAAAAGAGAGTATTCATCTGGATTTTTCTTAGACACCTCGAAGGCAGAAGAGGCTGTTTTGTAGGTACCACAATGGAAACCAAAACCCCCACTTACTTATAGCGCCATTCAAAGAAGAAGATGAATGGGACAGTCCGCATATTGTCAGATACTATGATGTCTTATCAGATGAAGAAATAGAGAAGATTAAGGAGCTGGCTAAACCAAAAGTAAGCGTCTCATTTCTTCAACCAGCTAATAAATATGATCTGTTAATGTACTGAAGCGATATACTCGGATGCCTTGGGGATGCCAAAAACGCCATCCCATTTCCATGAGTGTGATTGTTATAATGTACTGAAACACATTCCACCATGGACCTTAATGTGGGGTAGTTCGGGCACATCAGTTACAACAGGTCTAGTGAGCCAAGACTTGGATTAAGTTATTTCAATGGGGCTCCAGGATGGACCAGGGAGCAGTTCTTCCTGAACTATCAGCAAAATCATTTTCCAGTACAATGCTGATATCAGGAATAAATTCCTTTCTTTTAATTCCTTTTTCAGATGTAGTTTTTGAAACAAAATCACAAGTGTTGGTCATAATTTTGCTCTGTTCTTGATGAAGAATGACGTCTGCGGTTGCTGTTCTGACTCTTGGGTGGCATATCCTCTAGATCAGTGCTGAACTGCACAGTGTTACTTTTATGACAGCTCTAGATTAATGGTGTCTGTTCCAGTGTTTTATTCATGATCATTTGTGCAGCCTAGCAAGAAATAAACTGAAAAACAGTTCTGTTGGACTATTTTATATGAGCTTTCCATTTTAAGCCATTTTTCCTCTCTCAGCCATTCTTATAGCTGTTATAGTGAGAGTGTCTATCTACTTATTCTGCCGACCTCCCCCAAATACAGTTCCTCTCCCCTGAAGACCACCCTAATGTTAGATGGAAACTGAATGAATGGAAACATATGGTGCGACCTTGGACTGGCCTGGATCAGAAGTAGTATTAAACCATGATTTAATATTGCATGCATGAGCTTCATGCTTGTACTTCCTCCTGGCCCCTGTGACACTGTCTCCCTTCTTGTGCAGCCATGAGGAGGAGATCAGAAGCTTTCATTTCCATTTCGGTTGACTACAGTTTAGTGTTACATTCAAACCTCAAACCATCTTAACTACGTTTAATCTTAACTATGGTGTAAAAAAGCAAGTTGACTTCTTAAATCACACTGGTTTGTATCACTTCGTCACAGGAAAACCCAATCATAGTGTGCTCGAGTTAGCTAAGAATGGAACTGCAGTTAGTTAAAACAACCTCTTCTGGAAGGTTCTGATTTGTTTTGTTTTGTTTAACTTTTTTAGACTATCCCTTACCGTAATCTCGGGATAGTTTAACAATAAGACAAATGAAAATAAAACACAGCATCCTAAACACAGCATCCATTTATCTTCACTCCATGTGAACCATGGAGTGGTTCACATATCGCCATGTACATATGGCCATGTGACAACAGGCCATAATTTAACATTGGCTTGGTTCTCACAACACAACAGCCTGCTGTGGTTTCATTTACCTGCAGGGGCTGGTGCATTGTGCTGGGTGCCCATGGACGCTATTTTTGCATGGCACTTGCAGGATACTAGCTTCCCATGGCTTGTCATGTCATGTGGCAGTGGCTGTTTGATGGTTAGACAACCCTCAAATAGCTCACACCTTTTGAACACACATATGATTGGTTGTCTTTGGAAAGAATTTTATTTTCCAACTCTAACTTGCCACTTCTCTATTACTCTCTATCTGTAATCTATACTAGAGTGTAGGCAAGACAGCAGCAGAGATAACAGTCTACCATCAAACAAACAAAATACCCATTAATATTTTGATGCTGCCAAAGTTTGAAAAATACATTTACCTAGCTCATAATGCTGAT